>NC_135810.1:11029904-11356653 GCF_964213995.1 Mustelus asterias | reverse complement strand
AGCCATTCTAAGAGGGACGATGTAGAGATGTTGGCGTTGGACTGGTGGAGGCACAGTAGGAAGCCTCACAACAAGTTAAAGTCCAACAGGTTTATTTGGAATCACGAGCTTTCGGAGTGCTGCTCCTTCATCAGGTATATTTGTATATCCCCCCTTATTCTAAGAAGGCATATACAAACCCAACTGAATAACTTCCTCATTACCCATTAATGCGATATTTGAAATGGATATTGCCTCCATGACTTGCAAAGGAAAGAGACAGGCCAGGTTCAGTTCAATGGCGAATCATCAGCTCCTTTTGAGACCTCGAATGGAATGAAGTAAACAGAATGTGGGGGTGGCACAGTGGTTAGCACTGCTGCCTCACAACACCAGGGACCCGGGTTCGATTCCCGGCTTGGGTCACTGTCAGTAGGGAGTCTGCACGTTCTCCCCGTGTCTGCGTTAGTTTCTTCCGGATGCTCCGATTTCCTCCCACGCTTCGAAAGATGAGCTGGTTAGGTACATTGGCCATGCTAAATTCTCCCTCAGTGTACCTGAACAGACGCCGGAGCGTGGCCACTTGGGGATTTTCACAGTAACTTCATTGCAGTGTTAATGTAAGCCTACTTGTGACACTAATAAATAAACCTACATTTAAACTTAAGCAGGACTGCGTTCTAGAACCGATCCTTTTGAACCTGTTCTTTCCCTGTGTCCTTAGCCATGCTTTCAAGGATCTCAAAGAGAGAGTGTATCTCTGATATCGAATAGATCGATCACTGCTTGACCTGTGACATCTCAGTGCAAAAACCAAAACTTATGAGAAATTCGTCCAGGAACTCCTGATGATTGTACTTTAATGATTCACAAAATGAGAGATTTGTAGAGCATGGTTGACAGATTATCAGAGGCTTCAAATATATTTGGATTGACTGGGATTGTCTGGGAAAGACTGAGTTTCTATAACATCTCTTGCCTAGTTCCAGGATTATTCTACATTGATGACACAAAGCTGAAGAGTGTTGATAGCTGCAAATACCTTGGATGGTTCACTTCATAATGCAATATCAGTTAGGATCAGCAAGACAAGCCAGCCACTTGGAAGACTTTGTGCCAGACTAGTAAATAACCACAGCATTGGACTGCCCACAAAGTACAACACTCTCGTCATTACTTCCCTCCTCAATGGTTGAGTCCTGGGCTTTATATTGCAAACACATAAGGCAGTTGGAACAATTTCACTTCCGTACTCTTTGCTCCATCCTCGGCATCTGTTGGTGAGTCTGGATTTCAAACTTCAAAATCTTAGGCCGAGTCCAGACAAGAAGTCTGGAAGTAATGCTCCTGAGAGTCCAACTGTGCTGAGTAGCATGACATTAAAATGGAGAACCATCGCTTTCCAAGATGGCTGCTGTATGGAGAGCTAGTGTCTGGCAAAAGGAACTAAGGTCGGTCACATAAGCGCTTACAAAGACATGCTTAAGGGAAATCTGAAGCCTAGTGAGCAGGAAGAATCAGTGTGAGAAGGAACTCGCTAGAGAGCCCTGACCTGGAGAGCGAAAAGGATCGACGTAAACGTTTTGCTGCAACCCTTGAACAATATCATCATGCAACATCTGCCATACCACAATGCATGAGCTCCAGTGCCCCAACTCTTTCTGACTCTGTCCTTTCAGACTGGGACCACATAATAACTATCTTTGTGATCATGTCAATGAGTCTACACCTTCATCGTCTTCTTCCAACTCAAAGGGCAACCACCACCATCATTATTTGCAAACCCTTTATACTACATATAAAGGGTGGCACAGTGGTTAGCACTGCTGCCTCACAGCACCAGGAACCCGGATTTGATTCCCAGCTTGGGTCACTGTCTGTGTGGAGTTTGCATGTTCTTTGTGTGTCTGAGTGGGTTTCCTCCGTGTGCTCCGGTTTCCTCCCACACTTCAAAGATGTGCAGGTTGGGTGGATTGGCCATGCTAAATTGACCCTAGTGTCAGGGGATTGATGGGGTAAATGTGTGGGGTTGCAGGAATAGGGCCTGGGTGGGATTATGGTCGGTGCAGACTCAATGGGCCAAATGGCCTCCTTCTGTACTGTACGGGTTCTATGATTCTATGAGCTCCCTGATGCCCAAAAATGTGTTTCTTTACATCTTCCATCAATGTCCAGAGACAGCTCCCAGTGCCTTGTAGGGCAAGTCAGTAGCCTGGTTTATTTTAGTTGCCTACTCATCTGGTTTTCACATCCCAAGTTTATTTGTTAATACTTTGCAAGATTATCTGAAACGAGCTTGTGAACCTTAGCCTCCCAGAGGAGCAAATAAGCTAACCTTAAAGCAACACAGATAGTGTAAATTGTTCATTTAAGTGCATGGCAGTTAAGTTGAATTTTGTAATCAGTATTGAAAAGCACACCAAGGCTGGAATGTTACTGCCCCGCCCACCACGGGAATTGGAGCGGGCGAGGAGGGGTGAATGGAAAGGTCTATTGACCTCGGGCAGAATTTTACGGTTGGGGACAAGCGATGGCTATAAAATCCCAATGCAAATCATTGAAAGGTCATTGTAAGCAGCTAGGTTCTGCTCATCAAGTTGAGTTATTGAAGGCCATCAAACTGATTGGCATTTCCTTCACAGGAAAAGTAAACTCATTAACACCCACAGTGGGAAAAGATTGTAAGGAAGCAAGGAACTACATTTATTTTAAAAATTATCTGCAGAAGAATGGCTTCATATCAGATTGTGGCTCAAGATTTTTGCTGTTTGAGGTGTTAACAAAGACTATTTCTTCCCAAATGGCTGGGTTTAAGTGAAATGTCAGTGTGGGCTTTGGGTGTATAACAACCCTTACTTAACCTGATGGGCTTTCACACAGTGAGGACAGTTAATGGGGAGATATGCCAGTGAATTATTGGCTCAAGCAACTGCCCCCTCTTTCAGTCCCTCTTGCTGTTCTCTGTTAATGTTTGCTCTCGTTGGTTGGATGCTGTTAACAAATGTTTGATGTGAGAGTGCCATTTTGGTCACCATTGGGCATCTGCTTCCGATTTGTTGATGTTAAAAGACCTTCATGGAGGCTTTGAGATTGTGTTTAAAATGTTTCCTTGGGCTCCTGTGTGGACGGGCACCCTGGTCTTGCTTTGCACATTGCACTTGTCTTGAGTTTTGAGTTGGGTACTCTTCAGTTGGACAACGTGTGCTACCCACCTCACACAATGTAAAATAATCACGGCTGCTGTACCAAAATATATCAAATCCAACTGAGATTCATGGTGATATGTCGGAAAATGTCCCTCTTTTCCCATAAATGCTGGCATTGATGCAAAGGTACAATGCCAAATCCAATGTGTTCTCTCAGCCGATGATAAATTAATACTCAAGTTTTTGACATTGGTGAGGTCAGATCTGATACCAAGTCTATTGGGTAACTGTTTTTTTCCCACAATTCTCTCCTCTAGCATATCAAAGTCTTAGAATAACGTCATCAAAGCTGTCTTAGAAGGATCTTGTGAATCAAGTGGGAAGACAAAATAACGAACTTGAGCAGTCTCCAAGCCACGGATGTGCCAAGCATAGAGGCCATGGCAATCGCAGTGTAAATATTAAACTATTACATTACAGACTGGTCAGCCTTCACTGATTAAAGCAACATCGAATGGAGACATAAGATAGTCCAGTCTAATGGCAATTACTAAGCAGGACATGCTGTTTGTTTCATGTATTATTGAAAGCCTATCCCAAACTCATCAGGGTAGATATTTTTGAACATATAATTTTTGACTGAGGGTTGAGACTCCTGCATGAGAGTGATCTAGGATTCAGGAGCCAAAATCATCATGATTCACAACATTTAAAAAGATCCAGTCATCTGATAGTGGCTCTGCCAAACATATTCCTTACTTGCATTCACCCTGTCTAAAGTTCTGAAAAGAATCCTTCGCTGTAACTCCATCCGGTATATTTATATCTTAATAGCCTCAGATCTGACCCATATTTCCTGTCCACACACATTTCAATACAGCTTCTACATTCACTTTTGCAATTTTAAACGGAACCTTTACCTTTATAATCGGAGTTTCCCATGTCAACACCTGGCTGTCACCATGAAGATGGCAGCTGATGGCTGCCATCATGGCTCTGATTGGCTAATACAGACAAGGCCTAATTTACAACAAGCCTCAGGCCTTTATTTTCGGGCATGTGCACTGTTCGGTTCACAGAGTTAGTCGGCATGAGACCATCGTTCTGAAAAGGGGCGTTACGGCCTGTGAAAGAGGTGGGAGATTGGTTACTGGGCAGATTTAGAGGGCCCCAGCATGCAAAACAATGATTGCCTTTACTCCTGGGCAATGACACAGAAGATCCAAAAGTCTTAGGAAAAAAAACGTAATTCTTTAAGCCTTCTGATTGCATTGCTATTTATTGTAGGCCCCTTGTCGGTGGTTTCAGAATCCTACAGAAGGATTTGGTATTACTGTGAGTTATTAGACTCGAGATTCGAGAAGGGAAGATTCAGGAGAGATTTAATTAGAAGTGTTCAAAGTATTGAATGTTTGGATGGAGTAAATAAGGAGAAACTGCTTCCACAGGCAGAAGTGTCAATAACTAGAGAATACAGCTTTAAGGCATTTAACAAAAGAATCGGGGGCAACATGAGAATTTTTTTAATGCATGAATTTTTGTGATCTGAAACTGCACCACCTGTAAGGGCATTAGAAGGAGATTCAGTGATAACTTTCAAAGGGGAATTGAATTAAAACTTGAAGGGGAAGGTTTTCCAGGGTTATGGGGAAATGGGAGGCACTTCTTGGCCTTTTGGCTAAGTCAAGCAAGAGATCAAGCCCAAGATGGGGTGCAATGCCTTTACTTGTCAGCTTGAATCTTGTATGTGTCTCTCTTATTAGGACCATGAATTGGATTCAGTTTGAATTTAAAGTGGTTTTGGGGCAAGCAAGGAGATGGATTCGCGTCTGTCCAGTCGCTCTGCGTAATGGTTTTGTAACTTTTAGAATTGAATTGCATTGATTTATTATTGTCAGATGTATTGGGATACAGTGAAAAGTATTGTTTCTCGTGCGCTATACAGATAAAGCACACCGTTCATAGAGTACATAGGGGAGAAGGAAAGGAGAGGGTTCAGAATATAGTGTTGCAGTTACTGATAGGGTGAGGCGAAAGATCAGCTTAATGTGCGATAGGATCATTCAAAAGTCTGACAGCAGCAGGGAAAAAGCTGTTCTTGAATCGGTTGGTACCTGCTCTCAGACTTTTGTATCTTTTTCCCGATGGAAGAAGGTGGAGGAGAGTAAGTCCCGGGTGCGTGGGGTCCTTAATTATGCTGGCTGCTTTCCTGAGGTAGCAGGAAGTATAGACGGATAGACGGGAGGCTGGTTTGCGTGATGGACTGGACTACGTTCACAACTTTACAAGGAGTAGTTCCCCCAAGAGCTAGCACAGTCATATTGGGCCAAATGCCGCCTTGTGTGCTGTATCATTCTACAATTGGAGTTAATATTACACTGCGTTTACCAGCTACCAATCCCAGGTCCCAGTAGAGATTCTGTCTCCTTAACAAAGGACGGGTCTGTCAGTTAATGGATCTGTGGCATTGTCGGGTGTTTCATTGCTGATCGCTTTACTCCTGTGTCCTAGCACAATCAGCAAAGACTGTTGATTTTTTTTTGTTAAAAGGATCCCTGCTGGTGAAAGGTAATGAGGTTATTAACAGTTTTATTGCCAGGCAAATAACATCCCTTTTAAATGTCTTTTTTTCTGTTGAACCGAAAGACTGCAGATGCAAAGAGAAAGACTTTCGTTATTTTTTAATCAATTCTCCTTCAGAAATTATACGGTATTATTTAATACCTCTGCAGCAAGCCTGAAAGAGCATTATAAAGAATGGGTTGAAAGTGAAGTGCCTCCTTTCCTGCAGATATGGATCTGTCTGGTCACAGGCAGTAACAGCTGTCATCTCAGCCACACTGCTGTGATTTAATTAGGCTGTTTATGTCCTTTCTAATAATAATTCCGTCTCCGCAAAAGGGCAAATGTGGCAAGGATTTTCTTTTCCACTGGCGTTGCATATTGAGGAATCTGGCTTCCATCTGATACGCGGAGAAGAAGGCCATAATGCGAATGGAATCACTATTCCAGTCACTTCAAATGGCTGATAGATTGTGTCGAGAGAGAGGGTGCTTATTTCCTATGGGGTTATGCAGAGGCTAGGGTGCGTGAACCAGATTGGGTTGTAAAAAGAAGCGCTAATAGATACCTATATTCTGTGAAATGTCTTTTTTTTAAAAATCCAGTCGAACCATCTTTATTCTGTTCACAAGCATTCAATAAAGTGAAGCCAGTTTAACTGTCCCCTTTTTCCCCGCATAAATACATTGGCTTAAATCTTGCTTGAAAAGTAATGGTGATTTCATGATACAAGCTGTTATTCATGCATAAATCGGCTCGGAAGTTCAGACGCAGAGATACGTTGGTGCGTTGCTAATCTCTGGAGCTTGATTTGCAGCATTCCCTCGTTTGTTTTCACAGAGGCAATGGCGGGAATTCTCCGACCTCGCCCGCGGCTGGGATTCTCCGGTCCTGCTGCAGTGAATGGAGATTTGGCTGAGCGCCCAATTCTGCGTTCTCGCTGACAGCGGTGGCGGGGCATGAACGACGTCGGAGAATTCTGGCCAAAGTCTTGTCCTAAGCATCCTGGTTAATTTTAAGAGCTTGCTGTATTAAACTTGAACTAAACTAGCTGCAGAGCAGTGTAAGTAATAAGCAATGAATAAGTGTAAGTAGTTCTTTTCAATGCCAATCAACGTCCTTGC
Organism: Mustelus asterias; assembly: GCF_964213995.1. Lineage (NCBI taxonomy): Eukaryota > Metazoa > Chordata > Chondrichthyes > Carcharhiniformes > Triakidae > Mustelus > Mustelus asterias. The sequence continues at coordinate 11,349,842 of NC_135810.1, read as the reverse complement.
ATCGGAAATAGAGCAATTCAAACTGTGTTTCATTCCTGCAGGTAGTAAATTCTTAATTTATTTCAAATTTTTAAAACTTTCTTTTTTATATCAATTTTTTATATCGAATTCACACTATTAACATCTCGTTCCTCTTTTCCAAAAAGTTGCATTTCCGGAAAGATATATTGTATTTAACAATACACCGTCTTCACTTTATTGTACTCCTTTCTCACTCCTTAAATCTCCTTGGTTAAGGAGATAGACCTTTGATGCCGTTATTCACTAAGATCCCCAATGTCCCATTATCAGCTCACACTTCCAGTGAGTTACGGGGCAACAGGATTGAGTTGAAGGGTGCAGGAATTTTTCTGACAGTGCACATTGCACAATACCTCATTCCAGCATGATTTGGGCCAGTAGCCATGTCTCTTACTATTTAAAACCTTGCATTACTGTGCCTTTCCTGTAAGTGTTAGATTTACTCCCTGTAACAGGTTTATCTTTACACTATTTCTGTAATTACTAATCATCTTTCTTGACTGTAAAACCTGCTGTTCACACTTAAAAACATAGCTATTTATTCTATTTATCTGTCATTCGGTTTTCAGAGTGGCATAGTGGAACGGTGGCACAATGGTTAGCACTGCTGCCTCACAACACCAGGGACCAGGGTTCAATTCCAGCCTTGGGTGACTGTGTGGAGTCTGCACATTCTCCCTGTGTCTGCGTGGGTTTCCTCCCACACTCCAAAGATGTGCATGTTAGGTTGATTAGCCATGCTAAATTGTCCCTCAGTGTCCCAAGATGTATAGGTGAGGAGAATTAGCAGGGTAAATATGTGGGGTTATGGGCATGGGTAAGATGCTTTGTTGGAGAAACAGTGCAGACATGATGGACTGAAAGGCCTTCTTCTGCACTGTAGGGATTCTATAAAAAGGGGTAGTGTTGTTATCCACTGAGCCATATCAACACAATATGGTCTCTGATTTTCCCTCTTTCCCATCCCACTGCCACTTCTCACTATCCTAACACTGAGCACCATTGCCTTGGACCAATACTCAATGCAGGCAATCCCCAAACTCGACTGCTGCTTTCTTTCCTCTTTGACTTATGTCTCTTGATCTGATTACTTTTGTATCATTTATTTTATTCCAGGTATTCTGATCAGTGCTGTCCAATCGAAGAGCTTGATGAGAGTTATAGTGATAGAAAATGAATGTATTCATGTACATTCCCTCTGTTCGCTGGGCGGTATTTAAAGAAATCTTGTTCTTTCATGGTCTATCTTAACTGCCACTTAAACTTCAAATTTTGCTTTAAAATGGAAAGGCTTGCATTTATGTAACACCTTTCGTTACCTCAGACATTGAAAGTGCCTCATAGCCAATGCAGTGCGGCCACTAGTGTAACGCAGGAAACTTAGCAGACAATTTGTGCACAGTAAGCTCCCACATGACATGGCTCTTGATTTGTCCTAAAGATCTGGATTGAGGGATAAATGCTGGCTTAGATTCCCTTTTCTTCTCAAAAGCAGTGTTGTCAGTTCTTTCAGGTCCGTCTCAGAGCTCGGGCAGATGTTCGGTTTAAACGTCATCTGAAAGGCAGCAGCCGAAAGCCTCCATCCTCATTCGCAGCTGGGGTTCCCCGGTGCTGCTGAAAGTGAATGGAGTTTTGACTGGAATGCCAAATTTTCCATTCCTGCTCTCAGTGGCACATGATCGGAGAATTCCACCCAACATTCAAGACAGTGTGGCATTCCCTCAGCACTGCACTGAAATAGTCCACCTATGGTTGGCACTTAAGTCGCTGGGAGTGGGACTTGAATCAACAGCTTTCCGTCCCAGAGACAAGAACACTACCAACTGAGCCGTGGCTGACACCAATTTTGCTTGCGGTCATCCTCATCAACCAAGAAAGGTCAACTCACAACATTCTAAATAGGTTAAGATTGAAATATTGGGGCATTTTTAGACTTGACTGGAGGGATTTCATCCTGACACATTGAAGCCGGTTAAAGTCCAACAGGTTTATTTGGTAGCAAATGCCATTAGCTTTCGGAGCGCTGCTCCTTCGTCAGATGGAGTGGATATCTGCTCTCAAACAGGGTGTGGAGATGCTGGCGTTGGACTGGGGTGAACACAGTACGAAGTCTCACAACACCAGGTTAAAGTCCAACAGGTTTATTTGGTAGCAAATACCATAAGCTTTCGGAGGAGCAGCGCTCTGAAAGCTTATGGTATTTTCTACCAAATAAACCTGTTGGACTTTAACCTGGTGTTGTGAGACTTCTTACTGTGTTCAAACAAGTCATACAGAGACACAAAATCAAGTTACAGAATACTGATTAGAATGCGAATCTCTACAGCCAACCAGACCTTAAAGATACAGACAATGTGAGTGGAGGGAGCATTAAGCACAGGTTAAAGAGATGTGTATTGTCTCCAGACAGGACAGCCAGTGAGATTCTGCAAGTCCAGGAGGCAAGCTGTGGGGTTACTGATAGTGTGACATGAACCCAAGATCCCGGTTTAGGCCGTCCTCATGTGTGCGGAACTTGGCTATCAGTTTCTGCTCAGCGACTCTGCGTTGTCGTGTGTCGTGAAGGCTGCCTTGGAGAACGCTTACCCGAAGATCAGAGGCTGAATGCCCGTGACTGCTGAAGTGCTCCCCACAGGAAGAGAACAGTCTTGCCTGGTGATTGTCGAGCGGTGTTCATTCATCCGTTGTCGTAGCGTCTGCATGGTTTCCCCAATGTACCATGGTACATTGGTGCTTCCAACAAAATGGGGATGGTAGAGGCAGAGGTCAAGGAACATATCAAACAACATGGCGGCATAGTGCCACAGTGGTTAGCACTGCTGCCTCACAGCGCCAGGGACCCAGATTCGATTCCCGGCTTGGGTCACTGTCTGTGTGGAGTTTCCTCCCACAGTCTGAAAGATGTGCTGGTTAGGTGCATTGGCTGTGCTAAATTCTCCCTCAGTGTACCTGAACAGGCACCGGAGTGTGGCGACTAGGGTATTTTCACTTCATTGCAGTGTTAATGTAAGCTGACTTGTGGCACTAATAAATAAACTTAAAACTTAAAGCAAAAGCAGGAAAATAAAATAATTTAAAAAAATGTTTACATAGCAAAGTTGAAGATTGGGCCATGGACAAGAGGTGAAGTTAGAAGGAGAAATATGAAAAATCTTCTGGAAATAATATTTTAAAATTTAAAAAAAATTAATAATAATGGAAACATTTAACACACCCCTCCCCCTATTGATTGTAATAATTTTTTTCACAGCAATTTTTGGCAATAGTTCTTATACAATCGCTGTTACAAACTCAGTTACACCTGCTAACATGCATTATCACTTTTAGTTTAAATCTAATCGAGAATGCATTAGATAAAAATGTTTAGTGCAGTTTCTGCCATCCGTGTTGGCAGAAGATGCAGCACAAAGCACAAGACAGAGAGCTCAAGGACATTTCTGCTTCAGATTCCCATGACACTTTCAGCTGTATTGTGAATGTTATCAGGAAGCACTTCATGTCCCGCGATACATATGGGAGAGCTGTAAACAGCTGTCAGAAAGCAGGCTTCTCTGCCGCGTCCATTTCAAGCCAGAAATACCTCTGAAGCCTGCCCTATTTATCATGCTTCCTCTTAAATCCGGCAACACGATGGCAAACTAATGGGCATTGCGAAGAACGGGTCACTTTACACCTGAGTGGTAGGTTTTTGCTGCATTTGCATCAGATTAACAGAAATAAGAATCACATGCACATAAACACTGGCAATTATGACCCAGCGCAAGCATTCACATTGTGGTATCAACGCTTGCCTTTTCAAAGAGAAAATGCTAATACTTTGAACCACTGCAGAGGCAAGTATGCAAATATCAAATAAACTGTTTCTTCCAAATCCGATTTCCAGCAAACACTGTGCTGCATTAATTCGATCTGCAGAGGGCAAGAGTATTGTATTTTCAGAAAGGGTGGCACTTGAATTTTTGCATCAATAAACGAAAGTCGCTCATCAAGTTTATAGATACCTTAGCTGAATACCTTAGAGAACAACTCCTCTAACCTAATGACCTATCTTTGTCCTCTGGAACATTACAGGAATTGAACTCACATCCATTGTCTTCAAGCTCTAATTCATCCTGATTTTGCATCTGCCAAGAGCATTTATCTTTGCCTTACAAGGTAATATACAAGGTGGTTAGCACCTCACAGCGCCAGGGACCCGGGTTCAATGCCAGCCTCGGGTGACTGTCTGTGTGGAGTTTGCACGTTCTCCCTGTGTCTACATGGGTTTCCTCTGGGTGCTCCGGTTTCCTTCCACAGTCCAAAGATGTGCAGATTAGGTTGAATGGCCATGCTAAATTGTCCCTCGTGTCAGTGGATTAGCAGGATAAATATGTGGGTTTTAAAAAAAATCCAATTCAATCAAATCAAGTCCAATTCAGAGACTCAACAAGTGAGACATTCCTGATCTAAGCTGACAGGGCTCTCACCTCCTGTCTTGGGCTTGATCTACATGATCCAAGCTGATTGATGTAGGCATTGCACCTCCTCCAAGGTTTGATCTCATTTGCATCTTAGCCAAAAGGCCGAGATGCTGCTTTTAAAAATTGCTTCAAATGAAGCTAAAGTGTAACCTAATGACTTCAACCAAGTACGACATGTCGATACTACACTTGATCTTAGCCAAAAGGTAGGACCTGGGTGGGATTGTGGTCGGTACAGACTTAATGGGCCAAATGGCCTCCTTCTGCATTGTAGGGATTCTATGATTAAGTGTTTTGGTAAGTTATGCTATCTTAAATTTTAATTAGGTTGCACATATTCAGAATAATGGCATTTTGTTGTTTCAGGATAACCAGAATACTGAATATAATTAATAAACTTGTCTAGTTTAATTCGACAGTTTTCCTGCTATATATTAATGAGAATAGTATAAGATATGTTACAAACAAGATTTTAAAAAATGAATTTCTCACAAGTAATGCGATGTGAGTTAAAAAGAGATTGAGGTTAAAAAGAAATGGAGAAGTTACTCCGCACTTAACCATTGAGGAAGTCAGCAGGCTTTATTGAATGTCACACTTTTTCACTGGAATTCTCTCTGAATCTGTCAGCAATGTTTATTCAGACGTTCCTCAGTCAAATCAAATGAACAAAGTTAAACCCAGCTTAATTCTGCAAATTTCCAAATTTGGCCCGGGTTGGAGCACATCACACTTTATTATGTTGCTTGCTTCCAGAATAGAACATAGAAAAAATACAGCACAAACAGGCCCTTCGGCCCACAAGTTGCACCGGTCATGTCCCTACCTACCTAGGCTTATATATAGGCTTACCTATAACCCTCAATCCTATTAAGTCCCATGTACTCATCCAGAAGTCTCTTAAAAGACCCTATCGAGTTTGCCTCCACCACCACTGACGGCAGTCGATTCCACTCACCCACCATCCTCTGAGTGAAAAACTTACCCCTGACATCTCCTCTGTACCTACTCCCCAGCACCTTAAACCTGTGTTCTCTCGTAGCAGCCATTTCAGCCCTGGGAAAAAGCCTCCGAGAATCCACCCGATCTATACCTCTCAACATCTTGTACACCTCTATCAGGTCACCTCTCATCCTTCGTCTCTCCAAGGAGAAAAAACCGAGCTCCCTCAGCCTATCCTCATAAGGCATGCCAACCAATCCAGGCAACATCCTTGTAAATCTTCTCTGCACCCTTTCAATCATTTCCACATCCCTCCTGTAATGAGGCGACCAGAACTGAGCACAGTTCAGTGGGGTCTGACGAGGGTCTTATATAACTGCATCATTATCTCCCGACTCCGAAACTCAATCCCTCGATTGATGAAGGCCAGCACACCATACGCCTTCTTAACCACCTCCTCTACCTGCGAGGCCGATTTAAGAGTCTTCTGGACCCGGACCCCAAGGTCCTTCTGATCCTCTACACTGCTAAGAGTCTTACCCTTGATATTATACTCCTTCACCCCATTTGACCTGCCAAAATGGACCACCACACATTTATCCGGGTTGAAGTCCATCTGCCACTTCTCTGCCCAGTCTTGCATCCTATCTATGTCACGCTGCAGCATCTGACATACCTCCAACCTATCCACAACACCACCAACCTTCGCGTCGTCGGCAAACTTACCAACCCATCCCTCCACTTCCTCATCCAGGTTATTTATGAAAATGAAAACAGCAAGGGTCCCAGAACAGATCCCTGGGGCACTCCACTGGTGACTGTCCTCCATTCAGAAAAAGACCCATCTACAACCACTCTCTGCCTTCTGCAGGCAAGCCAGTTCTGAATCCACAAGGCAACAGCCCCTTGGATCCCATGCCCTCTCACTTTCTTGAGAAGTCTTGCAAGGGGGACCTTATCGAACGCCTTGCTGAAGTCCATGTAAACCACATCTACCGCTTTTCCTTCGTCAATGTGTTTAGTCACATTTTCAAAGAACTCCACCAGGCTCGTAAGGCACGATTTGCCTTTGACAAAGCCATGCTGACTACTTTTGAGCCTACTAAACTTCTCTAAATGTTCATAAATCCTGTCCCTCAGGATCTTCTCCATCAACTTACCAACCACTGAGGTTAGACTCACCGGTCGGTAATTTCCTGGGCTATCCCTATTCCCTTTCTTGAATATAGGAACCACATCCGCAATCCTCCAATCCTCCGGAACCTCTCCCGCTTCCATCGACGACGCAAAGATCATCGCCAGAGGCTCTGCAATCTCTTCCCTCGCCTCCCACAGTAACCTGGGGTACATCCCATCCGGACCCGGCGACTTATCATAGAAGAAATCAAAGAAACCCTACAGTGCAGAAGGAGGCCATTCGGCCCATCGAGTCTGCACCGACCACAATCCCACCCAGGCCCTACCCCCACATATTTCACCCACTAATCCCTCTAACCTACACATCCCAGGACTCTAAGGGGCAATTTTTTAACCTGGCCAATCAACCTAACCCGCACATCTTTGGACTGTGGGAGGAAACCGGAGCACCCGGAGGAAACCCACGCAGACACGAGGAGAATGTGCAAACTCCACACAGACAGTGACCCGAGCCGGGAATCGAACCTGGGACCCTGGAGCTGTGAAGCAGCAGTGCTAACCACTGTGCTACCGTGCCGCCCTTAATCCCTATGGTGCAGAAAGAGGCCATTCAGCCCATCTAGTCTGCACAGATCACATTCCCACCCAGACCCTATTCATGTAGCCCCACATATTTACCCTACTAATCCCCTGACCCTAGGATCAATTTATCATGGCCAATCAACCTAATCCACACATCTTTGGACTGTGGGAGGAAACCGGAGCACCTGGAGGAAACCCACGCAGACACGGGGAGAAAGTACAAACTCCACACAGACGGTGACCTAAGCCGGGAATTGAACCTGGGTCCCTGGCACTATGAGGCAGCAGTGCTAACCACTGTGCCACCGTGCCGCTCCAAAATCTGTGTGGAGAATGTGGGCCTATCTTGATGCTATTCAAAATTTCCAACACATCCTCTTTCTTAATGTCCACATACTCAATCTCTTCAGTCCGCCTCAATCCTGTAGTACAACCACCCAGGTCTTTTTTCACCATGAATACCAAGGTAAAATATTCATTAAGCACCTCTGCTATTTCTTCCAGTTCTGTACAGACTTTCTCACCTTCACATTTTTTTCGGTCCTATTCCTTCACATCTCATCTTTTTACTCTTCACATATTTATAGAACGCCTTAGGGTTCTCCTTAATCTTACCTGCCAAGGCCTTCTCGTGACCCCTTCTGGCTCTCCTAATTTCTTTCTTAAGTCCCTTCCTACAAGCCGTATACTCATCGCCTAGCTCTCTGAAACTTTTGTACGCTTTCCTTTTTTTTTTGACTTGGTTCAGCGCAGCTTTCATGCACCACGGTTCCCGTAACCTACCAACACCTCCCTGTCTCATTGGAACGTTGTTATGCAGAACTCCAAACAAACATTCCTTGAAAATCTGCCACCTTACTTCGGTACTTTTCCTCGAGAATGCCTCCTTCCAATTTACGCCTCTAATCTCCTGCCTGATGGCTTCATATTTCCCCTTACTCCAGATAAACACTTTCCTAGCTTGCCTGATCTGATCTCTTTCCAATGCTAGTGTAAAGGAGATAGAGTTATGATCACTATCCCAAAGATGCTCCCCCACTGAGAGATCCGACACCTGTCCAGGCTCATTAGCCAGTACCAGATCGAGTACAGCCTCCCCTCATGTAGGCTTATCCACATGCTGTGTCAGGAAACCCTCCTGAACACACCTAACAAACTCCTCCGCATCCAAACCCCTTACCCTAGGGATATTCCAATCGATGTTTGGGAAATTAAAGTCTCCCATCACGACAACCCTGTTATTACTACATCTCTCCAGGATCTGTTTCCCTATCTGCTCCTCAACATCCCTGTTACTATTGGGCGGCCTGTAGAAAACACCTAGCAAAGTTATAGACCCCTTCCCGCTCCGAACGTCCACCCACAGAGACTCCATAGACAATTCCTCCATGGCTTCCACCTTCTTTACAGCTGTGACACTATCCCTGATCAGCAGTGACACCCCCCCCCTCTCTTTTGCCTCCCTCTCTGTCCTTTCTGAAACATCTGAAACCGGGCACCTGAAGTATCCAGTCCTGTCCCTGTCCCCAAGTCTCCGTAATGGCCACCACATCACACTTCCAAGCATCGATCCACACTCTAAGTTCATCCACTTTATTCACTACACTCCTGGCGTTAAAATAGACACATCTCAAACCTTTGGTCTGAGCTCTCCCCTTCTCCATCACCCGTCTATTCTCCCTCTTACACTGTCTACAATCCTTCTCTATTTGCGGGCTAACCTCCTCGCTCTCAGTCCCCTCATCACGATTCCCTCCCCCCAATAATGGACTGTGTATGCTTCAAAGCGCTCTGTGATCTTTCCCAGAACAAGTGACTTCATTTATTTTTCTATTTTATACTTATATTAGTTTGTTTGTTCTTTTGTGGCACAAGAATATTCGCAAGCTACTTTCATGGGTGTTCAGTGATATTCCACAGGCCAGTTTAGGGCAATGATTCCCCTGACTCCTTGGAAGCCCAGAGACAAGTGTACCTGGAATTGCCAATAGTCTACTAATTTCTGTTAGTCTCGTGGTAAGAATACCTCTAATCCATGTCAGCCTAATGGCAGGGTTATCCCTGACATCTGTCGATCTAGAGGCAGCAATTCATCTAATTGCTGTCAATTTAGTGGCAGGGATATCTTTAACTTTTTGATTTTGATTTGAATTATTATTGTCACATATATTAGCATACAGTGAAATGTATTGTTTCTTGTGCGCTGTAGAGACAAAGCATACCGTTCATAGAAAAGGAAACGAGAGAGTGCAGAATGTAGTGTTACAGTCATAACTACAGAGAAAGATCAATTTAATGCAAAGTAGGTCCATTCAAAAGTCTGACGGCAGCAGGGAAGAAGCTGTTCTTGAGTCGGTTGGTACATGACCTCAGACTTTGCATCTTTTTCCCGATGGAAGAAGGTGGAAGAGAATATGTCCAGTGTCCTTAATTATGCTGGCTGCTTTGCCGAGGCAGCAGGAAGTGTAGACAGAGTCAATGGATGGGAGGCTGGTTTGCGTGATGGATTGGGCTACCTTCACGACTTTTTGAAGTTTCTTGCGGTCTTGGGCAGAGCAGGAGTCATATCGAGCTGTGATACAACCAGAAAGAATGATTGACTCCTGTCAATCTCGGAAGAGAAATACTTCTGAATGCTGTTAAACCACTAGTAAGGGAATCTCTAAAACCCACCACCTAGTGATAGGGATACATCCAAACTTGTAGATGGGCAAAAGCTAGAGGCAGGCTTAGTAATGCAGTATTTCTGGAAGACTGGGGGCAATCAGGACATGCCAGTGGTGGCACAGACAGTTACTGGACCCATGCAGATACATCCACTGACTACAGAAACTCCAGGAGAGTCACTGGTCACTGTTTAAGGGTTTTTAAAGTTTAAAAATTTTTAGTTTATTTATTTTTGTAACGAGTAGGCTTGCATTAACAGCAATGAAATCACTGTGAAAATCCTCTAGTCGCCACACTCCGGTGCCTGTTCAGGTACACTGAGGGAGAATTTAGCATGGCCAATGCACCCAACCAGCACGTCATTTGGGACTGTGGGAGGAAACTGGAGTGCCCGGACGAAACACACCCAGACACAGGGAGGACGTGCAGACTCCGCACAGACAGTGACCCAAGACTGGGATTGAACCAGGGTCCCTGGCACTGTGAGGCAGCAATGCTAACCACTGTGCCACCGTGCCACCCCTGCTGGAGGTGTTGAGGTGCTGGGAGTGGGACTGTTGGTCAGAGGAGGAGATTGGGGTGGGGAGAGCATTGGGTGGGGTGTAGTCCTAGGATACTGTTAGGATCACTGCTTTTCACAGCCAAAGTAAAATGGCGTATACTGTAATATATTTTCTGTCACCATCTCAAGAAAGCAGCAGATTTTCATCAAAGTACCAGGGAGATGAAGGCTTTATACTTGAGATCCATGGAGTTTCTTTTCATTGGAAGCCTTTCACACAAAACACTGACAACAACTTTTATCATCCTGGTCAGCCTTGATAGAGATATCAATCTTGAACAGTAGAAAATTAAGTATTATAATGAAGTAAAAAAAAGACTGCCTCATTTGAGGCAATAAATCAAAGGTTCATAAATGACTCAAACATTGATCATTCAGTACCTGCTTTATATTTTATTCTGCGTGTTATTACCCTGCATTTAAATAATGCCACGTCATTGGCATACAACGCATGTTTTCTGATCAATATCCTACACAAGTGGAACAGGTAGCCCTGAGGGACATTTTTATGAGATATCGTTGATGCTTAAAATTTCCCATTCTAATACTGTGATAACAAAAAAGGACTTCAAAATGGTAAATGCTCAGAGTGGGATTACACAAATGTGCCAATTTAGCTTTCACAAAGCAGTGTGCAAAAAAAATGAAGAAGAACATCTTTTTCTATTGTTCAACTTTATTTGCAACGCTGCAAAGTCATACATCATTTTGCAGAGGTTTCCAGGTCAGCTATAGCCCTACACCTTCTGACAGCACTCGGATGATAAATGCTTTGTCCGGGTCTGCAATAAAATAGACAGTATCGTAATGTCTGCAGGTATTGAAAGTTCTTATTAGCTGTCTAATTTGTTTCAGGTGATCTCCTGTTTATTTTGTGAAGCAGAATGTGCATTAACAGTTCAATTCCCAAGACCCTTGCTGTAATCAAAGTGCATATAGGCAGTATTTAGCCAAGTGTGGTCCAGGGGAGTTTGAGTAAAATTGAAGTCAATGGTAATCAGTGGGAAACTCTTCACTGGCTACAGACAGATCTGATATTAAGGAAGAGGAGGCGATGGCCTGGTGGTATCATCGCTAGAATATTAATCCAGAAACACAGCTTATGTTCTGGGGACCCGGGTCCGAATCCTGCCATGGCAGATGGTGGAATTTGAATTCAGTAAAATGTATCTGGAATGAAGAATCTACTGATGACCGTGAAACCATTGTCGGTTGTCGGAAAAACCCATCTGATTCACTCATGCCCTTCAGGGAAGGAAATCTGCCGTCTTTACCCAGTCTGGCCTACATGTGACTCCAGACCCACAGCAATGTGGTTGACTCTTAACTGCCCTCAGACAACTAGGGATGGGCAATAAATGCTGACCAGCCAGCGACACCCATGTCCCATGAATTAATAAAAAAAATGGTTGTGGTAATTGGAGGCCAGCCTCAGCTTCAAGACATTACTGCACAAGTTCCTCAGAGCCGCGAGCCCAACTGCCCTCAGCTACTTCCTGGCACCATAAGCAGTGTAAGACAAAAGTGAATGGTAGATTACACAATGGGTGAAGTATTTCAAGGCAAGGCAGCCCAGCCACTTTAGAGGGATTGCAAGTGACAAGGCAGCATCAAAGAAGTCTTCAATAAAGCAAACAGGCTGAAGGCTGCTCTCTCTCCCTCCCTCTCTTTTGGAAGAGGTGTGTTGCCTGGTTTGAGAAGCAAAATCTACCAGAACCCGAACAGAGAATTTGTAACAATTGAAGCGTCTTCTACATTTGACTGCATCCAAGAAACCAACTAACCCAAATCTGGAGGGACGTTTAAAATCCACTCCTAAAGGCCAATCAAAGGATACCTAATCGTATATTCTTATACCTGTTTATAATTAAACTCTAATGCCCCTTACTTTGGAGATGTGTGTGTGTGTGTGCGTGCGGGTGTGTGTGCGGGTGTGTGTTGGCATGCAGGTGTGTGTGTGCATGCAGGTGTATGTGTGTGGGTGTGTGTGTGTGTGTGTGTGTGTGTGCGTGCAGGTGTGTGGGTGTGTGTGAGTGTGCGTGCAGGTGTGTGTGTGCGTGCGGGTGTGTGCGTGTGTGTGTATGTGCGTGCGGGTGTGCGTGTCTGTGTGTGTGTACGCACGTGCAGATGTGCATACGGGTGTGTGTGTGGGGTGTGTGTGCGCGTGCAGGTGTGCGTGCGGGTGTGTGTGTATGTGTGGGTGCCTGTGCCTGAATGACCGCATAAGGGCCAAATGCTTGTTGTTGCATTTTTACTATTTTCCGTTGGCTTAGTGATGAATAAATTTGCTCTTTCTTTGGCTGAAAAAAACTCACTTTGATTAGCTCCGCAATGTTCGCAGCTGAACTAACTAAAAACATTCCAATTTGGAAAAGGGAAAAAAAGAAATGAAAACCTACGCTGCGACTAGTCGAGAAGCTTGGATAGATGGGATCCAATTCTCCCCTTCTCACCTGGTCATAACACTTGGATTAGGCTCGCAATAGTCTGGAGCTGGATTTGAGTCCATAATCTGTTGACCTCAGTGGCAGGAGTGCCATAGCTGAACTGCAACTGTCGCCATGCCCTCCAGTCACCACCCCACCAGCTTTGCAGTGTGGTTAGCTGAACAATGCAGATCAGATTATGTCAGAAGTTTGACTGTATTCCCTCAAAGAAAAGCTTCCGTCAATGTTCAAGTTCAGGGTCCTCAATGAATAATGAGCAGTTTGGCAAGGTGTCCAAGGGCAAGTGTCATTAATAGAACTGCCCCTCCTGCAAGCAGTCAATGGTGTAAACTAGTGTGTGTGTGTGTGTGTGTATTTCATTTCCTAAGCTCGATCTATGAGCCAGCCATGAATCTTGCACGTCTTTTACGACCTGTACCCAAAAGCACTAATCATGGTATTTATTGAAAGAGTGTTCCATTTGCTGATTATCCGCGCATTCTCTCAAAACTTGACACTTTAATTGTGACAAGTAATGCCACCTACCCGTAGTCAGTGTTACAAATAAATCACAAGGGGACCACTCCACGTTGCAACAATATCGGACCTGAAGCTTTTCATTGGAGCACAGGTGAAATTCTGCAAAAGCGAAAGGTACAGTGTCTGGGGTTGAAAGGCAATATGGAAGATTTAACTGACGGGCTGCTGTATTTTGCGTGCCAGCGAGCTGGCACATGTCATAAAAAGATTATGAGAAGTAGAAGCAGAAAGTATTCCACATACATTGTTGACACCTCAGTATCTGTAACAATAGATGAATGTTTTAGATGTCGTCTCTCACCAGAACTGATTACAAATGACCATTTTCAATGTTAACTACTCTCCTATTCTAGTATTCAAAAACCACAATGACTGAAGGCACAACCTCTGCTTACACATCAGGTGAATGTACACACGATGTTTCCTTAGCACTGTTACTACCCTGAGGAAGATAATGAAGCCCAGTGGCACCTAAGGCTTTGAATCAACCTCCAAGGGTGATTTACAAACACTTCTTATTTATAAATGGATATTTGCAGAATCTAATTCTGCATTTGGATGTAGATTAATGAAAGCTAGTGTGGAAATTGGCCCCATAGAAAGTAAGCCTGGGGAATTCAGAATGGAAAATAAGGAGACGGCACATTAATTGATGTTGTATTTTGCATTGGTCTTCTCCACAGAGGATACAAGTAACATTTCAGAAATAGCTGTAAATCGGGAAGTGGAAGGGAGGGAGGAACTCAGGAAAATTACAATCACCGGGGAAGTGGTTTTGAGAAAATTGTTGGAACTGCAGGCTGACAAATCCCTAGGTCCTGATGGACTTAGTTTTAGGGTTTTAAAGGAAGTTGCTAGTGAGATAATTGAAGCATTAGTTTTAATTTTCCAAAAGTCCCTATATTTCGGGGTAGGTTCCATTGGATTGGAAAATAATGAATGCAACTCCTTTATTCAAAAAGGGAGGGAGTCAAAAAGCGGGAAACTAGAGGTCAGTTAGCTTAGTATCTCTCCTGGGGAAAATGTTCAAAGCTATTATGAAAGATGTTATGGCAAGCCATTTGGGAAAAAAAATCAGAGTAACCAAACAGAGTCAGCATGCAAGGGAAATCATCTTTATCCAATTTATTGGAATTCTTTGAAGATGTAACATCTGCTGTGGATGAAGGGGAACCGGTGGATGTACTGTATTTAGGTTTCCAGAAGGCATTTGATGAAGTGCCATAAAAAAGGTTATTGCAGAAAATGATAGCTCATGTAAGGGGTAACATATTGGTATGGATAGAAGATCAGCCAGCAGACAGGGAGACTGTAGGCATAAATGGGTCTTTTCCTGGTTGGCAAGATGTAATAAGTGGTGTGCCACAAGGATCAGTGCTGAAGATATGGTGTTGAATTTGCTGATCATACAAAGGGGGGAATTTTCCTGTCCCACCCGCCATGTGATTCATAGCGGGCAGGGGGAACCATGCAAATGTCCATTGACCTCAGGCGGGATTTTCCGGTTTTGGGGCGAGCGCAGCTGGAAAATCCCGCCCAAAGTTAGGAAGGAGAGTAGGATGTGAAGTGGACACAAGGAAACGACTAAGGGCTATAGATAGATTAAGTGAGTGGGTAAAGACCTGGCAGATGGACAATGATGTGGTAAAGTGTAAAATGTTCCATCTTGGAAAAAAAGCTCATTATCTAAATGGTGAGAGATTGCAGAGCTCTAAGGTGCAGAGGGATCTGGGTGTCCCAGTGCATGAATCACAAAAGGCTAGTAAACAGGTACAGCAAGTAATGAAGAAAGCTAATAGAATGTTATCATTTATTGTGAAGAGAATTGATTACATGAGTAGGAAGGTTATGCTTCAGCTATGCAGGGCATTGGTGAGACCACATCTGGAGTATTGTGTACAGTATTGATCTCCTTATTTAAGGAATGTGTTGGAAGCAGTACAGAGAAGGTTTACTCAACTAACACTTGGGATGGGCAGGTTGTCTTATAAGGAAAGGTTGAACAGACTGGGCTTGTACCTGCTGGAGTTTAGAAGAGGAGACTTGATTGAAACATATAAGAGCCTGAGGAGTTTGGACAGGGTCAATGTGGAGAGAGTGTTTCCTTTTGTGTGAGAACCTAGTACTGTTTAAAAATAAGGGGTTGCACATTTAGGACAGTGTGGTGGACCTCAGTTGTGCCTTTGTCCTATATGAACCACCGTTGTGTGTGCTTGTCATACCTGGACACATCCCCTTCCGATTTGGTTCCTCCCCTCGGCACCTAGTATAAAGGTGGCTGTCTCCTCCCCCTTGTTCAGTCCAGGACGGTTATTTGTTGGGATCTGCTCCTGATTCTGTTGTGAATAAAAGCCTACACTTGTATTGGCACACCGGTAGTCTTTCGCCTTATTGATAGCGCATCAGACAGTGATATGGGGGAGACATGTTTTCTCTCAGAGGGTAGTGAGTCTTTGGAACTCTCTTCCTCAAAAGGCAGTGGAAGCAGAGTGAAGCAGGCTGAGCGAGACAAATTATTGATAAGTAGGAAGTGAAAGATTATCGGGGTAGGGTGGGCGGTAGGCAAGAATATGGAGTTGGGGCTACAATCAGATTAGCCATGATCTGTTCGCATGGTGCAACAGGCTCGAAGGGCTGAGTGACCTCCTGTTCTTAATTTGTATGTTTGTAAGTATTGGCCGGAGTTTCCCAGACCCATTGCAGACAGGATGGAAAATTCGGCGGATCAGCAAAAGTCCATTGACCTTTGACAGGAATTTCTGGTCCCCGCTGAGCCATTAATACTGTTGAGGAACATGAGATGATCCTTGGAGTCCTTTTCATTTTCTGGCATTGGAGTTGGCCAAATATAACTGATAACTGAAACTTTACTGTGTTGAAGAAGCTTTCGGTGTACTATAGATTATTATAATTCTGGAAAGAAAAATCACTGTATAAATAGTAACAATTTATGAAACTTTGCATAAATGATCAAGTGTCGCATTCCCAAATGAAATATGATATATATTAATCATAAAATTTGACTTGTGCTGCAATGCCACACCCGTGCACTTGTCATAGGCACCGCTCTGCTCTATTCCTCAACCTACAGGGCGGGATTTTTCAGCCGCCCTCACCCAAAAGCCGGAAAATCCCGCCCAAGTTCAACGGACCTTTGCATGGTCCGTCTCCCGCCCGCTACGACTCCCGTGGCAGGCGGGACAGGAAAATTCCGCCCATGGATTTTAGGGAGTCACACTGAATGTGATTTTGGGTGTTTCGTGTTCGCACTAATATTGGATGGGCAAACATTGTCAACGCATGAAGTGCGTCTCGCAATTATTTATTTACTTATTTAGTGATTGCAAAAGCCCAAAGCCAGGTGCTCACTATGATTATTTGCTGAGTTTAAGACGGTTACCTGCAGAGGGGACACTCCTGGGTAATGTGTAACATTTTGTTTCTCTCCCTCAGTGCATTAGGAGTTTGTACTGTGGCCCCAGAAGTGGAGGTTGGTAGATTTGGGGTGCCAGACCACCCTGTATCGGTTTAGTAAGGACCACTGTTGCTGTGTCAGTCCAAAGCCTGCTATGGGGTTTTTTCACAAGGAACTCTTCCCCTTTTTCCCATTGCTTGATCCAAAGGATATCTGCTGGCAGATCTTGCTCAGGAAGGGTGCTCCATATGGGACACAGATGGAAAGCAGGTAGTAGATGGGTTGAACAAGTCATCATGGAGTGAGGTTCAGTGCGGATTGTTTCAATCAGCTAATGGTTTTTTTTTTAACAGAAACCAGTTGAAACCATTGAGGCTTCACCTCACTGACTTCTCCATGGTGACCTGTCTCACAATTAACCTCTCCTTCAAAGTTGAAACTTTACAAGCATTCCTTGGTCAAAGTTGTAAGTTTAGTAAAGCACCTAGACTTTTCTGCCTGTATCAATGGAGTATGTTGGCACTATCAATGACCCCTCTGAATACCATCAGCTTTTAATATTAACACAAATATTCCACTTTTAATAACTAACAGAAATTGACTTGAAGAGCAAAATAATGATGAACTTACCATAACCCATGGCCATGGAGCATTAATGTTTAACTGACTTTCGAAAGGAAATCTGTGATTAAATAGTTGTGTTAAATTTTGGATTTGCCATTTTCACCAGGAAAAATGGCCCATAAATATGTGACCCTCCTGAAGGACATATGGCAGAAGCATCCATTCTTTTTGTGCCCAGTGTTGCTAAACTTCAAATTTTTAAAATTCATTTTGTTTTATTCATTCGTGGCACATGGGCGTCATTGGCTGGCCAGCATTTATTGCCCATCCCCATTTGCCCTTCAGAAGGTGGTGGTGAACTGTGTTCTTGAGTACAACTGAGTGGCTTGCTGGGCCACTTCAGAGGGCAGTTGAAAGTCAACCACATTGCTGTGGCTCTGAAGTCACATATAGGCCAGACCAGGTAAGGACAGCAGATTTCCTTTCCTAAAGAGCATTAGTGAGCCAGATGGGTTTTTCTAACAATCAACAATGGTCAGCAGTAGATACTTATTTCCAGACATTTTTTATTGAATTCAAATTCCACCATCTGCCATGGTGGGACTCGAACCCTGGTTCCCAGAACATTAACTGAGTTTCTAGAATAATAGTCTAGCGATAATACCATTAGGCCATCCCACAGGGGAGGTAATGTTGGGGAAACACAGAAACATAGAAAATAGGTGCAGGAGTAGGCTATTCGACCCTTTGAGCCTGCACCACCATTCAGTATGCTCATGGCTGATCATGTGCCTTCAGTCTCCCACTTCCGCTTTCTCTCCACGCCCCATTATATACATTAAATACATTGTATGATCTTATATCATTATTCACATCTTAATATTTCATGCCCAACCTTAATTGAATAGATTTATTGCACACTCGATGCCATTTTTGGTGGGAAATTTTGGAAATGCTGTGTGTTGACGCAAGGCCAGCAGACTGTTTCCCTGTTTAAGTTTCCTTTCTGCTTGTGCAAGTCATTGAAGAGCAAATTCAGGCCCATAATGTCACACTCACAGATATTGGTCATGATGGGCTAGGGTGGGTGTAATTCCTCCTGTTAATAATTTGAGCTGAAAAAAAATTTGCAAGTTTGGAAAATAAAGACCTTTGCTAAAATCTTCAACACGAGGATTTCATCTTCAGTGTTTTCCCAGCAGCGTGGAATTCCCTCAATGTCATCAGTTACCAAAATGAACAAATGCATTTTGAGACCAACTAATTTTTTTTTTATACGCTTAAAGTTGTCAAAGCTGTGGAGATATTCGCTTCAATGAGACTCCCACTTTCTTGGACGCTCATAGCACCATTCTCAACATTTATCATCACCATTTACATCATCACCTTTGTCTTTTTGTCAATGCCATTCCTATCAATTAGAGTCCCACCCAACACCCGCCCCCGCCGCCCACCCTCATTGTATCAATCTTGCCTGACTTTCCTTGCCTTCAGCTCTGACGAAGGGTCATACTGACTCGAAACGTTGGCTCTATTCTCCACGGATGATGTCAGACCTGCTGAAATTTTCCAGCATTTTCTGTTTTTGCTTCAGATTCCAGCATCCGCAATACTTTGCCTTTATCCCACTTTCTCGTGTTCTCTTTGTTGTGTCTCTCAATGAACTGTGTCCTTTCATAACTGAAATTGGCACCAGCACAGGGTGGGGGGCGGGGGGTCGGGGGGGGGGGGTGGTGGGGGGTGGCTTTACAGTGAAACTGTATGGCTGTTTAATCCTTTAAAATAATTGAAGCAACGGCAATAACCTTATCTTCCTTTATGCCCACTACCAGATCCAGCCTCTCTGTTCTCCAGCCTGTCTGCTCTACACCACTTGGCGGCAGCTCAGATAACTCTGTGTCTTTTTACCTGGTTTCAATAAGCTTCAGTTTCCCCAGGAACCTGACGTTTCCATTTGTACTTTTGTTTCAGTTCCCGTTTCTCTTTCAGTTTCCCTCGAAAGCTGAAGGTTCAGTTTCCCTTTTAGTTTATGGTCTGACACAAAAACTACAAGCTTTGAAACCATGGATTCCATCAGACTATGTTTAGAAACATATGGAAAACCTGTGGATTGCTTTTCACCTTGAACTAATGTACCCATCATCTTTGATGTGCATAAAAAATAGTTCAGTGATGCAATATATTGCAGTCTCACCAAAAGAAGGGGGCACAAAGTTATGGGATCAAGCTTGCAGCATTTTTCATAGAAACTCTTAATATGATCTGGAACAAAAATGGACAAAGAACAAAGAACAAAGAAAATTACAGCACAGGAACAGGCACTTCGGCCCTTCAAGCCTGCATCGACCATGCTTCCCGTCTGAACTAAAACCCCCTACCCTTCTGGGGACCATATCCCTCTATTCCCATCCTATTCATGTATTTGTCAAGATGCCCCTTAAAAGCTACTATTGTATCTTTATCTAAATAAAGGAGAGTATTAAAATAAAAACAGCTGCGTACAGAGTGGCCAAAAATAGTGGAGAAACAAGTGATTGGGAAAAATTTAAGAAACAACAAAGAGAGACTAAGAAAGCGATAAAGAAAGGAAGGATAGACTATGAAGCTAGGCTAGCAATTAATATAAAAAATGATAGTAAAAGTTTTTATAAATATATAAAAAGGAATAGAGTGGCTAGAGTGAATGTTGGACCCTTGGAGGACGAGAGGGGGGAGTTAATAGTGGGAAATGAGGATATGGCTGAGTCTTTAAATAAGTTTTTTGTGTCGGTCTTCACGGTGGAGGACACAAATAGTTTGCCAAATATTAACGATAGAGGGTTGGCAGCAGGAGAAATACTTAATACAATTAATGTTACCAGAGAGGCAGTGCTGGGTAGACTAATGGGACTGAAGGTGGATAAGTCCCCGGGTCCGGATGGAATAATACCCGGATCCCAGGGTATTGAAAGAAATGTCAGAGGTAATAGTGGATGCGTTAGTGATTATTTATCAAAACTCGTTGCATTCTGGGGTAGTGCCGGTTGATTGGAAAACGGCTAATGTTACGCCGCTGTTTAAAAAAGGAAGGAGACAAAAGGCGGGTAACTATAGGCCGGTCAGCTTAACGTCTGTAGTAGGGAAAATGCTGGAATCCATTATTAAAGAGGAGATAGCAGGGCATCTGGATAGAAATGGTTCGATCAATCAGACGCAGCATGGATTCATGAGGGGAAAGTCGTGCTTGACGAACATGTTGGATTTTTATGAAGATGTGACTAGGGCGGTTGATGGAGGAGAACCGGTGGATGCGGTGTTTTTGGATTTCCAAAAGGCGTTTGATAAGGTGCCCCATAAAAGGCTACTGAAGAAGATTAGGGCACACGGAGTTGGGGGTAGTGTGTTAAAGTGGATTGGGGACTGGCTATCCGACAGGAAGCAAAGAGTCGGAATAAATGGGTGTTTTTCCGGTTGGAGGAAGGTAACTAGTGGCGTGCCGCAGGGATCGGTACTCGGGCCGCAACTATTTACCATTTATATAGATGATCTGGAGGAGGGGACGGAGTGTAGGGTAACGAAGTTTGCAGACGACACAAAGATAAGTGGAAAAGTGAATCGTGTGGAGGACGGAGAAGATCTGCAGAGAGATTTGGACAGGCTGAGTGAGTGGGCGAGGATATGGCAAATGGAGTATAACGTTGAGAAATGCGAGGTTATACACTTTGGAGGAAATAATAACAAATGGGATTACTATCTCAATGGAAACAAATTAAAACATGCTACCGTGCAAAGGGACCTGGGGGTCCTTGTGCATGAGACGCAAAAGCCCAGTCTGCAGGTACAACAGGTGATCAAGAAGGCAAATGGGATGTTGGCCTATATTGCGAGGGGGATAGAATATAAAAGCAGGGATGTCTTGATGCACCTGTACAGGGCATTGGTGAGGCCGCAGCTGGAATACTGTGTGCAGTATTGGTCCCCTTATATGAGGAAGGATATATTGGCATTGGAGGGAGTGCAGAGAAGGTTCACCAGGTTGATACCGGAGATGAGGGGTTTGGATTATGAGGAGAGGCTGAGGAGATTGGGTTTGTACTCGTTGGAGTTTAGCAGGATGAGGGGGGATCTTATGGAGACTTATAAGATAATGCGGGGGCTGGATAGGGTGGAGGCGGAGAGATTCTTTCCACTTAGTAAGGAAGTTAAAACTAGAGGACACAGCCTCAAAATAAAGGGGGGTCGGTTTAAGACAGAGTTGAGGAGGAACTTCTTCTCCCAGAGGGTGGTGAATCTCTGGAATTCTCTGCCCACTGAGGTGGTGGAGGCTACCTCGCTGAATATGTTTAAAGCGTGGATGGATGGATTCCTGATCGGTAAGGGAATTAAGGGTTATGGGGATCAGGCGGGTAAGTGGTACTGATCCACGTCAGATCAGCCATGATCTTATTGAATGGCGGGGCAGGCTCGAGGGGCTAGATGGCCTACTCCTGCTCCTATTTCTTATGTTCTTATGTTCTTATCTGCTTCCACTAGCTCCCCCGGCAGCGAGTTCCAGGCACCCACCATCCTCTGTGTAAAAAACTTGCCTCCTGCGTCTCCCTGGTGGGGAACAACTAATAGATTTGCCAAATGTATTTGAGAATCTGCAGGCTGCAGATTTCACTGTGACTGCTTCCAGAGCTGTTCCAGAGAAAACTACCTGAGTCCCTTCGAGTGGGATTTTCCGGCCGCGCTCACCCCAAAACCGGATAATCCCGCCCAAGGTCAACAGACCTTTGCATGGTCCGCCCCTTGTTCGCTCGCTTCCTGTGGCGGGCGGAATGGGAAAATTCGCCCCTGGTCGGCAGGGAGATCTAAAAACAGGAAACAAAGAAATGAAAATAATGTTGAAAGGAAGAGGGTGGAAGTAGGCCACCTCTGAGGAAGAAATCTGCTTTTCCAGAGCTATAGTTGAATCCAAGTTTACAGATTTCAAGAGCTGTGTCCGAGATTAGTGTTGCAAGCAGCTGTCTCAGTGAACCCACACACATTTGCCTTGTTGTTCTCTCTGTGTGTATGTTTTGTCTGGTATAACAATCCTTTTTTTGTATTGTTAATGCACCACTCACGATCAATTTTCAATGCCTTAGTGCAAGGTAATCACTGCCCAGCCAGAATTTGTAAATTGATCACTTGGTTGTGCTGCTGGTTCTCAGATCTTAAAATCATAAATCACCATAAGGTCAATAGCACAGCAGCCTTGGCGTATATTATTATACAAACAACATCCATAATGGAATTGGAAAATTCGTACTCTTAAAGATCGCTGCGTTCTCTATTCCAAACACTGCAGCCTGAGGTCTCTCTGCAGAAATTTCTGGAGAGCTGGAGAACAACTTATATTTACATAAAACCCTGAAGATAGGAAAGCACCCCACAGCTCCTCACATAGCTGTTTTGGAAATGGAGGAGTGATTGTGAGACAGGAAGGAGATTCTACTGTCCCAGTGGGCTGAGTCCTTAGGGAGGTAGCTATCAGCTAAGGAGCATTATCTTATTACCCCTTTTGCAAACACATGTAGGTATGTGTGCATGAGTGTGTCTCTGTGTCTGAGTGTGTATATCTGTCTGTGTTTATTTCTCTGTCTGGGGATGTATGTTTGTCTGAATGTATGTGCGTGTATGTCTGTGATTGTGTCTGTGTGTGCCTTTGTATGTGTCTGTGCTCGTGTGCTTGCAAGTGTGTGCATGTGTGTGTGTGTGTGTATGTTTGTGTGCTTGTCTGCCTATGAGTGTGTGCATGTGTGTATGTGTCTGTGCTTGTGTGCTTGCGAATGTGTGCATGTGTGTGCGTATGTGCGTGCGTGTGTGTCTGTGAAGTGAAAGCAGGTTCAGGCTAGGTTGGAATGCATTCCCTTGTCAAGGTTGTCCTTGTATAAAACTTTGTTCAGTCCAGTGGTGGTTTCCTCATGGGTAATGTATAGATTTCATATGCCCCAACATAGGTGCACAATATTGATACCCAGTTTGAAACACCTGAAGTATCCAGATATAATTAATTAGCTGGACCTCTTACTTCTCAGGTACACCTTGCACTAAGGCATTGAATTAATGAAGAAATAAAGCTGTGGCCTAGATTCTCATGATGTGGAGATGCCGGCGTTGGACTGGGGTGAACACAGTAAGAGTTTTAACAACACCAGGTTAAAGTCCAACAGGTTTATTTGGTAGCAAACACCATTAGCTTTCGGAGCGCTGCTCCTATGTCAGATGGAGTGGAAACATTTCCACTCCATCTGACGAAGGAGCAGCGCTCCGAAAGCTAATGGTGTTTGCTACCAAATAAACCTGTTGGACTTTAACCTGGTGTTGTTAAAACTCTTACTAGATTCTCATCCCAGGGTTAGATGCACTGTGTCAGGAGTTTTCCCAGTTCTCGAACCCAACCTTTAAAAATGTTCACCGCAGGTTAGATTTTCGGTTGGGTGTAGGCAAGCCTGGAATGAATGTGGAGGCAGCCTGGTGTGGAGGCATGCTGGGCAGAAGGCCTGTCTCTGTGCCAGTGCTGGATTTAGGCATGAGCTAAACAAGCTACAGCTCAGGGCCTCACAATCCGCAGGGGCCTCACAAAATTTCAGAACGTTTACAATGAAGAGAACATTTAAGAGCAGATACCAGAAAAGAAAAAGAAAGCACCAGCTTGAAGAGCAACTCAAAAAATTACCAAAGGTTGACAGTTACTTTACTCCAGAAACAGATAAGGATCCACAAACCCAAGGTGATCAGCAAAGTCCAAAACAACCACAGCCTCTGCTACTGAGACAACAAAGTCTGGAATCTCAGCTGAGGAAAACACTGGAAGTGATGCAAATGTGAGCGTTGCAGAGCCGACATCCACAGTTGAAACAACAAAATTCACGGAACTCAATGATGTAGGTCAATGGGGTGTCTTAACCAAGGATGAACTCTCACACTGGATCCTTAAGGGTCCTTCAGAGTGTCAACTGAAGCTTCTAAATCAACTAAAAATGTATCTTAAAATTATTTTTTTAATTACATTTAAGTATTGTTTCCAGGGTATACTATATTATAATCGATGCAAGAGATCAAGCCAGCCAAATGATAAATATGTAATCAGTAAATGCATTCATTCGAAAATAATTTGTATTTTTCACTTTAAATACCTTGCCATTAAATAATTAAAAGGTATAATTATGTTTTCAATTTTTTTGTGGCGACCCAAGGTCCTGTTTTGGGACGCACCTTTGTGAGACCTTTTGGTGTAACTTTTTAACAAGGGGCCTCCAAGCTTTATATAGCTTAGGGCCTCACCAAGTCTAAATCCGGCGCTGCTCTGTGCCCTGGCACTCTGGTTAAATAAATAGAAGATTAAAAAAAGCATTCCTCCAGGCTTCACTTCTCACCCGACCCCCATAAAATCCCTTTGCCCCATCCATGTTAACCTATACAAATCTATGCCTCCCTCCACACCTACTACATAGCTCATCACACCCCCACCACCCTCGACAATGGGGGCAATTTGATCTTATCCTGTGGTTGAGTGAAATGTTGGTTTTTATACCCTGGCCAATTGTACTCTCCATTGAAGTCAATATTGGGTGGGTGTAAAATTTGCATTTAACCAATCACCTGGGTAATACTCAGCCCGTTTGTGTTACGATTGCCCCCATTGTTCCCATTAGATGCCAGCAGGGTCTTCTTACCCAAGAGATAATAAAGCGAGGAACAAGTTGCTGGGTCCTATCATGAATGTAAACTTGATGCTGTAATCAGTTCCTGGCTTCGATAGCGAATAGGGCATACAACATATTATTTTGAGTACTAAATAATATAACTCATGATCAAACTGATCTCCTGAACCCATTTTGATTGCCAAAGGTGATGTGGGAGGAATAATCCATATGATTTCCCCATGGTGGTGTAGTTGTAATGACACTGGACTTGTAATCCAGAGGCCCAAGCTAATTCCCTGGGGACACAGGTTCAAATCCAACCATGGCAATTGATGTAATTTAAATGCAATTAATCAATCTGAAATATAAAGCCCGCCTCAGTAATGGTAACCATTACCACTATCATTGATTGTAATGTCCTTTAATGAAGGAACTCTACCATCCACATCTGGGTGGCACAGTGGTTAGCACTGCTGCCTCTCAGCATCTGGGACCTGGGTTTGATTCCGGCCTCAGGTGACTGTGTGAAGTTTTCACATTCTCCCCGTGTCTACGTGGGTTTCCTCCAGGTGCTCCGGTTTCCTCCCACGCTCCAAAGATGTGCTGGTGAGGTTGATTGGCCACACTAAACTGCCCTTTAGTGTCCCAAGATGTGTAGGTTGGGAGATTAGTGGGGTAAATATGTTACGGAGATAGGACCTGGATGGAATGCTCTGTCAAAGAATCGGCGCAGACTTGATGGACCGAATGGCCTCTGTCTGCACTGTAGGGATCCTATAATTCTATCATACCTGATCTGGCCTGCATGTGACTTTAAAGCCACAGCAATGTGAATAACTCTTAACTGTTCTCATTTCAAGGACATGGACTCCAAATGCTGGCCTTGTTAATGATGCCCACATCCCATGAAAGAATAAAGAAAACTAAATTTCATCTTTTTTATTTGCTTCTTTTGGATTACATTGACAGCTATTTGGAAAGGAATTGTTGTGGATCATAATACTTAAGGCATCACCGCCGTGTGGAGTGGGCTCAAGGGACCAGTTGGTGTTTATCTGTCCTTTATCTGTTGTCCGCTTGCTGAAAATCATCTTAAGTGAATAACAATCATTAAACTATCATTTCACTCCTTCAAGATTATCCGAAACAGCCAAGATAACCCCTGATTTCAATTCTCCACTCCCAACTTGCCCTCTCACTTTAAAAATTGCCAACATCATCGTTCACCTTAGCTTTTTAAGTTCATTCTGTACTCTGAAGAGCTCAATTGAGGTCCCTCAAACCCATTTCATGTAAGATCATTGTAGTTGTTTTCATGACCTTTCTCCTTTGTTAGTAAGCTCCTCCAGCCCTACAACCCTCCAAGTTACTTCCAACTCTTCCAATTCAGGCCGCTTATGTAGCCCTGATTTTCGGTGCTCCACCTTTGGTAGGCATGCCTTCAGCTACCTAGACCTTAAATTTTAGAATTCCCTTCCTGAACTTCTCTGTTTCTCTATCTCCCTCATTCTTTAAGATCTACTTAAAACCTACCTTTTTGACCAAGCTTTTGCTGATCTGTCCTTTTATCTCCTTGTTTGCCTCAGGTGTTAAACGTGGTTTCATAATCATTCCTGTGAAGCACCTTGGAACCTTTTAATCCGTTAATCACGTTTTACAAACGTAAGGGTTGTCATTGCAGTAATCAACTGTTCATTTACAGCTGCCATCTTACTTTGCCATGGGCGGCATGGTGGAACAACAGTTAGCACTGCTGTCTCACAGCACCAGAGACCCAGGTTCAGTTTCGACCTTGGGTGACTGTCTGTGTGGAGTTTGCATATTCTCCCCGTGTCTGTGTGGGCTTCCTCCGGGTGCTCTGGTTTCCTCCCACACTCCAAAGATGTGCCGGTTAGGTGGATTGGCCATGCAAAATTGCCTCTTAGTGCCAGAGAGATTAACAGGGTAAATATGTAGGGTTATGGGGATAGGGCCTGGTGGGATTGTTGTTGGTGCAGGTCCGATGGGTTGAATGGCCTCCTTCTGCACTATAGTGTTCTATGATTCTTAAATGTACTTCATCACAATTCATCACAATTTTCTAAGCAAACTTTCCAAAACAAAATCTGCAGCATGTTAAGAATTCATCAGACTTAATTTCTGATACAGTGCAGTCTTTTACAGTCAGATAATATAATCAGTTACAGTCTAAACTTATCCCTTGAAGATTTATGATTAACAGTGTTCAATTCTATCAGTTCAAATCAATGCTTCCTGAGTAAAATCATTTGTCTCTTAGGAATAATCGGTTTGCTATGGTCAAAACACACCCCATTAGACCAAAACCTTACAATAATTTTAGAATATAGTTAATAAGTGGCTATGACAACCAAGTGCAACGCAAAGGTAACGTCAGCTTAACATCTGATGAACACTCCACTTAAGCCAGTGGTGAGTTTTTAAATTTGAAGGTTGTCACAGGGTCATTGAGGATGTCAGAGACAAATAAGGGTGTGGCCCCTTTAAGGACTGTCCCTTTAAAGATAATTGCAGCTGGGTTGTTGAGCACCTGACCCAACCAGGTGAGCATTAAAGGGAAGGCTCTGGAGCAGTGGGGACTTAGCTAAAGGAGGCTGGGAGTTGCACAGCTGGAAGGCATGTTGTGCCTTTTACTTTGTAGAGAAAAGGTGGAATTCAAAACTTGGATTGTTCGTGGGTTTCTGAGTGCAAAAAAATGGAGGGCTGGAATTCCAAACCCCATTGGAACCAGATGGGAGCTAAAAGTATTTGCTCCTGTTAGCCCACCAGTTCCTGAATCCATCCTGCCTCCAGGCCATTTCTGTTGGGGGTGAGGAGGGCTCCTTTCCCATGTGTGGTGGGTAGCTGTCCCAACTCATGGTGAAACTCATTGAGGCCTCTGAAAAGAGGTTGACTGCAGGCAGGTTGGGGTTGGGGTGGGGGTGGGGGTGGGGGTTGGGTTGGAGATGGGGGGGGGGGGCGGCTAGTTTCAGCGCCAGGAGGCAGCTACTCAGTGGCGGGGGGGGGGAGTATTGGTATTTCAGGCAGGCCTAGAGACCCAACTGGATGGAGGAGAAGCCATAGACTGCCCCTGTAGAGGAGTATCCTCCACCCACCCATCCTTGTCCCCAAAGTGGTGGCCTGGCCGGAATCAATTTAACATTGATTTTTAAATAACAAGGTTGGAGAGGGAGCCCCTCCATTTTGAACTTGCCTCCTGTGTGGTGTGCTACCTCTTTAAAGGTGGAAGGCCTCTTGTTGCCAGCATCAAGGACCTGATCTCCTCAATTAGACATCGAGCCCCCCTTCCTTGCCCCTGCACAAATCCCACCGGGTGACTGTGTTTCCTGACGGGGAAGATTCAGCACTTAGCAACAGTCCCAAACACCCAGAGGAAAAACCCTGCCCAGAGGCTCTGAAGTTGCAGGAAACAGTTATCGAGTCATAGAGGTTTACAGCATGGAAACAGGCCCTTTGGCCCAACTTGTCCATGCTGCCCTTTTTATTAAACCACTAAGCTAGTCCCAATTACCTGCATTGGCCCATATCCCTCTCTACCCATCTTACCCATGTAACTATCTAAATGCTTTTTAAAAGACAAATTGTACCCGCCTCTACTACTACCTCTGGCAGCTTGTTCCAGACACTCACCATGCTGTGTGTGAAAAAATTGCCCCTCTGGACCCTTTTGTATCTCTCCCCTCTCTCACCTTAAACCTATGCCCTGTAGTTTTAGACTCCCCTACCTTTGAGAAAAGATGTTGACAATCTAGCTGATCTGTGCACCTCATTATTTTATAGACTTCTATAAGATCATCCCTCAGCCTTCTATGCTCCAGGGGAAAAATATCCCAGTCTATCCAGCCTCTCCTTATTATCTCAAACCATCAAGTCCTGGTAGCACCCTAGTAAATCGTTTCACCACTCTCTCATTTAATAATATCCTTTCTATGATAGGGTGACCAGTTATCCTTAAAAATCCTGTGTCACCTTGTCAGAAGATAAGAATTTTTATTCCATGCTGGTTGGAGATTGCAGGCCAATAAAACTTTGTCTGGAGTTAAGTACAGCAAGTTCCTCTGGTTTTCCCTGACCTGCAAATATCTCTGATTGAGAGCTGAAGGTTAATGGACTAAAACAGCTGATGAATGCAAACTGTGTTTGTGTAATAATTCTTCTTCACCAGTTAAGAGAAAAACAAGTTTATTTACAGCTAAAAGACTATACAGAAGCTTGCAACCTTTGGCTGGAGTGAGCGCCTGAGAAGGTTCTGGAACAGCAACCCCTGCTTACTAGGGTGATTTCCCCCACCTTGCTCCCTGATTGCCTCCCTGGGTTATGTGACCTTTACTCTTTGGCTTGATCCTTAAAGGGACAATCACCACATTTTTGAAATACTCCAGTCATGTTTGTTTTAAACCAAGCGCACTTATAACTCATCACTGCAAGTGAGAATCAATCTGATCATGTGGAAGGGAGAATTTGAAGATGACAGAATTAGTTTCCATCGGTTGACCTGTGACTTTAGCTATGATAGGCTTGTGTCCTGCTGCACTTTACAGTTTATCATGGGCCAGAATTTGACATGATCGATGCCCAACCTGGAAGCATGTGGAATTAAGCGGGAAGGCACCAGGCATACATTCTAACATCTTCACACTTTTGTGCAACATTATGCTCAGCTGGTGTGCGCAGGAGCCAGAGACGTACCCGCCAACAGGCAGTTGAGCCCATTCAGGAGGCAATTTTACGTGACTTGCCCACTTTTACAGTTGGCAGATGGGTCAGTGAGCTTTCATGTTTTTGCAGCAAACAGGTTCTCAGGCAGGATAAAGCATCCAGGGCGATGTGAAGTAAAAGTAGATGTTTGAGGGCTGAAGTCCTTTATGACCTATGTAAACGGAGGCAATGGCCCAGTGGTATTATCCCGAGACTATTAATCCGGAAACTCAACTAACGTTCTGGGGACCCAGGTTCGAATCCCGCCATGACAGTTGGTGGAATTGGAATTCAATAAAAAATATCTGGAATGAAGAATTTACCATGAAACCATTGTTGGAAAAATCCATCTGGTTCACTCATGTCCTTTAGGGAAGGAAATCTGCCATCCTTACCTGGTCTGGCCTACATGTGATTCCATAGCCCCAGCAATGTCTCTTAACTGCCCTCAGGTAACTAGGGATGAGCAATAAATGCTGGCCAGACAACATGTCCCATGAATGAATAAAAAAGAATCCTGCTGTCCGGTGCTTGAATTTGCAGTATAGACAGTTTGCAGCATTTATTTCAACTCATTTCTTTTATGCAGTACAACAGCTCCCTGAGGCAACTCCATTAATTGGCCGGCCTATGTGAAATCACGGTCGGGATCCGCTTGCGGACTGAAGCGTCTGCTTCCACGCAAGCCTGATGAGCACAAGATTCAGGCCATCGTTTTCATATGTCATAAGATCGATATCCAGGCCCATGTTCCAGCTATAAACCTTCTTGAAACTATTTCCAAGTTCGCTATAATAACATAAAAGTAAAATACTGCAGACGCCAGAATCTGAAACAAAAACAGAAAATGCTGGATATTCTCAGCAGGCCTGACAACATCTGTGGGGATAGAATCGAGCCAATGTTTTGAGTCTGGATCCAGACTCAACGTTAGCTCCATTCTCTCTCCGGGATGCTGCTGAGTTTCTCCCAAGTTTGCGATGTCTGGCACTGAGTCTCATTCAAATTTAGCCTCATTTCTGTTTTCAAGTGTTTACCATTTTTGTCAGAAAGTGACCTTTTTGAGAAATGGGATTATTTCATAGAATCCCTACAGTGCAGAAGGAGGCTGTTCGGCCCATCGAGTCTGCACCGACAACAATTTCACCCAGGCCCTATCCCCTAAACCCCACACATTTACCCCGCTAATCCCTCTAACATACACATCCCAGGACACCTGAGGGGCAATTTTAGCATGGCCAATCAACCTAACTTGCACATCTTTGGACTGGCGGGAGGACACTGGAGGACCCGAAGGAAACCCACGCAGACATGGGGAGAATGTGCAAACTCCACACAGACAGTGACCTAAGCTGGGAATCGAACTCGGGTCCCTGGAGTTGTGAGGCAGCAGTGCTAACCACTGTGCCATCCTGAGGCTAGTTCCATATCTGAAGGTAAAACGATGGCTGTTAATATGGAATTTTGAGAACTTAGCATAAATTGCAGTTGTGATAAAAGCAAATTACTGTGGATGCTGGGATCTAGAAAAAAAAACAGTAGATGCTGGAAAATCTGCAACCAGCTCCCAACAAGGTTCTGGAACAACAACCCCTGCTTACCAGTATGAACTCTCACTTTGCTCCTTGATTGTTTCTGTGAAGAGAGACTCAAAACATTGGCTCTATTCTCTCTTCACAGATGTTGTTAGATCTACTGAGATTTTCCAGCATTTTCTGTGATTATATTGTTGCACTGATTTGAAACATTTACTTATAGCTCCCCTGATATGTAGCTGACGGCAGTTGAATAATAGAATCTTCCAGCTTACTTCAGCTCCACCTCCTGTCTAGGTTTACTGCATTAACTGATATGTACTGGTGAGGTGGTAGGAGTCTTAAGGTTTACCTCTGCACACTTCACAAGGAACTAAAAAGTTATTCAGAGTTTCTGCATCCCGGGACACCAAGGGGCAAGTTAGCCTGCTGTCATTCAGGGGACA
Source organism: Mustelus asterias (assembly GCF_964213995.1). Lineage (NCBI taxonomy): Eukaryota > Metazoa > Chordata > Chondrichthyes > Carcharhiniformes > Triakidae > Mustelus > Mustelus asterias. The sequence goes on along the minus strand of NC_135810.1, from coordinate 11,318,177 downwards.
CGATTTCAATTAAAATTATGTTACTTGAACTGAGAGTTTCTTCATGGTTACTCCCATTCCCAATTCGTGGGACACCTTGAGACGGGTAGCAAGCAAGGGGATTGGAGGCCTTCACAAAAATGGGATATTTCCCAAAATTATGATGGTCAGTCAGGAGAATGCCTCAGAAAATTCGCAACATCAAACCTCTGTGCTGGAAATGTCTTTCCACTGCAATGTCAACATTCTTCCATATTCCAAATTTCCTTTCCTCCACCATTGCCAACTTTGCCTTTCGCCATCTCAGACTTAAGTTTTTGAATTCCCAATTTAAATCTCTCCACCTTTCTATCTCCCTCTCTTCCTTTAAAATCACTCCTCAAAACTTACTTCTGGTCACCTGCCTTAGTACCTCCTCGTGTGACTTCAGTGTCAAATTGTACCTAGGCGCACAATTTGCTACTGTTAAAACTGCCATTTAAATGCACATTGTTGTTGTTATGGGCAAAAGCTTCCAAACAGGAGGAAGAAATATATAATATACAGTACTTAAATGAAGATAGTGACCTGGATTTTGTGTTAGAAGTAATGGTGAGGCTACTGGACGATACAGGCTGTGGCATTACAGAACCTTGCGAATAGATTTAGCGTTGAAATGTAAGCAATAGCTTGAATTAAGGGGGCTACTAGTTACCCACTAAATGCGTCAGAAAAAGTTCAGGTTTGGAGTGGAAATGCATTTAGGAGCAAGTGAATTTTTAAGTTTATTTATTGGTATCACAAGTAAGCTTACCTTAACACTGCACTGAGGTTACTGTGAAAATCTCCTAGTCGCCACACTCCAGCGCCTGTTCGGGTACACTGAGGGAGAATTTAACCAATGCCAATGCACCTAACCAGCACGTCTTTCGGACTGTGGGAGGAAACTGGAGCACCCGGAGGAAAGCCGCGCAGTCACGGGGAGAATGTGCAGACTCCACACAGACAGCGACTCAAACTGGAAATTGAAATTGCCTGATCAGCGATTATTACTTCCAAACAACCTCTCTGGCCCTGAAAATGTAATTTTTAAATGGAGAATCAATTTTCCCCAGAAATTAATTGTTGTTTGAGACTCTTTAATTTTTACATTTTTGCTAGTTTTTTTCTTCCACCTCTTAATCCTTTCTGTGCACAATTTAAAACTAATTTATGCTTCTTTAACAATATTTTCTCATTTAGATACTGCTTGACCAAGTAAGGATTCTGATTGAAGAACTTTACTCTTTATTGTCCTTCTCACAGATGCCCTGTAAAGGGCATCACACTGGATCAGTTGCCAGGCTAGAGCAAGCACACGTCTCTGCTCAAAGCACTGTAAGAAGTCTCACAACACCAGGTTAAAGTCCAACAGGTTTATTTGGTAGCAAATACCATAAGCTTTCGGAGCACAGCTCCTTTGTCAGATGGAGTGGATATCTGTTCTCCAACAGTGCACAGACACAGAAATCAAGTTACAGAATACTAATTAGAATGCAAATCTCTACAGCCAGCCAGGTCTTAAAGGTACAGATAATGTGGGTGGAGGGAGCATTCAACACAGGTTAAAGAGATATGTTTAAGACCTGGCTGGCTGAAGAGATTTGCATTCTAATTAGTATTCTGTAACTTGATTTCTGTGTCTGTGCACTGTTGGAGAATAGATATCCACTCCATCTGACGAAGGAGCTGTGCTCCGAAAGCTTATGGTATTTGCTACCAAATAAACCTGTTGGACTTTAACCTGGTGTTGTGAGACTTCTTACTGTGCTTACCCCAGTCCAACGCTGGCATCTCCACATCAAAGCACTGTGGGCAGCTATCAATGAGATGAACAGTGAGTCTGTTCCTTCACTGCCAACCACTAAACCTGGTCCATTCTGGCTGAATAGGCATGCTACTGTTTTGAACCAGTATCTCAGCGCATTACGCATAGCAACTGGTGATTTTGTTAGCTGTAACGTTATGTTTGCTGCTACATAGATACACCAACGTAGGTTTTTGTGAAACACTTGACTTGCCGACAGAGTCTGGCATATTGGGATCACGGGTTGGAGTGTCGGTCTCTGATCTTCGTGCACAATTTGCAGAGTTCCCAATTATTAACTATAGATCGGACAATTGGACATCCCACAAATTAGAAACATTAGAAGATAGGTGCAGGAGGAGGCCATTCAGCCCTTCGAGCCTGCACTACCATTCAATATGATCATGGCTGATCATGCACTTTCAGTATCCCACTCCCGCTTTCTCTCCATACCCCTTGATCCCTTTAGCCACTAGGGCCACGTCCAGCTCCCTCTTGAACATATCTAATGCTCCCAACAGCTTTCTTCAAGCCCGATGATCCAATCCATGCAAATGTGTCCAAATTTACCCTATAATTGTGGCACAGTGGTTAGCACACTGCTACCTCAGTGCCAGGAACCTGAGTTCAATTCCAGCCTTGGGTGACTCTGTGTGGATTCTCTCCTTTTCTGCATGAGTTTCCTCCGAGTGCTCTGGTTTCCTCCCACACTCCAAAGATGTGCAAGTTAAGTTGATTGACCATGCTAAATTGACTCTTAGTGTCAGGGGGATTAGCAGGCTAAATATGTGGGGTTATGGGGATAGGGCCTGGGTGGGATTGTTGTCAGTGCAGCCTCAATGGGCCGAATGGCCTCTTTCTGCACTGTAGGGATTCTATAAACTTCATTCTCTTATGGCTTCCTTGTTTCCTCTAGTTAGGAGTTGCAATTAAATAAGGAGATTTTTGGAAACTACGCTATGTTTGCGGCTGCGTAGATACACAAACAGTTTTTTGTGAAACGCTCGACTTGCCGAAACAGTCTGGCACATTGGGATCACGGATTGGAGTGTCGGTTCCTGACCTTCATGCACAATTTGCAGAGCTCCCAATTATTATCTATAGATTGGACAATTGGACATCCCACAAATTAAAAACATTAGAAGATAGGTGCAGGAGTAGGCCATTTGGCCCTCCAGGGCAGCATGGTGGCACAATGGTTAGCATTGCTGCCTCACAGCATCAAGGACCTGGGTTCGATTCCTGGCTTGGGTCACTGTCTGTGTGGAGTCTGCACATTCTCCCTGTGTCTGCATGGGTTTCCTCCGGGTGCTCCGGTTTCCTCCCACAGTCTGAAAAGGTGCAGGTTAGGTGCAGTGGCCATGCTAAATTCTTCCTCAGTGTACCCAAACAGGTGCCGGAATGTGGTGACTAGGGGATTGTCACAGTAACTTCATTACAATGTTAATGTAAACCTACTTGTGATTAATAAATACATTTTAAAAAGAAACTACTTGTCTCAGCTATTTGGTTTTGCAACATCGGTCACCTCTGAATTATTCATTAGATGTACAGTATCAGTGGACATGTTTGCTTACAATCTTATTAGAAAGTTGTTGTAGATCTGGTGGACTTTGTACTATCATGGACATATCATCAAACTTGAAGAATGAAAGTTCAATTCATTAATGACTGAATAATTGACTAAGATAGTAATGAGATTTTAAAAAGGCAAACAAATGTGCAATGCTATTTCTAGTTGGGTTTGCATCTTAGAATAGGCATGACCTCATTTGCAATGCAAAGAAGCAAATGTGATAACAGAGTAAAAGCTCATAATTAATTAAACACCATATTAATTGATTAGTGGTGTCAACTAAAGCATCTAACTATTTTTAACATGTGCTGGCACAATCATTCATAGCCATATAATAACTGCTAAGGACTTGATAGCTTATTTATTTTTTAATAAATTCCCATTGCAGTGATAGTTTTTACAATTGGCCGAAGGGTATGTTTTATGGTCCTAGTGCTGAGATTGTGGGACAGGAATGCTGTAGGTTTCCCTTTTGCAAAGGTTAGGATGGGCTGCCCTGCCATCCTCCCATCTTTCAGGGCCTGGTTTGGTCAGCAACTCTTAACACAAGTCCCAAAACAGTCCCGTTAATGGGGAGCTTTGGCATGGAGAGATGGGCAAGTAATATGGCTGCCGGTGTTTCCGACTGGACTGTAGGCTGGATGAAAGGCATGTTGCTGTATCGGGAGGCGACAGCTTTTGTCATTGTGGCCATTGTTTTTATTTTAGCTTTTCGAAAAACACAAGAGAAACAGTTGGCTCACAAAACCTTCAGATGAAATTTGTATGAATGCATCTGGTTTTAAAAAAAGCAACGTTTAAATGTAATTCACCCCCCCCGCCTTTCTGAGTATGTACTCAAAATCCCAGAACCTCCCTCCCCGTTTCCTCACTCTAAAAGCCCAGGACTTAGCTTCCTGCGGCAGCCATGTGTGTCTCTCTATGATCCCCCCCTGCAGTCTCCACAGCACCTTCTACAGAGCTCTGGCATTGCCAGGGCTGCTGGAGTGCCAACCAGTCAGTTTGGCTGGAAACTCTTGAGAGTGTGACTTCTTCCCGCTGAGGGGTGAATGGCTCATTCAGCTTGTTTAGCCCTTACCCTCTCCCCAAGGGTGATATGGCTGCCAGGCTTGCTTCCTTCCAAGTTGTCAGCTACAGGCTGACATTCATTCTGGAGCGGGTCGGACAATCCATTCCCCCCTGCCGATAACTTTGATTTGATTTGATTTATTAATGTGACGTATTAGCATACAGTGAAAAGTATTGTTACTTGCGGGCTATACAGACAAAGCATACCGTTCACAGAGAAGGAAATGAGAGAGTGCAGAATATAGTGTTACAGTCATAGCTAGGGTGTAGAGAAAGATCAATTTATTGCAAGCTAAGTCCATTCCAAAGTCTGATGGCAGCAGGGAAGAAGCTATTCTTGATTTGGTTGGTACGTGACCTCAGACTTTTGTATCCTTTGGTGGAAGAAAGAATGTCCCGGGTGCGTGGTAACATGCAGCCTTTGATTATACTGACACAGCTACCCGCATGCAGTGAGTGAGTTTCAGCAACTAACGTCAAAAGAAGTGAGAAGGAACAAAATGTTGATGGTTACGTGACAGCTATCCATGTTCTCTACAATTTGGTAAACACCAGCAGCAGTGTGACATCAGGGAACTGCTGTTCAGTGGTAGGGAAGATGGTTATGATGGCTAATGCGTCAGTCACAATTCCATACAGGATGGTGCACGGGCTGGTGTGGTATCTGTGGAAAAAAGCGAAGGTAGAGCAATCGAGGATGGGAGTGCCAATGGCCATTGCATCACTGGCTGACTTCATGTCTCTTTGCGGTAGATTGTCCATCTCTGCGGTCAGACTTTTTTTTACCTAGTTATGGCCAGGATGTGGAGATATAGTCGGGGGATTAATGACATGTGCTTTAATTCCCTATCATGCTTTCTTTCACCTTGCACTTATGGCAGCCATAAAATATTGCATTTTGAGTGCTTTAAAGCCAACACATTTTATTAATTCATAATTCACTTGGCAAACACCTTGACACATTGCAGATTACACCTCTATGACTTCTTGTTCCCAAAGCTCTTGTGACAGTCTGTTTTATAGGCACCTCTTCTTGATTTTAGCTTTCCCATTCCCGCTGATATCTTGTAAATAGTTTTATTGCAGACGACATTGCGACTGCTCAACTCTCTGTCATTTCAATATCAACACTTTCTGGACATTCTAATCAAAATTCATTCCTAAAATAATTCATATATTTTTAAAAAGAAAATCGTTAAATATTGAAACATAAATATAAAGAGAAGCAATCTGTACTAAATAGATACAGAAAAAAATTAAATTAAGAAAATTTAAGGGCTCCGTGAACTTACTTATAGTATGAGGATTTGGGGTAGATCATTTAGATGGAGGTGAGGAGACATTTCTTCATCCAAGGAGTGGTGAGCCTGTGGAATTCATTACCACAGGAAGTAGTTGATGCCAAAACATTGATTGTATTCAAAAAATGGCTAGACATAGCACTTGGGGCGAATGAGATCAAAGGTTATGGGGAGAAAGCAGGATTAGGCTATTGAGTTGGACAATCAGCCATGGCTCATGATGAATGGCGAAGCAGGCTTAAAGGGCCGAATGGCCTCCTCCTGCTACCAACTTCTATGTTTCTCTGTTTATATCCATCCCAGGTAGGCAAGAAGAACATCCAATCCCGTGCTAAATGGATGAGAAAGCATGCTTATCAATTTGTATTTTAATTAGAGTATTGAAATTTAACTGGACCAGGGTAGAAATGTCAATTACTCGGGGACAAAGGTTTAAAGGTGATGTGAAAGCCAAGTTTTTTTTACAGAGGTAAAAGATATTCATTTTCTTATTAAAAATATATGAATTATTTTCGGAATGTATTTTGATTAGAATGTCCAGAGAGTGTTTATATTGAAATGATAGAGAGTTGAGTGCCTGGAATGCCCTGCCAGAGCAGGGAGAAGCAAATTTAATAGCAACTTTTAAGAGGCACCTTGACAGATACATGAATAGGCAGGAAATAGAGGGATATGATTCATATCGAGGTGAAAGGTCTTTTGAAAGGTGCCATGTGTTGATGCGGGTGTGGTGGGCTGAAGGGCCTGTTCCTGTGCTTCTTGTTCAACCATATAAATATTATGGCTGCAAGAGCATGTCAGAGGCTGAGAATTCTGCAATAATTCACCCCCTCCCTAAACCCTTTCTGTTATATAAAAGGCAGTTCCAACAATGCACAAGAAGCTCAACACTATCCAGGATAAAGCAGCCTGCTTGATTACCACCTCATCCACCAGCTATATATATTCAGCCCCTTCAGCACTGGTACACGGTGGCCTGGTGTGTGTACCTACTACAAGATGCATTGCATCAACTCACCAAGGCTCCCTTTGGCAGCACCTTCCAAACATGTGACCTCTACCACCTGGAAGGACAGGGACAGCAGGGAACACCAGCATCTGCAAGTTTTCCACCATGTCACACGCCCTCCCAGATTGGAACTGTGGGCGGGATTTTCTGGCCGCGTGCGCCCAAAACCGGAAAATCTCACCCGAGGTCAACGGACCTTTGCACGTTCCGGCCCCTGCCCGCTACGATTCCTGTGGCGGCCAATGCGGCAAAATTCCAGCCAATATCTCTGCACCTCAGGGTCATTGGGTCAAAACCCTAGAGCTGCCTCCTTAGCAGCACTGTCAGTGTATCTACACAGATGCACCCATAGGGTGTGTCCACCCACAGCTACTTACACCACAGGGAATGCAGCGGTTCAGACGGCAGCTCGCCACCAATTGCTGATGCCCACATCCCGTGAAAGAATAAAAAAATAAAATTGTAGCCCTACAGAACCTCGAGCGAAGATAAATTGTGGTGCTGTAAAAAGGTTTACTTCCATCTAAATTGATAGTTACAACCATTACCCCATTCAGTCATGGAATAAATAACATTTTTCTTTCTCATTCCATCCCCAATATTATCTGCTCGGATGTGGAAAAAAGCAACTTGGAACCAGAGCTTGTTAAGTAAATTGATTATTAGCAAAATTATTTTGATATGGTGAAGTTTAAAAGAAGACCTTTATACCGAACCTATAAATAAAGATGCTGGCTGTTTCCTGCAGTGCTGCTGTTGATGAATTTGACTGATTTATTTACAATACCATGAGCACTGACTAGACCTGGATCAGTGAAGGACAGTGATACATCGGGACCTTGATTCTTGCAGTATAAAAATCGAGCTCTGTATAGGTCAATGAAGAGGGAAATTGTCTTTTTAATCAATCACACCAAACTGTAACTGTTGCATTCCATTGATTGTTGAATGTAGTAATTTGTTGTCTCTCTCTCTCTCTGTCATCATGTCTTTTAAGCAGTGAAGAAAGGTGCAGGTAATGCACCTTGCACTCCGACCTTTCCCTTGGGTCTAAGTTACCCCAGACAGTGGCCACTGATCATATCAAACACCTGACTGATCTTGAATTAGCTCAATGTGGCCCTTCTCATTTTGGAGTTGAGAAACAATATAAGTCTTTTTAACTTTACCTTCTATGAACACGCAGAGTGGGAGAGTTAGCAGTCCTGCCTCACAGCGTCAGGTACCTGGGTTCGATTCCTGGCTTGGGTCACTGTGCGGAGACTGCACATTCTCTCTGTGTCTGCATGGCTTTCCCTTGGGTACTCCAGTTTCCTCCCACAGTCCTAAAGACATGCTGGTTAGGTGCATTGGCCTTGCTAAGTTCTCCCTCAGTGTACCCGAACAGGCATTAAGTTGATCTTTCTCTACAGCCTAACTATGACTGTAACACTACATTCTGCACTTTCTCCTTTCCTTCTCTATGAACAGTATGCTTTGTCTGTATAGTGCGCAAGAAACAATACTTTTCACTGTATACCAATACATAAATCAAATCAAACTGGAGTGTAGCGACTAGGGGATTTTCACAGTAACTTCATTGTGGTGTTAATGTAAGCCTACCTGTGACACTATTAATAAATCAAATCAAAATGTGTACTGAGCAGCCAGTCCAATATTGCTTGTTTTGTACTAATGGCTAACATAGTGACTGAACTGCCTCAAATGCCTAGCAATCTTGCTCTGGGAGGATGGAATCATTGAGTATAGGGAACGTGAATAAGATGAGTTACAACCAAGGGCCGTAGAGGAGGGGATTTAAATTGTATTTGACCTGTGTGATACCCAGGGGCAATGGAAAAAAAACTGGCTGTATTTTATTTTGCTGCCTCTAAATTCCACAAAAAATAGACTATTTTCTTCATCTCTGCAGAATCTACCTAATCCCAAGCTTTAAAATGAAATTTTAAAGAGAATTGCATAACGTGAGCTTTTGTAGACGGAGATTACAAGTTTGAGCCAGGAATGCTGCACTGTAAATGATTGCTAAATAAAAGAAGGTTCCTTACCATGTGCTTTGCATGTTTATGGATGCCCAGTTATTGTGTTTTTCTTCGTAAACTGCTGGAGGCTGTATAAAATGTAAGGTTTGAAGTTTATTACTTAATTATTTTACTTTATTGCTTCCTTGTTATATTGAATATATCTGGCTTTATTAGTGCAAGATGTATCATAGAGAGAATATTGAATTAAAATGTTACATGCATAAATACATTTTTAAAAATGTTTTATATTCAAATGGATTAACCTGCATGAAGCATGCACAGAAACAGCAGTAGGTCATTCAGTCCCTTCTGTACTCTTCCTCTATTCAGTTAGGGAGTGATGGATCCACATCTTAAATCCTTTTTTATGTAGCTTGGTAATGTAACCCTTACAGCATGGTGGCACAGTGGTTAGCTCTGCTGCCTCACAGGGACCTGGGTTTGATTCCCGGCTTGAGTCAATGTCTGTGCGGAGTCTGCACGTTGTCCCCGTGGGTTTCCTCCAGGCGCTCCAGTTCTCTCTCTCAGTCTGAAAGATGTGCTGCTTAGGTGCGTTGGTCATGCTAAATTCTCCTTCAGTGTACTCGAACAGGCGGCGGAGCGTGGCGACTAAGGAATTTTCACAGTAACTTTGTTGCAGTGTTAATGTAAGCCTACTTGTGACACTAAGAAATAAACTTTAAATTTAAGGTGCTTGTCTAAGTCTATCTTTCTCAGTTGACCCCACTTTCCTTCTCCATGAACAGCATGCTCTGTCTGTTTGGCGTGCAAGAAACAATACTTTTCACTGCATGTTTATACATGTGACAATAATAAATCAAATCAAAATGAAAAAAATCAAATCACCATTTTAGGGAGGGTTCCAAATTTCTACCATCCACCTAAGGATGACTTGGTGGATTTTTGCAGTACAATATTCTATATGTTGTCTGTTTAGTTGCTGCAACTTTTGAATTAATATGAAGCTGAGCCTGTTTCCACTGATGGAAAGTGGGCCAATTTTATGCCTTGTGAAAGTGTTGATATCCAATAAGAGTCCCAAGTGCCTGCATTACCACCTCCTTGACCCTTTGTAAAGGAAAATGTATGCTTATCTGATCCTTATTTGACAATGAATTTGGACGTGAACTCCTCCAGGCTTATCACAGGTTTCATAAAAATTCCCGTAAGATTTTGCTGACATTTTTGACTGATTTCTCACGCCTGGTAATAACCTGCCTCACTGCCTCAGATCTATTACTGATGGAAAGTGGCTAATGCTAAGGCTACCATCATCTCTCACCTTGATGATCAAGCAGCGTATCAAATGTGTCAGTGAAAGAACTTAGCTGTTGAATGCGGATGTTAAGGGATCCATATTAAAGAAGGTAAGCTATCATTTGATGCACAGTTAAACCTGTATTTAACAATCACTTTCAGGCTTCGAGGAAGCTGACTATAGATTCCAACAGTATGACAGCCTTTAAACGTTGCTCTTTTTTAAAAATAATGCCGCTGTGAGGACTTCATTATCTAATACTGTCTCAAATTGATACTCCGCATATCTGTGCAACAACAATGGCTTGCATTTATGTAGCACCTTCAGTGTTGTAAAACGTACCGTGGAATTTCACAGGCATAAAAGCAAATTACTGCGGATGCTGGAATCTGAAACCAAAAGAGAAAATGCTGGAAAATCTCAGCAGGTCTGGCAGCATCTGTAAGGAGAGAAAAGAGTTGACATTTCGAGTCTGGATGACCTTCTGTCTTCATACTTTGACAAAGGGTCATCTGGACTCGAAACGTCAGCTCTTTTCTCTCCTTACAGATGCTCAGCAAGTAGTCTCACAACACCAGGTTAAAGTCCAACAGGTTTATTTGGTACCACGAGCTTTCGGAGCACTGCCCCTTCATCAGGTGATGAAGGAGCAGTGCTCCGAAAGCTTGTGCTACCAAATAAACCTGTTGGACTTTAACCTGGTGTTGTGAGACTACTTACTGTGCCCACCCCAGTCCAACGCCGGCAACTCCACATCATGATTTACAGAGGCTGCCAGACCTGCTGAGATTTTCCAGCATTTTCTCTTTTAATTTCACAGGCATGTTACTCAAATGCTCTGTTTCCAATTTGACCACGAGAGCATTGCGAAGCATTGACCTTGACTCCTGACGCTTAACATTTTATTCAGGCCTAGGTAACACCGATAACCGGTTATGAGGCAACAGTCCACATTGGCAGGCAGCTGCTTAACCTTGGTGCTGGCTCTGTATTATTGAAGGAGACACTGGCTCATTCAGAGGATAATTAGCTGCTTAATGTGGTTGACCATGAGGTCCGGTCAAAGCTGTAATCGTTACACCTTGATCGTTGCATCAAACAAAGGCAAAGTTTAAATTGCATAAAGTTCCTCTGGAAGACATCAGTCGGAACATCAGCAACAGTTTACTATTCCACAGAAATTTGAACAGCCACAATACTAGGTATTACAACTTTAATTTCTTTTTCCACTGTGTGAAAAAGCTTGGCTGCTTTTAGATGTTAACAGCTTCTTAATAATTAAAGAAATGTTATTTATGCATTCCTATTTATGTTGTGTCAATATTTTCACCCGTTGTATAAAAGGATACACAGTGGGTGTTCGTTGGAATTAAAGCATTTATAGTCAAATTGTGAGTCACAGATTATAACATTTTGTTTAGCTTCTGAATAAATTGCTTCTCTCAGCGGTCTCCACTGTATGGATTCTATTTATGAGCTGTGGCTACAATGTCCTGAATTAATGTGCAGTATTATGCTAGGAAGTTTACTGGTATTCTATAATTGATGTTGACAGCAGAGTTGTTAATATTGTGATCCTACTTCCAAACAATCTGACAATTAAAATGTATAATAATTTATATTGTATTGCTAGTTGGTCTCTTGTGGCATCGTGCATTGAGAAAATAAAATAAAACTTGTCCTTCTCTCATCCTGTAATGGTTGGCTTCATACTCTGATTCGTTGTATAACTATGTCTGCTATTTATCTTCTCCAGTCTTTCTTTCTTTATTCTCGCTCTCCTCTCGCTCTCTCGCTCTCTCTCACTCTCTCTCTTGCTCTCTCCCTCTCTCCCTCTCTCACTCTCTTGCTCTCTTTCTCTCTCCCATGTGTTGTATATTTTGGATGTGTGGAGCCAACACTGGTTTGTGTGTGTAACAAGTTTTATATACGTATTTCAAATTGTCTGCTCCATGCTTACAACTCTGACTTCCAGCTTTCTCTACAGCCTTGTTCACTTTTCTCTGTGTCCACACCCAGACCTAATCAATCGAACACAGTTAATGTCAACAGTAGTGACTCTCATAATCAAACAAAGAACAATTAAACACTACAATACACTGTGTCCGCAGTATTTTGCCTATTTTGCAGCAGTATACTTCTTCACATTCTTCTGTATGTCAGCCCTGTCTCAGTTGGAAGCACTTTCACTTCTGAGTTGCAAGATCCTGGGTTCAAATCCTACTTGAGTGCAAAGATCAAGGCTGACAGTAGGTAGTGAATTCCATACATTCACCACCCTCTGGGTGAAGAAATTCCTCCTCACCTCAATCCTTATCCTCAAACTAGCTTGGGGGTCACGTAACTATCCTAATTAGATTATATGGCATTACTCAGTTAAATGCCGATTATGACAAACTTAGATTATAAATTATTGGATATTTGATCGACAAGGCGGGATGGGTGGCAGGAATGGGGTGGGTAAAGGTGATGGAAAGGGGGAGGTGGTAGGAAAGTGAAGTTAAGGCCACCATTGGATCAAGCATGGTCTTATTGAATGGCAGAGCAGGTTTGATGGGCTGAATGCCCTACTTCTGCTCCTAGGTCTTTTTGATCTTCTTAAATGAATATTTAGGACTCCCTTTGCCACAGGTTTATCCGCATGGTTTATGTTACTAATTTATTCCTTCACCAACTTTGGGTTGAATATTGCATCACGTGCTTCATAGCAAATGTGTTCAAAAGAAAATCTTTTGTCTATTATTTTTGATTGCAGTGCTAACCCATTATATTTTAAATAGATTAATGACATTATTAAAATAGCAGGATAGAGGAATTTGATAAAAATGTGTAAATGCATTCTGTAATAATACTGCAGAATGCAATCTCCTCCAGAAAGGATAGATTGATCTCTCAACACTACTCTGTAGAACTGGAGTTCATGGTAATCACCCATAGGCAATTCTACAGAATTGAACCATTTTATTCTGAGTTGCCTTAAGTCTCTCTCTTGACAGGCTGACAAGTGCTAACATTGGTCTTTTCCATGAAGGTGAATTGTGGTACTTCATGGGAAGACATGAAATACTGTTAATATTCCCTCGAGTGAGGATAATCCAGTTACTCAAAAGTGACACAGACACAAGTGAGCTCCTGTGTAAAGTGGAGGATTCTGAGTGGGAATAACCTGGTCATTTTACGATTTTTTTTCAACCACAAGATATCCTTGTAAGATATTGCTCGTGTAACATGATGCAGCATGTGCTTGCTTTATTACGGAGGCGACCTGAAGTGTGAGAAAATGACCTGCGTTGTGAGCAAACTGATAAATTGTATCACACTGAGTTTTTTTTTGTTGGAGGGATCTCATTATGGACATTACACTTTATTGTGTTATGAAAAGACAGGTGCTGTCAAAGGCAGCTATGAGAAAATGAGAATTGATGATAAGATCTTGAGTGAAGTATAATTTTCTCCCAACTTCAATCCTATAACCCCGCCATGTGATGGGTCATTTAAATTGCCATTTACTTTACTCTAACTCTAATATCCCACCAGGCGGGAGGGGGGGGGTGATAGGATTCAGGCCTCGATTATTGCAAAACTACCACAGTTGTGTGTTTCTGACATTGAGGTATGTTTACAATGAGAACAACTGTTTCCATCATTGAAAAAAGTTTCTAATGTCTCTTCCTTTCAATATGTGTCTGTGGCAATAGAATCATAGAATCCCTCCAGTGCAGGAGGAGGACATTCGGCTTATCAAGCCTGCACTGAGAACAGGGCGTAAGTAGGGTTATGGAGATAGGGCCTGGGTGGGATTGTGGTTGGTGCAGACTTGATGAACCGAATGGCCTCCTTCTGCACTGTGTAGGGATTCTATGATTCAATCCTGCCCTGCCCCATGTATCCATCCTGTATATTCACCGGACACTAAGGGGCAATTTAGCATGGCCAGTCAACCTAACCTGCACATCTTTGGACTGTGGGAGGAAACCGGAGCACCCCGAGGAAACCCACGCAGACACGAGGAGAATACGCGAACTCCACACAGACAGTCACCCGAGGCTGGAATCGAACCTGAGTCCCTGGAGCTGAGAGGCAGCAGTGCTAACCATTGTGCTGCTCCAAAATGATAGGGTAGATCTTCCCTCTCTGGGAAGCTGACTGGCACCAGCTTGTTCTACCGCAAGGCCTCCAGTTTACTTTGACAGAGGAACAGCAGAAATTGAGCACCCTGAGGTAACCTGCTGACCACTGGACCTGGGAGAGAGAGGCCTGTGAGTTGGAGGAGGTCCACGCCCTCAACTGAGTGCTGGGAGAGATGGTTGCCAATCCTTCAGGTTTGGCCTCGAGTCCCCAGGAACTGAAGAACAATCTCCAGGACAGAGCTGCGTGCAATCCTGGGAAAAGAAAATCAAGGGGACATTAAAAATATAGCTTTTTAAAAATTTCTTCAAACATTTCTCTTCACCAGATATAAAAATTATTGCAAGTGGAAGCTCCTTTGTTGACAGTCAAGCATCATCCATTTGGGTAATTTGCTTTCAAATTTGGCGTAGGAAGTCAGTATGTCTGTTTCCTATGTTTCCAAAAGGGACATGGGGGGGAAGGCGGGAACATGATATTGAATTTGATGATCAGCCATGATCGAAATGAATGGCAGAGCAGGCTCGAAGGGCTGAATGGCCTCCTCCTGCTTCTATTTTCTATGTTTCTACGTATGGATGTCTTGGTTGGTGAATGAGAGTGGGGTAGAATCATAAGACAAATCCTCCAGAATATATTCAACCACCACAGCTGGCAGCCCTGGTGATGAGGAGGTCCTGCTATGGTTGAATAAACTAGGATTGTTTTCACTGGACAGGCAGGCTGAGAGGAGACCTGATAGAGGTCTACAGAATTATGAGAGGCATAGACAGGGTGGTTGGTTATAGGCTTTTTCCCAGGGTGGAAGTGTCAATTACAAGGGGGCACAGGTTCAAGGTGAGAGGGGGAGAGTTTTAGGTGTGTGGGGGAATATTTTTCATGCAGAGAGTGGTGGGTGCCTGGAACTGCCAGAGGAGGTGGTGGAAACAGGCACATTAGTTACATTTTAAGAGGCATCTAGATGGGTACATGAATAGGGAGGGAATGGAGGGATACAAACCAAGTAAGGGCAGAAGGTGCTTTTAAGTTTGGTTAGGGCATCATGATTGGCACGGCTTGGAGGGCCGAAGGGCCTGTTCCTGTGCTTTACTCTTTGTTCATTATCCAGATGGCTTTCGGGGCACTGAAGCACGAACCTTTGAATCCGTTCTGGGCTGGACCATTAGTTGAGATGGTGTGGAGCATGAGTCCGAGCATTCGAGATTCTACTTATATCATAGGGCACCAATTTGAATGTCAAATGGGCTACTTCCTGGCTCAGGTAGACTCACAGGTTAAACAGCAGTAGGTTCTTGGGACATGAGCCTGCAAGCTGCTTGTCCAGGAGCAGTTTCACCCCATCATTTTGGGAGCATCACCATTATTTCCACTGGAATCAAAGAATTCTCCCATCAATTTAGCTGCGTGAATGTTACAAAGAACCTACTCTGTTGGACAGAGGATAAAATAAAGGTTGTTTCTGAATAAGAGCGAGTTTAATCCATGCCCAGCCTGCTTCCTGGTGAGTTTAGTTAGTGCAGCGGTGATAATGCTAAAGGATGGAACATTTGTCGAGTTGGTATTTAAACAGTGTCAGTATCAATCACCAGAATAAGCATTATCAGAAATAGATTGAAGGGCCTATCACTCTGCCTAAATAATGCATGTACACCAGCCAACCTTAAGGCATATTTCTGTCACTGGAGCTTTCCAACTCCTCTGTGGTCTAGTCCTGTTTTCCTCAGCAAGTTGATAGTTCTGCCTCATTGTACCACCCTGTCTGGGTGTAATATCTTACAGGCTATTCAAAGATGTTCTTGGGAACAATGTATTTGAGGTAGCAGTGCTAACCACTGTGCCACCTTGCTGCCTTTAAATAAAACACTTTGCTTTGATGCTGGCACTAGCTGATGAATAATTGACATTTGATGTATTTATAAAGCATAAATATTGGCCCAAAGTAACATAGAATCATAATAAATATAGCTGATCCGTTTGGAAGAATTTCCCTCAACACTGATATTCAAGTAGCGTTGAACTCTGCCAATGTTCTTAAGCAATAATGAATGATGAAGCATGAAGAATGAGTTTCTTTTTAACCGAGGCAATGATTAGTTTAGCACGAAAAGGCTCCCAAGCACAAACAAATTGCTGGTTAGCTTAGAAAAAAATGCAAATATACAGATGCCTTATCATTCATTATTGTCATTAGATTAGTAAATTGGAAATGATGTCATTACAAGAACATAATGTAAGGAACAATGATTTACATTTAAAAATGACACTCTCCCTCACTTTCGGGAAGCAATCATTCGAATTCAAGGAAACCAGGGTCCTTACAGAATCATAAAATCCTACAGTGCAGAAGGAGGCCATTCAGCCCATCGAGACTGTACTGACCACAATCCCACCCAGACATGGGGAGAACGTACAAACTCCACACGGACAGTGATCCAAGCCAGGAATCAACCCTGGTCTTGTGAGGCAGCAGTGCTAACCACTGTGCCACCGTGCCCCCCATAAAACAATGGCACCCAACATGGGGCCAACTTGTTTCCAACTTCTGTTCATTTGGATGACCATGTACATTTTGCCTGGTTGACAGTTGGCTCTGGTCTGAGGAATGGAAGATCAGCTCTGTTCAAACCTCTGTCTTTAAGGCAAATAATTTTTTTTGCTGATTGAGTTAAGTGCTCGGCATTAAACACTTCTAAATACAAGCTACAAAGTGACCATCTCAATCAGTGAAGCCATATAGAATCTCCACAGTGCAGAAGGAGACCATTCGGGCCATCAAGTCTGCAGCGACACTCTGATAGAGGATCTTACCCAGACCCACACCCCACCCTATTCCCTTAACCCCACATATTTACCCTGCTAATACTCCTGACCTATACACCTTGGGACACTAAGGGGCAATTCAGCATGGCTGATCCACCTAACCTGCACGTCTTTTGGACTGTGGGACGAAACAGGAGCACCCCGGAGGAAACCCACGCAGACACGGAGAGAATGTGCAGACTCGACACAGACAATGACCCAAGGCTGGAATTGAGCCCGGGTCCCTGGAGCTGTGAGGCAGCAATGTTAACCACTGTGCCACCCATACAGCACAGTCAGACAGAGTAAAGATCCATCTGAATGCTCACTCAAACTTCAAAGAATATCTTTACCGAGTCGGAATAACATTCTTTTTATCCATTTGCGCAAGAATCTGCCATTCTCTCCAATAAGATAGAAAATGGGGGGAATTCTCCCATTCAGCCCATCACGGGAATCATAGCGGGCAGGGGGCGGATCACGCAAAGGTCCATTGACCTCCGACGGGATTCTTTGGTGTTGGGGTGAGCGCAGCCGGAGAATCCCAGCCAATGAGTTGCCATTTCGACAGACAGTTCTTGCATCTGGAATTAAGAATCTACTGATGACCATGGAACCATTGTCGATTGTTGTAAAAACCCATCTGGTTCACTAATGCCCTTTAGGGAAGGAAAAAAGCTGTCCTTACCTGGTCTGGCCTACATGTGACTCCAGAGCCACAGCAATGTGGTTGACTCTCAACTGCCCTCAGGCAACTTGGGATTGACAATAAATGCTGGCCAGCCAACGGCACCCATGTCCCACTCATGAATTTTTAAAAATCATCGGTTAACAACCGTGTTGAGATTTCCTAAACTCATTTAAGATAGGATTCTAACAACCAGTAGAACGAGGAAACTTTCACGTCCTTTATATTTGCATGATTTAAACTCCGATCCTAAAGGTGAAAGGAAGGTCACCTTCTCCTTCACCAATTTTTCCCATGGTTGCTCATGCTTCACACTATGAAGCAGCTGTGCATTTATATATTGGCTTAGATTTGGAGCACTGTCAGCAGTCGTGGACCCGGCTAAATAGCCGGCTACATTGGCTGTTGTGGCTCACATTTGGAAAAATGCCCATTTGAACTCAGCATTGGAAAGCCCCATTTGGCCTGGAGCAACCGCTTTCTTGGTTCAGGTTGACAACACCTCCAGCAAATGGATCACACATCCTCTTACATGCCAGAGTGAATCTGCAATGCCCAGTATCTGCCCATGCACCAGTACATCCTATAGGCTTAACATAGGTACCCTGTTGTGATCCAAATTGATGTTTTTCACACAAGGCTCATGTATCTCCACAATCACAGGTGGAACTTGAATGTACCTGTTGAGATCAGACCAGATGCAAATTTGGTCTCAGCACATGATTTAAATTCAGTAACAACAGGGGCATGAACACTGCTGTTCTTTTTCCCATTAATAAAGAAAAAAATAAATTTGGGGGATTTTTAGGGATTTGAGGCGGCACAGTGGCGAGCACTGCTGCCTCACAGCGCCAGGTTCAATTCCTGGCTTGGGTCACTGTCTGTGTGGAGTCTGCACGTTCTCCCCGTGTCTGCGTGGGTTTCCTCCAAGTGCTCCGGTTTCCTCCCACAGTCTGAAAGACGTGCTGGTTAGGGTGTATTGGCCATGCTAAATTCTCCCTCGGTGTACCCGAACAGGCGCCGAAGTGTGGCGACTAGGGGATTTTCACAGTAACTTCATTGCAGTGTCAATGTAAGCCTACTTGTGACACGAATAAATTAACTTTTACCTCTGGAGGTTAAATCATTGAAATTTCCCCGAAATCCTGGGGCGGTATTGGCATCCTAACAGCCATCTTCATGTTGAGCTGAATAGTCTTTTTTCAGATGGGATCTTTTGGTTGGTTTTCCTGCTGCTGAACTTGTGTTCATCTGATGTAGCCTCAAAAGGCCAGAAAGTTCCTAGCTTCAACAATCCATGTTTGCTGAGGTAATCTTTGCTATTATAGGCTTCAGCAACTGAGCTTGAGCATCCAGGTGAGAGCCTACGATACATGAGAACATATGAACTAGGAGCAGGAGTAGGCCATCTGGCCCCTCGAGCCTGCTCCGCCATTCAATAAGATCATGGCTGATCTTTTTGTGGACTCAGCTCCACTTACCTGCCCATTCACCATAACCCTTAATTCCTTTACTGTTCAAAAATGTATCTATCCTTGCCTTAAAAACTTTCAATGAGGTAGCCTCAACTGCTTCACTGGGCAGGGAGTTCCACAGATTCACAACCCTTTGTGTGAAGAAGTTCCTCCTCAACTCAATCTGAAATCTGCTCCCCTTTACTTTGAGGCCATGCCCCCCTAGTTCTGGTTTCACCTGCCTTCATCCTTATCTATTCCCTTCATAATCTTATGTTTCCATAAGATCTCCCCTCATTCTTCTGAATTCCAATGAGTATAGCTCGACTCTACTCAGTCTCTCCTCATAAGCCAACCCTCTCAACTCCGGAATCAACCGAGTGAATCTCCTCTATACCCCCTCCAGTACTTCCAGTGCCCCTCTCTTGAGTGGTAGGAAGAGGATCAGTCAGTTAGGATTCCTATCCTATTATCTAGTGCGTTCTGTCAGATGATGGATGCCAGCTTTGACTGTGATGGCTCGTAGTCTGTGAACAAAGATTGTATCAGACTCGCACCTGACTATTGACTCTGTAGGTGAAGTACTGAATAGTTGTCCCTCTAACTGTTATTTCCATTCACATGAGGAGGACGAAACTGGGGGAGAAAATGTTTTGCTTCAAATTACACGCTTCTTTTTTGTTATTTATCAGAAGTAGTTTTAAGCGAGCACAGTCTGATTACTTTGTTTCCGGTTAATTAAAATTTCAAGTCAATAACTGCACGTGATCAATCATCAGTTAATCAACTCATCATTATACCCAAGGTATAATGGACTCATAGCAGCACAGGTTTAATTTGTAACACATCAGTAGATTTACAAGCCACTGTGAGGTGGAGTCAACCGGTTTGTGCCTCACACAGAACCTTAAACAAAAGTAAGTCCGATAATTGGATCCATGTAAATGCTCCACTTAACAATTAACTAAGTGACTAGTATTTGTTTAACTAGGTTTGATTGATCCCAAACCATTGCAACTTTATGCCTTCTTGCATTCAATTAAATCCCATTACCATTTCCTTCACATCACCACACTCTTGAACTGTACACATAACACAGCTCAAATGCAATGTACTCAACACGTGTATGTACTTAACAGTATTTGCATTTTCAGCAAACATCCTTTTTATACAGCTTATTACTCATGTTTATGTAATTCATCTAATGGATCTTATAGCTTGTTGCCTGGATTGGGAAGCTCTTCAAATAGCATTTAATATCCAAGGTGCAAAGGCACTAGTTGACAAGTTTTAAAATCGAATTATTGTTGTGTTCAGTAGGCCTCACTAAGAGGTTCTGAGTCTTGTTGAATATTTTAGTGTTTATTGGTAGCACGGAACTATATGTGTGTGTGTATAAATAATATATATCTTTCTATATAGTCCAAGCTATGAGCTTACTTCTAAACTACCCCCTGTTCAGTCCACAACTGACTCCAGTATCAGGTCATGTGTCTCTTTCCATCTCAGTGGGCAGCACTGTTTCCCAGTCCCACATTAGCCCTTGCAATGCCAGATATCCTTATACTATAATTCTCAAGGAATCATGGAATCCCTACGTGCAGAAGGAGGCCATTCAGCCCGTTGACTCTGCACCAATCCCACCCAGGCCCTATTCCCGTAACCCCACATATTTACCCTGCTAATCCCCCTGACACTTGGGTCAATTTAGTATGGCCGATCAACCTAACCCACACATCTGTCGGAGCAAAGTGAAGCAACTGGAGGAAACCCATGCAGAAATGGGGAGGATGTGCAAACTCTACACAGACGGTGACCCGAGGCCAGAATTGAACCCGGGTCCCGAGAGCTGTGAGACAGCAGTGCTAACCACTGTGCCACCATGCCGCCCATGGAATCATCCCTGAACTTCAAACCTGATTGGCGTATCCCAAGGAAGCTGTTAAATGATTCTGCCAAGTTTTTTTAAAAAGAGATTTTCAGTGATTTTAAATCAGGTTACTCAGGCGAATGATTGGACACTGTTTGAAAATGTTTATTTTTGGTGATGTGGTTTTATCTGTGTTAACAAAGCTGCAAAGTTTAAACTGCAAAGCAATGCTTTTTTAATGGAAGGAGACAAAAAGAAGCAATTAGATTCTATTATGCTGCCCATTTTGTGAGTTCTTGGAAGATTTTAGTTTGGTGCCTATGCAGATAAATTTTAGCAGAAACTTGAAGTTTAACTTTAATCGGTGTAATCTGGGTGCAATTTTCTGATTGTGCCCAGAGTGAAAGCTCAATCCTGTTACCCTAACACAGGTTAAAGCAATCATCAACTAAAGTGTGCTGTTTTGTTCTTTTAATGATCTGGGAGAATGTTGAATAAGAGACACACTAGAATTGTAATCTCTGAACTACGATCATGGGTTATTACAAAAGAGTAAATAATATTGAAGAAATACAAGAGAAATGAAAACGAGTCTCACGCCCTGCCCATCGGGGACCCTGGTAACGAATGGATGGTCTGGAGCTCGAGAGGTCCTGACACCGTTCGTGAGCCTGGTCTGAGGTGAAGTCCAACCCACCCGGGTCGAAACCACCCCCTCCCCCCTTTTACAGTGTGACACAAACAACCTTACATGAGACTTGGTATAAACACATACTTGGAAAACCATATACAAAGATAACAGTAGCAAGTCAACGTGACCTGTGATTACCGTGATACCATCATATGCTGCAAAACACAGCGATATTCCATCCTTGTGTCCCCACAGCATGGGTATTGCTAAGTTGACTGGTGAATATGTTGACTCTTTATCTGTACACACAAAGATAAACCAGATAGCAAAATAAACTGTTCCTTTAGAATGTGCCAAATTTATTTTAAAAAAGGCAATCTTGACAACCAGCATTTTGAAGTTGAGGACAGAGACAGTGTTCCATTGATAAAATATTTTCACAGAGAATCAAAAGGTCCCCAAGTAACAAGCTGAGCATTTGTGTTCTTTCATTTTTTTGTACAATTAATTTTCGCAAATGAAATACCAATTAGATTAAAGTTTAATGAAGTAGTCAGCAGAAGAGGGAGATCAACCTGCTTTATTCTGACTCCATTTGTAATCAAATGTTTGTAGAGTTTTTACTAGGCCCCTGACGGTATCTGGGTTTGTGAGGCTTTGATTGGAATGTACACAGATGTGTCTGGTTGCATTTAGTTTTTACTGTTTGATTTGCATGAAGCAGGGATAGAGAGAGAGAGAGAGAGATTTATTTCCTGTTCTGCGGATAAGAACATAAGAAATAGGAGCAGGAGTAGGCCATCTAGCCCCTCGAGCCTGCCCCACCATTCAATAAGATCATGGCTGATCTGACGTGGATCAGTACCACTTACCCGCCTGATCCCCATAACCCTTAATTCCCTTACCGATCAGGAATCCATCCATCCGCGCTTTAAACATATTCAGCGAAGTAGCCTCCACCACCTCAGTGGGCAGAGAATTCCAGAGATTCACCACCCTCTGGGAGAAGAAGTTCCTCCTCAACTCTGTCTTAAACCGACCCCCCTTTATTTTGAGGCTGTGTCCTCTAGTTTTAACTTCCTTACTAAGTGGAAAGAATCTCTCCGCCTCCACCCTATCCAGCCCCCGCATTATCTTATAAGTCTCCATAAGATCCCCCCTCATCCTTCTAAACTCCAACGAGTACAAACCCAATCTCCTTAGCCTCTCCTCATAATCCAAACCCCTCATCTCCGGTATCAACCTGGTGAACCTTCTCTGCACTCCCTCCAATGCCAATATATCCTTCCTCATATAAGGGGACCAATACTGCACACAGTATTCCAGCTGCGGCCTCACCAATGCCCTGTACAGGTGCATCAAGACATCCCTGCTTTTATATTCTATCCCCCTCGCGATATAGGCCAACATCCCATTTGCCTTCTTGATCACCGATGAAGAGAACTCGAGTCCGGTGAAAGAGATACTAGAAAGAAAGCATACTCTACTGCATGCTTAAAACCCTGCTAGAGGAGAAATAAATTGGCATTTCTATAAAGTATAGTGATAAACATTGAGGTGATGTAAATTCTACTGACTCGATAGACGGGATTTTGTGCCCTCGCTCGGGAAAGACCGGAAATTCCTGCCCGAGGTTAACAGAGATTTCCGTGGTCGGACCCTCGCCCATGCCGATTCCGTGGCGGGCAAGGTGGTAGACTTCCAGCCAATATTTTGTATCAGAATTGTGTGACTGAGTAATTTGCATAAACAAAATGAAACGCACTCAAATAACACATATTTGTGAATAACCCAAATACAAAGTAGCCTAATCCAATTACTCTGAAAGTAATGGCTGATGCTTCAAGATCGAAAGTATCATCTTCATCATTGTGGTGATTGACCCTTAAGGCAGTGGTGGGAAACCTGCGGTCCGGGAGCCACATGCGGTCCATCAGGGTTCTGAATGCGACCCACGAGACATTTTGTTGAGCGTAACGTGCACAGGCAGGGTTGACACATTCTGCTGATTTCCATTTGCGTAACTTTTTTTCGCTCTGACTGAAGTGATGAGCATGTAAAGCAAGGGCAAGTGAAGTGAGGTGCGTGTTGATTGCTCACAACCGTGGGAGTCGTGCGCTCCCTCTGTGTCCCAAGTGTAAATATTTATTTTGTTTTACCATTTGAAGTTGATAGCTCTATTAATATATGTGATTCAGCATTTTCTATAATTCTTTCTGAAATATTCAATGTATTTAATGGGTTTCCTCCGGGTGCTCCGGTTTCCTCCCACAGTCCAAAGATGTGCGGGTTAGGTTGATTGGCCAGGTTAAAAAAATTGCCCCTTAGAGTCCTGGGATGCGTAGGTTAGAGGGATTAGCGGGTAAAATATGTGGGGGTAGGGCCTGGGTGGGATTGTGGTCGGTGCAGACTCGATGGGCCGAATGGCCTCCTTCTGCACTGTAGGGTTTCTATGATTTCTATGATTTCTATGATTTTAATCTCATTCATGAGGTCATAGTTAGCAAACAAGCCCCATTTCTATCTTTCATCCCATTGAGATGAAGGAGGGCTACTAATGCGGCCCACTCACTAGCCTTGGTTGCCCATCACTGCTTTAAGGGCAACACAGCAGAGTAAGGGTCAGCTGGCTTGGGGGACCAATTGGACTCTGAGTGGGCAGTCACCCCAAGGGTCCTCTTAGGCTGGTGACATGCAGGGGGCTAGGTGCAGCCACGAGGCTCCTGTTTTCTTATTAATAAATCCTTTTTGTGTTCACAAATGAAGTCTGTGAAAGTGCATCATTACATTTGGGCCGACACAGGTAAAATTATCATGACACTGCCTTTCAAAGAACAAAGAACAATACAGCACAGGAACAGGCCCTTCGGCCCTCCAAGCCCGTGCCGCTCCCTGGTCCAAACTAGACCATTCTTTTGTATCCCTCCATTCCCACTCCGTTCATGTGGCTATCTAGATAAGTCTTAAACATTCCCAGTGTGTCCACCTCCACCACCTTGCCTGGCAGCACATTCCAGGCCCCCACCACCCTCTGTGCAAAATATGTCCTTCTGATATCTGTGTTAAACCTCCCCTCCTTCACCTTGAACCTATGACCCCTCGTGAACGTCACCACCGACCTGGGGAAAAGCTTCCCACCGTTCACCCTATCTATCCCTTTCATAATTTTATACACCTCTATTAAGTCTCCCCTCATCCTCCGTCTTTCCAGGGAGAACAACCCCAGTTTACCCAATCTCTCCTCATAATTAAGCCCTTCCATACCAGGCAACATCCCGGTAAACCTCCTCTGTACTCTCTCCAAAGCCTCCACGTCCTTCTGGTAGTGTGGCGACCAGAACTGGACGCAGTATTCCAAATGCGGCCGAACCAACGTTCTATATATCTGCAACATCAGACCCCAATTTTTATACTCTATGCCCCGTCCTATAAAGGCAAGCATGCCATATGCCTTCTTCACCACCTTCTCCACCTGTGACGTCACCTTCAAGGATCTGTGGACTTGCACACCCAGGTCCCTCTGCGTATCTACACCCTTTATGGTTCTGCCATTTATCGTATCGCTCCTCCCTGTATTATTTCTACCAAAATGCATCACTTCGCATCAGGATTGAATTCCATCTGCCATTTCTTTGCCCAAATTTCCAGCCTATCTATATACTTCTGTCGCTTCTGACAATGCTCCTCACTATCTGCAAGCCCTGCCAATTTTGTGTCATCCGCAAACTTACTGATCACCCCAGTTACACCTTCTTCCAGATCGTTTATATAAATCACAAACAGCAGAGGTCCCAATACAGAGCCCTGCGGAACACCACTAGTCACAGGCCTCCAGCCGGAAAAAGACCCTTCCACTACCACCCTCTGTCTTCTGTGACCAAGCCAGTTCTCCACCCATCTAGCCACCTCCCCCTTTATCCCATGAGATCCAACCTTTTTCACCAGCCTACCATGAGGGACTTTGTCAAACGCTTTACTAAAGTCCATATAGACGACATCCACGGCCCTTCCCTCGTCAACCATTCTGGTCACTGTGGTGAACCATAGATGGTTACCACTATGGGTACTTGTACATATGTTACTCTTGTTGCTGTTGGGGTTAGGGTTGGGGTGTTCCACCTGTTAGCATTGTTCTGTGGTACACTCCGTTTGAATCCGCCTTCTTACAGGGGTATAAAGGTCACTGCTACTTCCTAGTAGCCCTTAGTCTGGGATAGTATTGTTAAGCAGTGTGCTCTATTCTTGTTGTGAATAAAAGCCTTTATTCCCGGGTACGACCTTGTCTCCCGTGTGAATCAATTGCGCATCAGTCACTTCTTCAAAAAACTCCACCAGGTTAGTGAGGCATGACCTCCCTCTCACAAAACCATGCTGACTATCGTTAATGAGTTTATTCCTTTCTAAATGTGCATACATCCTATCTCTAAGAATCTTCTCCAACAACTTCCCCACCACGGACGTCAAGCTCACCAGCCTATAATTACCCGGGTTATCCTTCCTACCCTTCTTAAATAACGGGACCACATTAGCTATCCTCCAATCCTCTGGGACCTTACCTGCGTCCAGTGACGAGACAAAGATTTGCGTCAGAGGCCCAACGATTTCATCTCTCGTCTCCCTGAGCAGCCTTGGATAGATTCGATCAGGCCCTGGGGATTTGTCAGTCTTTATATTCTCTAACAAACCTAACACTTCCTCCCTTGTAATGGAGACTTTCTCCAACAGTTCAACACTCCCCTCCGAGACACTCCCAGTCAACACATCCCTCTCCTTTGTGAATACCGACGCAAAGTATTAATTTAGGATCTCCCCTACTTCTTTGGGCTCCAAGCATAATTCCCCACTTTTGTCCCTGAGAGGTCCGATTTTTTCCCTGACAACCCTTTTGTTCCTAACGTATGAATAAAATGCCTTGGGATTCTCCTTAATCCTGACTGCCAAGAACATTTCGTGACCCCTTTTTGCCCTTCTAATTCCCCGTTTGAGTTCTTTCCTACTTTCTTTGTCCTCCTCCAAGAAATTGAAGTCTCCCACTACAACAACCCTATTTTTCCTGCACCTATCCAGTATCTCCTGACACATCCGTTCTTCCACTTCCCTTGGGCTGTTGGGGGGCCTGTAGTACACCCCCAACATAGTGACTGCGCCCTTCCTGTTTCTAAGCTCCACCCAGAGTGACTCGTTACACGACCCCTCCGAATTGTCCTCCCTCTGCACCGCTGTAATATGCTCTCCAACTAATACTGCTACTCCCCCACCTCTTTTGGCCCCTTCTCTGTCTCGCCTAAAACACTTGTACCCCGGAATATTCAGCTGCCAGTCTTTGGCTTGACGCCTGTGAGTATCCTGTTTTAATTGAAGCCTGAAAGAAAATACTCAGTAGAATGGCTCCCCTTGGGGGAATAAAAACCCACTTGAGATATTGCCGGACCCTGAGTAATTTAGAATCAGAAAAGGTGGACAGCTACAAGCTATGTGCGTAACATAGAGAACATGGTAAGACCCCTGGGTTTGAATCCATAAGAAGGATGAGCAAAATGCAAAAATATACCTCCACTTACACTGTAGATTAGCAGGTGTTCTGACATTTTTTAAAAAGTTAGCAAGTTTTAAAAGCAACAACCCCTTGAACCTCCAGTGCACTGGGTCTCCAAGTGAAAAACCGGCAGACAATAGTGGAAATCTGCAATAGGGATCACAGCCAAATGAACATCTGACATGGAGGCTGTACCTGTTATCCTCCAGCCCTACACACAGTGATGTCAAAGTAACGTGACTATGCAGCTTTTAAAAGTATGTGACATAGAAAATAGGAGCAGGAGGAGGCCATTTGGCCCTTTGAGCCTGCTCCTCCATTCATTATGATCATGGCTGATCATTCAACTTGGCAACTTGTTTCTCATTTCTCCCCATATCCTTTAATCCCTTTAGCCCCAAGAGTTATATCTAACTGGCACAGTGGTTAGCACTGCTGCCTCACAGCTCCAGGGACCCAGGTTCAATTCCGACCTCGGTCACTGTCTGTGCGGAGTTTGCACTTTCTCCCCGTGTCTGAGTGGGTTTCCTCTGGGTGCTCTGGCTTCCTCCCATAGTCCAAAGATGTGTGGGTTAGGTGGATTGGCCATGCTAAATTGATTCTAGTCAGAGAGATTAACAGGGTAAATGGGGTTACGGGAATCGAGCCTGGGTGAGATTGCAGACTTGGTACAGACTCGATGGGCTGAATGGCCTCTTTCTGTACTGTAGGGATTCTATGATTCTAATTCCTTCTTCTTGAAAACAAACAATGCATTGGCCTCAGCTGATTTCTGTGGTAGAGAATTCCATCGGCTCAACACTCTCTGGGTGAAGAAACTTCTCCTCCTCTCAGTCCTGACCAGTCTACCCTGTATCCTCAGAGTTTGACCCCTGGTTCTGGACTCTCCCTCCATCAAGACCTTCCTTCTTGCATCTACCCTGTTAGGTCTTGTTAGAATTTTATAGTTTTCTATAAGATCCCCCCTCATTCTTCTAAACTCTAGTGAATATGATCACATAGCCATTCAATTATCATGGATTCTTAATAAAGTCAGATGAGCCACGTGTCCCGACCTCTCTGGCTGAGAGACATGCCATTGGTGACACCAGCCTACAAATATTTCATGTCCTCTTTCTGATTACTGTCAAATGTATGATCTTCGAACTGAAATAATCAGATCAATATTAATCAGATATTGATCCAATCATTAGCATTCATTTATCAATATGATCAAATCATTAATCAGATATTAAAATTTCATTAATATGATCTGACATCTGATTAATAAATCATTGCTCTCAATTGGACTAATATCAATCTGATTAATATCTGCATTATTCAGCTGGGACAGTCATGATCAGAAGAATCTCGGTGGCACAGTGGTTAGTATAGTGGGTCACTATCTATGTGGAGTTTGCACGTTCTCCCCATGTTTGTGTGGGTTTCCTCTGAGTGCTCTGGTTTCCTCCCACAATCCAAAAGACGTGCTGGTTAGGTGCGTTGGCCATGCTAAATTCTCCCTCAGTGTACCCAGACAGGCACCGGAGTGTGGCGACATGGGAATTTTCACAGTAACTTCATTGCAGTGTTAATGTCAGCCTACTTGTGACACTAATAAATAAATGTTTTCAGTTACTGGCTGAAAGCAGTGCTCCCACACTGACCCAATATTACGCACTTCTTTTTCTTTTTAAGAAAAAAAATGGTGGAATTGGGAAAAAATAAATGTCAAAGCATAAATAAAGCCCAGAAGGTTGAAAGCTTCAATAAAAATGGTGTGATTAATTAGCGGGAGATACGTTTTCTCCAATTGCCAACGAGATAGAAAGCTTGAAAATTATCCCCCATATCTTGTGCACAAAATTTATTAGCTAAACTAGTTGAATATTTATTAACTTCAGTGGGATCCAATGTTTATTTTAATGTCTGATATATTTAACAATATTTGCTTCTAAACTTTCATTTCAAATGTATTTCATCATAGTCTGTTTATTGGATTATTAAAAAGCAGGTAGAAAATTGTTAACTTTCTGTAAGGAAATTATTTCTCGCAGTCACTTATTTTCTTCTTCTTTTTGGTCTGGGTGTACAATTGTTTCTGTTTGAAGATCATTTGACCAGTAAGGAACATACGTTACTGGAAACATGAGTCCAAATTGTCTAATTGGTGCTATTTTGGTGTCACGGAGTCACCTGTTTCACAAGTACTCAAATAAAGTTGGTCAGAAAATCTACACTAAATCAAAAATGTTGCTCTTATTAGACCCAATAAAATGGCTCTTGCAATCCCCTTTCTCCTTTCTTTTCTCACTTTAAGTTTACGATGATTGAATTTGATGGGATTGGATGGTGCAGAGTGCTTGGGAGTAACTGAATTAGACCCCAGCTTTAGTTTAATTTTGAAATCAGGGACTCTCTGGCTCTGGATGTTCATGAGAGTGAACTGGAGTCCAACAAGCTGAGTTCCAGCTTTTACACAGTTTGGGGAATTCTTATTCATATTAGTTGAACATGGACACAAGAGATTTTTTTGCATTAAATGTACTTAATTTATACAAGGCTAACAATGAATAAATTATTAACTATCTACAAAAGGGGAATGTAGTACGATCTAGTGATATTGCAATGCCTATTGAATCGATCACCTGTTCAACATGACAACTCTTTATTTTAATCGTCGTTTTAAAAAATATTTTAAAGGTGTCAGCTTTGGCCTCAATTCTAGGCTCAAGTTCCAGTCCAGAGAATTTAGGTTGACAATCCAATGTATTTCCGAGCGAGTGCTGCACTGTTGGAGGTGTTCTGCCCAGCCAGACGAGATTCCTTGGTGGATTAATAAGTGGTCCCTCAAGCGTCCATTGAAGAAAGCTCAGGTTAAAAAAGGAGAGTTATGTACACTTGAATTCTACCGCCTCGCCTACCATGGAATTGGAGCGGGCGAGGGGTGGACAACAGAAATGTTCATTTGACCTCGGGAGGGAATTTCCGGTCTCGCTCAAGCGTGTCTGTAAAATCCTGCCCATAGTGTCTTTCACAACCACTGGATCTCTTTAAGCGCTTTGCAGCTAATGAAATGCTTTTGAAGGGTAGTCACCTTTGTAATAAAGGAAACATAACAGCCAAGTTATGCAGAGCAAACTCCCACAATCAGCAATGCAACGATGAACAGCTAAGCTTTTTGGGGTGTTGATTAAGGAATTATTACTGGTTCGGACACCTGGGAGACTACTGCTCTTCTTCGAAATAGGGCCATGGGATATTTTACATCCATCTGAGAGGCAGATAGGACCTCAGGTGAGACACTGAACTGAAGTGCAGCACTCCTCAGTACTGCACTGGGTGAGCCAACCTAGAGAGTACTGGAGTGGGACTTGAAGGCACAACCTTCAGATTCAGAGGTGAGAATGCTATCAATTGAGGTACAACTGACATGCAAAGGCCTAAGGATTTGAAGTTTTTATTTTTTCTGAGTCCAGGAACGGCAAGAGTTGAAGGAGCTGCTTTGCCCCACCCCCTTAATTCTCTTTATCATCTTTTATACTTCAATTGGATCTCCTCTCATTCTTTTAAACTCTGGAGAGTATTGGATTAAACTGCTCAATCTCTCTTCATAAGACAAACGTCTCCTTTCTGGAATCAATCTGGTGAATCTCCTCTGAACCCTCTCCAAAACAACACATGCCAACTCTTGCCCCCTACCAATCCCTATGGCCCCTTAAAGCCCCAATGCCAACTGATGCAAACCCATATGCCCACACTCTTTGTTCTTACACCCTCCATGCTAACTCATCCAGTATCCATAGGCTGACCTAAGTAGCTATGCTAAGATTAATTGAAATAAATATCTATTGCAGCGTTCATTATATAAAAACACCCATTTGTGAAAGCCCATCCAATACATTTCAATCCCCTCAATTACTCCATCCCTTATCAAAACAAACATTTGTGATCATAACCTCACATTTAAGACAACTAGTCCTTTAATCACCTTTTTGGACTGCCAATCAAACTATCAGAAATTTCCTGCACAAGAGTTTGAGAGAAATGAGGTTCATTAAGAAATTGTTAGGAGTAGCTTTGGTCTTGTGTTCAGGTGGGAGTTTCTCTATGGCAGATGTTGAGTGAGGAAGTCAGGAGATGATTTGCTTGACATTTTGACTGGCCATCCCCCAGACTCTCAGAGCTGGGGGAGGGTCAAAGCAGAAATCTTTGGCTTTCTTCCTAACTGGGAGGAACTAGGAATGGAAGTCACATTGGCTGCTCAAAGAGTGACAGTTTGTTTCTTAAGCTTACAAACCTGCCAATTTAAGAGAATTGTAGCTCAGTAAAGCATTCTTGCTTTGTTAACATGTACAATGTGGCATGTTTTGCCTTCCATGTTACAGGGGCCATTATGATTTAGATTAAAACTCACTGTAAATGTTGTTCCTGTGTATTCATATATTATTTGTGATTACAATTAGCCTTGTGTCACGGAGTATACATCAGTCTACATTTCCGAAGATGAGAGAATTGCATGCGGAGGCATGTCCAGAATTAAAACATCCAGTTCACATAATTAGGGGTTTCATTGTCATGACCTCTGGGTCATGCTATCATATGACTAGATATTGGGCAATAAAGGTAACTCCTTATCATGGGTGACTTGGGATTCACTTACAAGGAAGATCAATGGTACTAAATCTAAGTGGATAACTAGTAGAGACCTGAAATTTGTAACACTGCCTTTGGGAAAACAGTGGCTAGTTCTGATGTTGCTGGACTTTAATATGGTTGGGTTGCAGCTGTCTTTCCTTCCTCCTTTTTGCAATTTAGACAAGTGTTCTTTTCCTCTTATTTTTGTTCCTCATCTGTCACCTTAAACATTCACACCGTTCACCACTGGCGCATCATGGCGTCAGTGTGTGCCACCTACAAGATGCACGGCCGCAACTCGCTGAGGCTCCTTCGACAGCACCTCCCAAACCCGCAGCCTTCGCGGCCTACAGGATGAAGGCAGCAGGTTCGTGAGGGCACCATCAATGCCAAGGCATATGCCATCCTAGCATGGACATTCATCTACTGTTGCTGTATCAAAATCCTTGCACTCTTTACCTAGTGTGGAAAGAGTGTGGAAGCACCTTCAATACACAGGTTCAAGAAGGTGGCTTACCATCCCTACCTCAAAGGAAGGGCAATAAATGCTGACCATGTCTGCGAAGACCACATAGTGAGACTAAATAAATATCCTGAGGGTACTAATTCCTGCCAGGGTACAGGATTTGTGGCTTGCTGTAGTGATCATTTTTGACCATCAAGGCTGGCAATGGCTGTAGGCTTGAACTAGGAGGTGCTGCAGCAATAATTGTGAATTTCATCAAATCATAGAATCCCTACAGCACAGAATGAGGCCATTCAGCCCATCGAGTCTGTACTGTCCACAATCCCACCCAGGCCCTATTCCCGTAACTTCACACATTTACCCTACCAATCCTCCTGACATTAAGGGGCAATTTAGCATGGCCAGTCAACCAAACCCGCACATCTTTGGACTGTGGGAGGAAACCGGAGCACCCGGAGGAAACCCATGCAGACACGGGGAGAACGTGCAGACTCCACACAGACAGTGACCCAAGGCCGGAATTGAACATGGGTCCCTGGCTCTGTGAGGCAGCAGTGCTAACCACTGTGCCACCATGCTGCCCCCCTAATTTGAATATAAGTTACATGTTTGCTGTACCTCAGCAACTATATACATCAGAAAGGGAATAGGTGGGACACATGGGATAAAAAGTAAAATGTTTATTCTTGGAGAATAATCAAGTTTCCTATAGAAACTCTAACCAAATTACAGCGATAGGACAAAATTCATAATTGCACAAACTGAATAATTGTTTCTGAATGTGTTGCTTTATGAGCCTCCACCTTGTTTCAGACATTAGCCAAAGACTTATTGTTGATGCTTCCCTGGGCTTTTTATTAACCCAAGATGTTGTGTTGCTTTTATTGATGACCAAAAGTATTTTGATGTGAAAAACAATACTTCAGATTTCACAAAATTTCTCTCCATTTCTTGAACCCAACTCAGCTGCATTTATTGATAGACCTTCATAGATTTCCCCTGATATCCATTGCCATGGTTACCTGTAACAGGAGATTTACAACATTGCTCACTGCACAAGGAGTAAAATTGTGACCTGTCTCAATCAGAAAATTGAAAACAAAAGTTTTTTTGGGCTCTGGGTCTCTCTGGCAAGACCAAAATTTACTTCCCAGTCCTAATTTCCCCTGAGAAGGTAGTGGTGAGCTGCCTTCTTGAATCGCTGCAGTCCATTTGGTGTAGGTGCACCCACAGTGCTGCTAGGAAAGAGCTCCGGGAATTTGACCGAGATACAGTGAAGGAAAGCTCAATATACTTTCAAAGGATGGTGAGTAGCTTAGAGGGGAACTTGCAGGTGTTGCTGTTCCCATGCATCTGTAGCCTTTGTCCTTTGAGGTGATAAAGGTTGTGGTTCGAAGGTGCTGTCAAAGGAGTCTTGATGAGTTGCAGCCGTGCATTCTGTAGAGGGAGTGAATGTTGAAGGTGATAGATTACATGTTGCTCAGGTGGGCTGTAATGCCTTGGATGGTGTCGAGCATCTTGTGTGTTCTTGGCGTTGCACTGATCCAAACAAGTGGAGAGCGTTCCCTCACACTCCTGACTTATGCCTTGTGGATGGTGGACAGGCTTTGGAGAGCCAGGAGGTGGGTTACTCATTTCTTCCTATCAGAATTATGACAGAAGATGCTGTTGTAATTTTGGCTCAACAGTTCAGAATAACCATATACTAGCTATGGTTGATCATCAAAACTTCATAGATTGAATCATTGGCTAGAATTGAGGTGTTCGTTCAGCTGATTAGGAGAATGAAATGGTATGTTTTAGTCTGACCAGTTGAAACTGTTGACTTCGTTAGCCTCACCTTCATGAGCATGAGTTTTGGGAACAGACTATGTGGGCAGGATTTTCCGGCCACACTCGCCCCAAGGCCGGAAAATCCCACCAGAGGTCAACGGACCTTTGCATGGTCCGTGTCCCGCTCGCGACGATTCCTGTGGCGGGCGGGACAGGAAAATTCCACCCAATGAGTCTCACTATGATATTTATCTTATTTACCTATGTGCACTTTGCAGAGTGCAATCAAAAGCCAGATGTTAAATGTCTTTTGAACCTTTTTTTCTCCTCCTAAAATAATGACATTTTTAGTGTCCATAAGGAGATTAGTTACTGCAATGCAAACTTGCAATCATAAACAGAGTCATTCCTAGCCCTTAATTGGTCATGCTTGCTGCCTTATTAAAGATACTGGAGGCCCCCTCAGAAGCCAACGGCCCAATTGGGGGTGGGCCACTCAGGCAGGTTAGCACCAGGGCATATCAACAGGGAGTTGCCTGGAATTAAGTTACAAATTAAAAGGCCTGAAACTGGGTACATACATTAGGCTGGGGGAGGAACTCCCCCTCACAGGCCTATTCAAGAGTTGGGCATTTGCCTTTCAATCCTGTGGTCCCATCATTGAAGCCAAAGAGCATCCAACTCCGATGGTCCCCTGGCCTGTGCAGCAAGTTGTCACTTCAAATGAGCCAGAGATCACCACACTGGAGGGAGAGGATGGGTGGAGGAGACATGCTTTGACATTGGTTAAGTACAAGTGCCCCCACAAAATGGCCACTGATGGGGCCTTCAGTGGACTAATTCCCTTGAAAATCCCCAGAGGTAGAAATGCCCCAATCCCACCTCCACAGGGTCAGAAAATTCAAAGCCCTGTGACTCAATAGCACACCACAACTTTTATTTACTCATTGATCCATCCGGGAATCTTCCGCAGTTCTTTCTACAATTGTAATTGACCACAGGGTTAGGTTGCCATTTTGGGATCGACAAATGGCTTCTAGTATTTTCCGAACATGTAGGGTATAGTTTACATTGGTTATTTATCTGTTCTGGAAATCAGGCTGTCAAAGATACTCTGATTATCCGACAATCAATCTGTGTCAATGCTTACGAATACTGAATTGTGATTGAGAGATAATTTGCAGTTTGCCACCAAAAAGTTGTTCTGATCATGCAATGTAAAAGTCTCCTTTTTTTAAAAAAAGAAAGCAATATTATCTTAAATTGTGAAGTCAAATAAAGGATACAAGCCAACAAGAGAACCGTGCACATAGAACCATTGGAAAGAAGATTGTATGTTATGCTGTGGAGTGTTGGTTGCGCTGTGTGAGTAGGAACCTTTTTGGAAGGGATGTTAGTGATAGAATATCTTGCAAAGGAACACACACAGATCATCCAAGAAATGGAGTGTGAGGAAACTGGGGAAGTGAGTAAGGATTCTCACCACTCACCTCCCATTTGACTGGGGCATCATAATGCAACACTTCTGGCTCCTCCCCAAAACCATATAATCTCTGGGCAGAGACTTAAAGGACCGAAAACTCCTGGGGCTTTTAAGAGGTCACCCAGGGTTGGTAACACTGTCTGAAATCAGTGCACTCTGTGGTAGTCAGAACTTGGGTCTGGGACGTTTGCCATATATTCTCACCATTCAAAGCATTTAACCAGTGAACGGATACTTATTTCATAGAATCCCTATGATTCCTAGTGCAGAATCAGGCCATTCAGCCCATCGAGTCTGCACTGACTCTTCGATGGAGCATTCCACCCAGACCCTATCCTCGTAACTTCAAGTATTTACTCTGCTAATCCCCCTAACCGAAACTAAGGGGCAATTTAGCGTGGCCTATCCACCTAACCTGCGCGTCTTTGGAGTGTGGGAGGAAACCAGTGCACCTGGAGGAAATCCACGCAGACACGGGGAGAACGTGCAGACTGCACTTGTTTGCAAGAATGCATATTTAGTTTTTGTAATGATTTTAATCAGGCAATTGAGGTTGACCTGCTTGAATATGAACTCCCTGATTAAAGGCCACCAAAAGATGTCCCTGATTAAGGGCCAAATTGATGGTCCAATCAGGGAGCCCCATGCTTTGTATTTAAACAGGAGTGTCAATTCCTCTGGCACTCCGAATGTAGACTGCTCACTGAGAGCACTCTGTGTAGTGTTGTTGGATCTTGTAAATAAAGGAATTTTGGTGAAGGGACTTCTGCCTCCGAGGACTTATTTCCATTTTATTCTCAGTTGTACCAATCAGTTGGTCCAGTAAAGAAGTGCAAATGGTCTGTAAAGTTGAGTCAAATCCAAGTCTGTCTTTAGTGTGGGATTTGAGGGTTTCGATAAAGAAGCTTTTATCAAATGCTTTGCTCTGTGAAGTACGAAATAAGTTATTTTACCTTAATAGCCTTCCAACTATAATCAGTGTTGCATGCTCCGGGAGTGACCTCCGTGTGCAGTAACTCGACGTGTGTGTGCAAATGAGAAAATATTTATACACAGAGGAAGCAACAGCGGGAGGATATATATCAGAAGCTAAGAAAGTAATTCTGTTACATTGGTGGCACTGAAAAGAACCAGTTTAGGTCTAGAAGTGTTTCATTAGCCACTTGTATAGAAGACAAAGGAGCTCAGTCATGTGGTTCGAAATCATCTCGGGACTAATTTTCCACAACATAAACCCAATGTATCCTTTATTTCCTGTTCAATGTAGACTGAAAGGTTGAGCTTCTCTTGCATTCTATGCAATATGTAAACTATTCCACATTACGTGCTTGGCTTCCTCAGCAGCGCAGTGTTAAGTTGAAGCTAACAATGAGGAAACTTGTTTTGACATTGATTTTAGATTCTCCAAAATCTTTGAATAGTTAGCATGCTGCCTCATAGCGTGGGTTTCCTCCAGGTGCTCCGGTTTCCTTCCACAGTCCAAAGATGTGCGGATTAGATAGATTGGCCATGCTCAATTGCCCCTTCGTGTTGTATTCCCGGGATTCCCGGTTGTGAATCTTTGAAGAGTTGTGAACGTTTAGTCATTGAACATAGTGAAAATAAAAATCAACAGATTTTTTTGTGTGCGTTTCCTCTGGGTGCTCTGGTTTCCTCCCGTACTCCAAAGATGTGAGGGTTAGGAGGATTGGCCATGCTAAATTGTCCCTTAGTATCCCAAGATGTGTTGGGGAATTAAGGAAATCGAATATTATAAGGATGGTGTGGATAGGTAAGAGATCAGCCATGACCTTATTGAATGGCAGAGAGATTCTAAGGGTGGGATTTTCCGGCCGTGCTCCCCGCAAAACTGGAAAACTCTGCCCGAGGTCAACGGACCTTTCCATGGTCCGCCTCCCACCTGCTACGATTCCTGTGGTGAGCGGGATGGGAATATTACCCCCCCTCCCACCACCCGCCCCACCCAAGTCTCAAATGACCAAATCCATCTTCTATTCTTCGGAAAATTTGAATGGGAAGGTAAATATTGGAGGTTCATATTTGGTGTGCACCTGAAATGTTACCTGTTCTTTTTATTTGAAGCACATTAGCTTGCTGGATATTGGCAGCATTTTCTGCAACAGAATCTCACTCTTTGACAGCCATTGAAAATATAGACAAACTCTAAAGGGTAATGGAGTCATGTTGAATGTGAACACCGGTCGAAGAATAGGACTTTTTGTGCAGCTCCTGTTCACTGAGCCTGACAGGCGAAGGATCCATTCAAGAAGTGGAGACTGACTGACTGAAATTTCCCTCCAGCACCTATCGACATCAGGGAAATAAACCCAACTCAAATAGCTGCCTGGATT
The DNA here is from genome assembly GCF_964213995.1 of Mustelus asterias. NCBI lineage: Eukaryota > Metazoa > Chordata > Chondrichthyes > Carcharhiniformes > Triakidae > Mustelus > Mustelus asterias. The sequence continues at coordinate 11,280,341 of NC_135810.1, read as the reverse complement.
ATTCAATTTCCATTGCCCCGCCCTCCACCTCCCGGCCTAGGCTCCGGAAGGGAGCTTGGGGAAGCAATGCTTGCTAAAGGCAGCTGCATAACATTCTCAAAGTTTGAAAGGTCAGAGCTTACACCGTCTGAGTGAAAATGTGCTTGTGAGAGAATATGGTGTCGTAAATGCTGCATGCTTAATTAATCCTGCACCAGAGATTGAGAACCTAATTGATCCTCACTACCCTTCTTGTGGTGGTGGTTGGGGTTGTGTGTTGGGGTGGGGGGGATGTGTGGGGGTGGTGGGGGGGTCAGGGGTGGAGCAGCTGAGGGGGAGGGGTGCACTTATATGCATTTTGTAATTTGGATTCCCAATTCAGAAAATATATATTTTTAAAGCCACTTCATGGGTTTGCTGTGGATATGAAATCTGACGTAAAAACCACAGTAAAAATGCTTTGTGCAGTTTGAGTACGAAGTTTTTTGTTAAGGTTTATTCATTGTCACAACTAGGCTTACATTATCACCGCAATGAAGTTACTGTGAAAATCGCATGGTCGCCACACTCCGGCGCCTGTTCGGGTACACTGAGGGAGAATTTAGCATAGCCAATGCACCTAACCTGCACATGTTTCGGACTGTGGGAAGAAACCGGAGCACCCGGAGGAAACCCACGCAGACACGGGGAGAACGTGCAGACTCCGCACAGACAGTGACCCAAGCCCCAAGTTTGACTAAATTATGAGTGGTGTCCTGTAAAGCTTAGAATCATAGAACCTTCCAGTTCTGAAGGTCACCGTGCCTTGTTTTGTGTTGTATCTAACTCGCATCCTTTGACATGTTGTGTGTGTGATTTTTACCCTGGGCAAGAACCCATTGTAAGCAGATTATAACTGAGACACGTCCTCTGCAAATATCTTTGATAAGCAAACTGGCAGGCTGAACTGCGACTTTTCCTGATGCATCCCAATCGTGTTCTGTTTTTCCTCTGAGTTGCGTCTTTTACATGGATAGAATCTTCCCAGTTCCGCACAGGTGGTCTTGGAGATGGGAACAACAACAGAGTCAAGCCGTGGTTTGGTGCTTGACGTTTTCCTGCCTCCGAGCTACCTGGTCAGAAGCAGCTACTCAGCAGCAGTGGCGGGTCATTAATTATGGGTACGCTGGGCAGCATGATGCCACAGTGGTTAGCACTGCTGCCTCATAACGCCAGGGACCTGGGTTCAATTCCGGCCTCGAGTCACTGTCTGTGTGGAGTTTGCATGTTCTCCCCATGTCTGCATGGGTTTCCTCCGGGTGCTCTGGTTTCTTCCCGCAGTCCAAAGGTGTGCGGGTTTGGTTGATTGGCCATGCTAAATTGATCCTGGTGTTGGGAGTCCAGCAGGGTAAATGTTAAGGGTTACAGGAATAGGGCCTGAGGGGGATTGTTGTCGGTGCAGACTCGATGGGCCGAATGGCCTCCTTTTGCACTGTCAGAATTCTATGAATTAGGGCTACTTGAGGGTCTAGTGCCACGATGTCCTAGACTTCAGGTGGTTCCCCTGCTCAGGTTAAAGCCAAACAGGTTGGCTTGAGGTGGACTCCCAATGGCAGGCCAAAGAGCCAGTGCTATCTCTTCACATCCTCGAGCCTTCGGGATCAGCAGGGTGAGAGCCACGGCCACAAGTGGTCCTGTGGTGCTACAACCTGACAGTTGTTGCCATACTTTATATTTAAATTCCCATCCAGCTCATGAGAGCACCTCACCTTGAGGTACCCTGGCTGTCTCCTTTCTGCTTCAGCAGCAGCCTCCTCTCCCAATGTGGCTTTCGGCCACTGACCTCTTTAGACCTTCTTATTGGGCCTCTCAGCTTTAGAGAGCCATTAAATCACCCTTCCTTGGGCAATAAACATAGACACGGCCTCTTAATTGGCTGCCTCCGGGAGGACCGCGCAGTCGGGGGGCTACCATGGTGGGGAGGGGGCTAAGGACTCGGAAATTGTCCTTCGAAGGGTTGAAGATTTTACCCAACATTTCAGACTGCTGACCTTGCGTCAAACTTAAAGATTCAGCAGCTTTTAAATGAGGTTTCTTTGGCAATCACTCGCCAACGAGTGTGATTGTCCACCTGAGAAATTCCATGTGGGATTGTGGGTTCTGCGGTTCTGATTCTAGAGCTGCATCTGCCACTGCACCCTTGGCAGTTGTTTCCGGGAGGTGGAACTGGCCCTTGGACTCGAGATCACTGGAATTCCTGTACTCAGGGTCCTTTTCCAGACCTTCCCTTGCCAGTGGGTGTCCTCGAAGAATTGCGTCTCTTCAATCAGGAGGTTTCTCCAGGTCGGTTTTTTTCTAAGTAAGGGTCACCCAGCAGTTGTCATCTGTGTTGCATTTCTTGAGGTAAGTCTTCAGGGTGTCTTTGAAGCACTTCCTTTGTCTTCCTCTTGTTGGGGAACCTTCCTTGAACTGGACAATGAAGGGGAAGCTGGGACTCTGACATCCAAAGCACACGGTCAGCCCAGCGGAGTTGGTTTCAGATGATCATGGCCTCGATGATGGTGCTCTTGGTTCCTTCAAGGACTCTGATGTTAGTATGCTTGCCTCCCAGCTGATGCGGAGAATCTGTGTCAGACAGTATTGATGGTATCAGGGCCTTGAGGTGCCATCTGCCATAGAGAAGAGCTAGGAGGATGACTAACTTGTACACGAGGATCTTCATATCAGCACGGATGCTGCAACCATTGAAGACTCTCATCCTTAGGCATCTGAAGGCGGCACTCATGGATTGGATACAATATTGAATCTCCTTGTCAATGTCAGGTGATGAGAGGTGGCTCCCCCTGTAGGGGAAATGTTCCAATCTGGGAGGTTTCTTCATTGAACTTGACTGTGGGGGAGACCGAGTCTTCTTGAGGCTGAGACTGATTCTTCGGTAAGCTTCCGTAAAGGTGTCAAGCATGGCTTGGAGATTCTCTTCCGAGAGAGCGGAGATGGAATTGTCATCCGCACACTGGTGGGGGTTTTAAATGAGTACAGAGTAGTGAAAGGCAAGAGGGGATAGAAAGTGCAAAGGGGAAGCTCTGAGTAGCGTCTCCGTGGATGCCACCTGACCTGCTCAGTAGTTCTGGCACTTTGCTTTTATTTCGGGTATCCGCAGTACATTGCTCTCATACAAGAAGAGCTGAAATGCATTTCATTGACAAATTCTGAACTTGAGTTATTTAAGATTTATATGGTCAGGCTGGATACACTGGGGACTGACTGATAAATGGTTTTACACTGAAGGACTTGAATTGGGAGCTTTCTGCTTGAAACAGCACAACGTTCAATAACCTTGGTACAGTGCAAATTGATTTCTTCAATCAGTCTGATACCTGCAATTTCCCTGGTACAGTTGAGACCAAGGTCTTCAAGTTAGTTCGATATCTTCCCTAGTACGCTGCTGGTCACATTCTTCACATGTCCCACAGCCTTTTATTTAGTGGAACAGCACATATTGTCTCTCTTGTCATGATGAGATTACAGTCGCAGCTACCAGGAGTCAATCTCTTCATATTTCCCAGGGTCTTTTGAAAGTTGCAGCTTGGGGCTCAAACAAGCAGCAGTGGCAAACTCCTAATTTGCTGTCAGTGCTGCCACGTGTTATTGCCTCCTCACTCTATCAGGCCTGACTCTCCACAATTGAATTTGACGCTTCAGCATTCAGCCAATACACTGTGATTGAATTACGGATACAATACAGAATGGAGCTGCCACTGTGCAAGGCACAGAGGGGTACAGAATGTTTCACTGTCAGTGGAGAGTTCATTTCATTCTGTGTAATACAATCATTATCCACAGAGAGTTCGAAAACTAGCTGGGAAACACAGCTACGCTACGCTTCCTGGGAACATTGCAGTTGTTAGTTACTGATTACTGTGCACTTACATTAAAAAAAAACAGAGGATGCCATTCCACCCTCAAGCCATAACATGAGATCATGGCTACTCTGTACCCTACCTTGGTTTCATATCATAGAATCCCTACAGTGCAGAAGGAGGCCATTCAGCCCATTACATCTGCATCGACTCTCCAACAGAGCAACCCACCCAGGCCCTATCCCCGTAACCCCACTTATTTACCCCACTAATCTCCATAACCTGCACATCCTGGGACACTAAGGGGCAATTTATCGTGGCCAATCCACCTAACCTACACATCTTTGGGCTGTGGGAGGAAACCTACACAGACACGGGGAGAACGTGCAAACTCCATACAGACAGTGACCCGAAGCCGGAATTGAACTCGAGTCCCTGGTGCTGTGAGGCAGCAGTGCGAGCCACTGTGCCACCATTTGTGGTTGTCACTATCCTTGGCATGATTTACTAGTGAAAGTCAATCAATTGATTCTTGATTGAGTTAGCATCATCGGCTTTGTGTGGGAGTTCAACACTTCAGCATCCTTTGCAGGAAGAAATGTTTTCTCGGTGGTGTGGTCTCTGATATTAAGGGTGTTTTTACTTGTCTGAGGTGACCCCACCAGTTGAAAACTTTTCTCTCTACATACCCGGCAAATTCCTTTGCTTATGTGAAAGGTAGCTCTTGGTTTTCCCACCTATTTGTAGATAGACATAATTTTATTGGTGTAACTCTCTTTTAAATCCCATATAAAGAATAAAGAGCAGTACAGCACAGGAACAGGCCCTTCAGCCCTCCAAGCCTACGCCGATTACATTTACCTATCTAAACCAATCGCTTAGATCCTTCTATTCCCCTTTGTTCATATGCTTATCAAGATAAGTCTTAAATGTCGCTAACCACCTCACTTGGCAGTGAATTCCAGGCCCCCACCACCCTCTATGTAAAAAACTTCCCCCACACATCTCCACTGAACCTTTCCCCCCTTAACTTGAACTTGTGCCCCCTTGTAATTGTCATTTCTGCCCTGGGGAAAAGCTTCCAACTGTTCATCCTATCTATACCTCTCATAATTTTATAAACTTCTATCTGGTCGCCCCTCAGCCTCTGTCTTCCCAGAGAGAACAATCCCTGTTTATTCATTCTCTCCTCATAGCTAATACCCTCCATACCAGGTAACATCCTGGTAAACCTTTTTCTGCACTCTCTCCAAAGCCTCCACGTCCTTGTGTTTTAAATTATTTCAAAGGATTGCCCTGTTAATCTCAAGAAGGATTTCATTTCATCCATTCTCCTTGAGGTATATGTGCTAACGTTCTGGACATGAATTAGTTGAGCAATTAATGGGAAGTTAAAGGAACAACTTAATTCTTTCTTTTTAATTAAAATTGCTTTTAACAGATTTTAATTAATTTATCCATTCCACACAAGGAATTTCATTTCCTCGCCTTCTTCTAGGAGCTAGGCTGACTCACTGCTGACAGGCACTGTTTTCATCACAAATCACACGTTTCTGCAGAACCTGCTTAACTTGGTGTGGATGGGTTGGACCCACCAATGTTATCTTCTTCCAGTAACAGAAAGAGCTTCAGCTGCTTATTCTTAGCTTCTGGACCTGGGCACTGCCTTCTTTCATCCTCTTCAGCTTGTGGACTGTGTTAGTGGACGCAACAACTGCTACTGCACAGCTTGGACTGATCTGTCTCCTTTTATATCTTTCATCAAGAAAACCTCATATTACTCATGATTTCTCTCGAGACTGGGAAGTTCAATTTCATTTCTGGATTTAACTTCTCTGTTTCCCTTTCAGCTTCGTTTTCAGATCAATTTCTGATTTGAAGTAGGGTCTACCTGCCTCAAAAACATACAAATAAAACTTTAAAAATATAAATTCCCTCACAAGAGTGTTGCACTGCATTCTGCAGTAAGCTTCAAATATCATTAACCACAGTTACAGACAGAATTCTAGGGCGCAAGCTTACCATCCATTCGCACCACGCTCCCGCTGCAGCGAAGACGGAAATTTTGGTGACAAGTCAAATCTCCATTCACTGCAGCAGGATGGGAAAATCCCGCTCGTGTGAATGGTGGGAAAATTGCAGCCCTAGTGTTTCCAAGCTAATTCTCAACCTTAAAAAGGAAATGTAAATCAGAGTTTTCAACTAGGCAAAGAATGGAGAATGGGTGATATTGGATTCACCATCCATTGGGCAAAAAATAGGATGGCACAATGATTAGCACTGCTGCCTCACAGTGCCAGGGACCAGGGTTCGATTCCTGGCTTGGGTCACTGTGTGGAGTTTGCACGTTCTCCCTGTGTCTGCGTGTGTTTCCTCCGGGTGCTCTGGTTTCCTCCCACAGTCCGAAAGACATGCTGGTTAGGGGCATTGGTCATGCTAAATTCTTCTCCAATGTACCCGAACAGGCGCTGGAGTGTGGCGACTGGGGATTTTCACAATAACATCATTGCGATATTTCTGACACTAATAGATAAGCTTTAATAAATTATCTGATTTTACTTTCTCATAACTTTGATATTCAGGGGGAAGGCAATGGCATCCTTCTTTTGTCACTGGACTAGAAACCCAAAGACTCAAGGCAATGGTTTGGGGACCTGGGTTCCAATCCCACCATGGCAGATGGTGAAATTTGAAATCAATAAAAATCTAGAATTAAAGGTCAAAGGTGACCATGAAACTATTGTTGTTTGTTGTAAAAACCCATCTGGTTCACTAATGTCTCTTAGGGAAGGAAATTCAATTTCTTGAGAGACATTGGGGCGTGAATGGTGTGTGTATGTGTTTGATTGGTTGGGTGGTGTATGTTGGCTGTCTTGTTGCAGCAGCGAGGCTCTGGAGTGCGTGAGAGCAGTGTGGAGTGGGTATTTGACGAAGGCGATTTAGCGTGGTTGTTCAGTGAGATTACTATGGCGTATACTTATTATCCAGCTCAGGTAGAGATCTGTGAGCTGGCTTGCTGGTACTCGGTTCCTGCATCAATGCGGGCGTTGAGGCAAGTTCGTCAGATTAATTGGACTGTAAGAGAGGCTCATCAGCAGGCCTTAGAGATTGTTAACAACTTGGACTCTACATGCCCATATGGTCGTGACCGGAGGTTTGTCGAACACGGCTATTTTGTTTGTGAGGCTCTGGGAGACTGGTCGAGAAAATTTCGTAAGGAGTCTAACAACACCAGGTTAAAGTCCAACAGGTTTATTAGGTAGCAAACGCTACTAGCTTTCGGAGCGCTGCTCCTTCATCAGGTGAGTGGGAGAAAATTTCAACAGCTCAGATCGTCGCTTAGCTTTTCCGATCATACGAAGGAAGAGAAACTTAGAGATCTACCACCGTCGTGGTTCGTGGACGCAAATGATGTGTACAACAGCTTTAATAACATTACAACAGCTATGTTGGATCAGAAATTTTCGAGGCCGTGTTTGCGTTGCAGTGGCAGTGAATTTTGGAGCGTATTTCGTAGCGGTGCTTTGGGGTGATCTGGGTTTGGAATAATGTGTAGGTAGTGGTTTTGGTTTGTCGTAGCCATAATATTAATATTGTTATTATATGGTTAGTTAGTTAGGTTTATACCTATTTTCTATGTGTGTCTCTACTTTTGTGGGGACAGGTTTTCTATGTAGAAGTGGAGAAATAAAATTTTGGGAAATTTTGGGGCGTCCGGTGTGAGTTACTTTGCATTTGGACTTTGCGGTTAGGGCGGCACGGTAGCACAGTGGTTAGCACTGCTGCTTCACAGCTCCAGGGACCTGGGTTCGATTCCCGGCTTGGGTCACTGTCTGTGCGGAGTTTGCACATTCTCCTCGTGTCTGCGTGGGTTTGCGCCGGCTTCCTCCCACAGTCCAAAGATGTGCGGGTTAGGTTGATTGGACATGCTAAAATTGTCCCTTAGTGTCCTGAGATGCATAGGTTAGAGGGATTAGCGGGTAAATGTGTAGGGACATGGGATTAGGGCCTGGATGGGATTGTGGTCGGTGCAGGCTCGATGGGCCAAATGGCCTCTTTCTGCACTGTAGGGTTGCTATGATTCCTATGAAATATGCTATCCTTACCTGGTAACTCCAGACCCACAGCAATGTAGTTGACTCTTAATGGCCCTAACAAACTACTCATTTCAAGCAATAAATACTGGCCCAACCAGTGACGCCCACGTCCCACAAAGGAATAAAAGAAATTACATCCATGCTGCAGTTGGACATTTTGTCTATATTGTTTAAAGAGGTTCGGGGGCAAGAATTGGCATGTGTTAGGTTTGTCTGGGCGGGTGGTGCCTTTGAGTTGGCAAGTTGTAGGTTTAAGTCCCACGAGAGAGATGTGAGCATAGAACCTAGACTGAGGCTCCAGTGTGATTGAGGGGGAGCGTTACACTGTTCAGTGTGCCATTTTCCAGATGAGTGCTTCAATCAAGTCCCTGTGTAAAAGTAAATGATAGAATCCATAGAAGGAGGCCATTCAGCCCACTCAGCCTGCACCAACAACAATCACACCCAAGCCCTATCCCTGTTACCCCACGTATTTACCCTGCTAATCCCCGACAGTAGGGTTAGTTTAACATCACCAATCAACCTAACCCCACATCTTTGGACTGTGGGAGGAAACCGGAGCACCCGGTGGAAACCCACACAGACACGAGGAGAATATGCAAACTCCACAGTGACCCGAGGCTGGAATTGAACCCGGGTCCCTGGCGCTGTGAGGCAGCAGTGCTAACCACTGTGCCACCGTGCTGCCCATGTAAGTTGATTTTTCCCTCTTTACACTGGATTGTACTGCTTAGGTCAAAAAACCGATTCGGAAAGTTTAGAGTAACAGCTGCTGTGGCCTTTTTTTTATCATAAAATGCACATTTTTAATTAGCTCCGTACCTTACCAAAAGCAATTTTGTTCCCAAGTAGAAGAGCTTCACTATCGAAACCACATAAATGATATTACAGACGAGGGAAACAGAAGGCAGGATGTGTGTCTGGGGAAAGCAGGTTAAGGAGAAAAGAAGGTTGATGCTTTGTTTTGAAACAAACTCCATTAAAGTAATCATAAGAGTATATTTTCCATGTCTCAGCACTGGCTTTTTCCTATTTGATTGTGTTAGAATTGCTTTTAAATTACTCTAACCTCTGAAATATAACAAAGGGTATATTTTTCAAACCTGCTGTGCATGTGTCGGGGGGGTTTTTTGTCACAAAAAGTTGGATTAACTAACCATCTCTCAGTAACAGATTCTGGGTCCTAAATTGCAGCTTTAAGACTCTAATTTTTGGAGCTGTAATTTCAGTTTGTACCAGAGGTAATTCTACACACTTTTTTAACATGTAATTTTCATAAGAGGTAGTTATTACGCTTCAAAAGTAGTTTATTGCTTTTCCATGAAGTTATTGTGCTGTTTATGTCACCGATATAGAATTATAGAATCCCTGCAGTGTAGAAGGAGACCATTCAGCCCATCAGGTCTGCACTGACCACAATCCCACCCAGGCCCTACTCCCACAACCCCTCATATTTACCCTGCTAATCCCCCTGACATAAGGGGCAATTTAGCATGGCCAGTCAAACCTAACCTGCACATCTTTGGACTGTGGGAGGAAACCAGAGCACCCGGAGGAAACCCACGCAGACACGGGGAGAATGTGCAAACTCCACACAGATAGTGAACCGAGGCCGGAATTGAACCCGGGTTCCTGGAGCTGTGAAGCAGCAGTGCTAACCACTGTGCCACCATGCCGTCCCTAATATCATTCTTTTCGAAGGATGTCGTCATCGTAAAAGAAAAAAAGATGTATATTAGAGTTGAAATTCAAAAAGAGGGGATTTTCTATTTCACAATCTTTTCTTCTGATATGAAAATCGAAATCCAAAATCTTTTGCTTTGTTCTCTTCAAGTTCTTGTTGGAAAGTCTTTCAAGGACATCATTAGGGGAACTGGTTTGGAGGAGGCACTGATTATGACAGAGAGAATGAGCTCAATTAACATTAGTGGAGATACTCATTAAACCAAGAGTGTTTCAATAATGGTCTCATTTCAACTATCTGCGCATTTATGTGTATGCGTGTGTGCATGAATTGACTGCCCTTGACTGTCAACTTTATCAAATCCTTTAAAGTCAATCCCCTTGCTATAAAATTGAAATGAATTTCAGCAAGGCATAGCTAGCTTAATCATGGACAGCTTTGCACTTGCTGCGTTGTTCCAACACACTGGCCAGAATTTTCTAGCCATTCTCGTCGGCGGGATCTTCCAGTCCCGCCAACTGCGAGTCGCTGCCACAGGCTTACCCGATGGCTGGACTGGAATAGAATGGGAAACCTCGTTGACGGTGGTGGGATCAGAAGATCCCTTCGCCGGCCAATGGTGGGCTACCTCCGCCGCCATGAAACACGTCCATAGAATCCCTACAGTGCAGAAGGAGGCCATTCAGCCCATTGAGTCTGCACCGACCACAATCCCACCCAGGCCCTAATCCTGCAGGGGATGCAAAAGATCCTGCCTACTGATTTATGTTTTTGGAAGGTAGGCCACATTCATCTTCAGGACATAGTGGTTTGCTGAGTGTGCGGTAGAGATTTGTTCGAACTGGAAGGTCAGAAATAGGGATGTTCGCTGAGGTTATTTTTCTTGACTTTATTTCCTTTATAGACATTGTTCAGTATGGCTATATTTTCATTACACCCCAATCTACCTACCATGAAGCCTCTTTGGCTGTTTAGCAGCTTTGTCTAGCTGTTTACTTATTATTTTAGTGGAAGTTCTTAATAAGATAGAGCCAATTGTTAGGAGTCTCCTGTTATCTATACTTTTAAAAGCTTCTGTCTCATCTGATTTTGGAGTTAAAATGGTCCTCGCAATCTTTATTGCATTGGGAATATTTCCAGCGGATAGCCAAATCTAATACATTTTCACGATAAAACCCGGTCATTTATTCCATCACTTTATCATATCGTCAACTTTGATCCCATCGGGATCTGGGGACGTATCCTTTTTTAATTGATGCAATGTCATAATGAATTCCTTATCTGTGATTGGATTTAATAACCCCTTATAATCTGGTTTTGTTTTGATATTCTCAAATTTATTCATATCTATCTTGTCTGCGCAATGTTCAGTACCAATCACAACTCCTCAGTCCACGGGTATATGCAGCAAGACCTGGAGAATATTCAGACTTGGGCTGATAAGTGGCAATTAACATTCACGCCATACAAGAGCCAGGCAATGATCATCTCCAATATGAGAGAATCTAACCATCCTCCCTTGACATTCAATGGCATTACCATCAATGAATCCTCCATTATCTACATCCTGGGAGTTACCATCAACTGGAAGCTGAACTGGATTAGCCATATAAATACTGTGGCTTCAAGGGCAGGTCAAAGACTGAAAATTCTGAGGTGAGTAATTTGCCTCCAAACTTGCAAAGGCTGTCTACCATAAATAAGATACAAGTTAGGAGTGTATTGGAATACCCTCCATTTGCCTAGATGAGTCTTTTTAAGTCCCCAACTCTTTCAACTGAGAATTGAAGTGACACTATCTGTTGGACTACTCTGATTTATAGGGTAGGCAGCGGCATAGTGGTATTATCACTAGGCTAGTAGTCCAGAAACCCAGAGCAATGCTCTGGGGACCTGTGTTTGAATCCCACCATGGCAGATGGTGAAATTTGAATTCAATAAAATATGGAATTAAAAGAAGTCTCATGATGACCATGAAACCATTGTCGATTTCCTCTGGGTGCTCCGGTTTCCTCCCACAGTCCAAAGATGTGCGGGTTAGGTTGATTAGCCATGCTGAATTGCCCTTAGTGTCCTGAGATGCATAGATTAGAGGGATTAGTTGGTAAATATGTAGGGATATGGGGGTAGGGCCTAGGTGGGATTGTGGTCGGTGCAGACTCGATGGGCCAAATGGCCTCTTTCTGTACTGTAGGGTTTCTATGATTTCTACGATTTCTATGATTTATTGTAAAAAGCCATCTGGTTCACAAATGTCCTTTAGGGAAGGAAATCTGCCATCCTTACCTGGTCTGGCCTACCTGTGACTCCAAACCCACAGCAATGTGGTTGACTCTTAAATGTCCTCAGGGATGGGTAATAAATGCTGGCCCTGCCAGCGATGCCCATGTCTCTTGAATGAATAAAATAAAATACAGGTTTAAAAAAAAGACCACTTCAATAAAGTTCTTTGTTGACATTTCCCAAGGGTTGTTATTATGTCATCATGAATGCTTGGCTGAGTTTGAAAATTAGAAAGCATTAACTCAGTAGGGGGTTCTGAGTTGCCAGTTTGATTCACAGTTTACAGAGGCTATTAAAGGATCAGCTGTCTGTGATGTAGCTACTGAATAGAATTGTTTTTATCACAGATTATCCATTTGAGAGGTAAAAGCTTTAAAATGGGTTTCATGAATGGGAGTTTTTTTCACTATTAAATATGTATGAATAATAGCTGTATTAGTTTGCTCGAAGTTTTTTCATCTCCACCTGGCTCTTGAGGTCTGCCCATGGTGGATACTGGGTGAGTGGCTATGGGGTGGCATGGGGCATGAGAAAGCATGGGAGAATGAGTTAGCATGGAGATGGTTTGAGGGTATATGGGGTGAAGGCTAGAGGATACAACAGCTTCTAAAACAATTGGGACAAAGTCCCAAAGAACCAATGAGGACCTTCCAACCAGCCCATTTTGGCAGACATTCACTGCTGTGGCTCTCTGATGTCTGCTTCAGGGTAAACAGTCCCAACTTTATCCAGCCCTGCCTCCTCAAAGCAACATTGTGTCTAATACTTCAGTTGGTTATATATAGATAGGTGGCTTTAATAGTGACTGACAGTCCACAGCTGTTTATGCTGACTGAATTGAGCTCACTGTGCCAATTTTAAACAGACTGAACACAGGGTGTTTATAAGGCGCCTGGGGCTACAGCTGACAACATTCTCACTTTTTAGAAGTCATACTCAAACATTTATCCAGCTAAAATGGTGTGAAATGATTTCTTCCAGAAGAAGAGGAGGAGGCCCTTCAGCCCTTTTTGGTTTATTCTGCCATTTAATTAGATCGTGGCTGATGTATTTTAACCCCATCTCTCTCCCTGGGCTCCAGATCCCAGAATAGTCTTTACTGAGCGATAGTTGAACAATCTCATTGTGGAAACATTTAATTGATCCCAGACCAGGGTCCAGAGGAGGTTCACAAGAATGATCCCGGGAATGAAGAGCTTGTCGTATGAGGAACGGTTGAGGACTCTGGGTCTGTACTCGTTGGAGTTTAGAAGGATGAGGGGGGATCTTATTGAAACTTATAGGATACTGCGAGGCCTGGATAGAGTGGACGTGGAGAGGATGTTTCCACTAGTAGGAAAAACAAGAACCAGAGGGCACAATCTCAGGCTAAAGGGACGATCCTTTAAATCAGAGATGAGGAGTAATTTCTTCAGCCTGAGAGTGGTGAATCTGTGGAACTCTTTGCCAAAGAAGGCTGTGGAGGCCAGGTCATTGAGTGTCTTTAAGACAGAGATAGATAGGTTCTTGATTAATAAGGGGATCAGGGGTCATGGGGAAAAGGCAAGAGAATGCAGATGAGAAAAATATCAGCCATGATTGAATGGTGGAACAGGATCGATGGGCCGAGTGCCCTAATTCTGCTCCTATGTCTTATGATCTTCTGGACCTCATCAGCTCTTTGGGGGAGAGAATTCCAGATTTTCACGACATTTCGTTCTTTCTGGCATGACCTGATTGGCCTAACTTTAGATTTTAAGATAATTTCCCCTTGTTTCCGAACTACCACCACCTCCCTCCCCGCCCGCCAACCTGAAGTTTCTCGCTATCGATTCTATCAATTTATATCAGTGACTTCGATGAGGGATGCAAAGGTATGGTAGCGAAATTTGCAGACGATACAAAAGTAGGTAGGAGAGCATGTGTTGAAGGAGACGTATGGAGTTTGCAGAGATAGGTTGAGTGAGTGGGCAAAAATCTGGCAGGTGGAGTATTATGTGAGAAAATGTGATCTTTGGCAGGAAGAATTAAAAAGCAGAATAAATGACTGCAGAACTCCCAGGGACCTAGGTGTTCTCGTGCACAAGTTGCAAATATTTACTATGTAGGTACAGCAAGTCATCAAGGTTAATGGAATGCTGTCCTTTATTTTGAGAGGAATTGAACATAAAAGCAAGGACCTTATGCTTCAGTTATACAGGGGGATTGGTGAGACTGGATCTCAAACACTGCTGCTTTCGTCCCCCTATTTACGGAAGTACGTAAATGGATTAGAGGTGGTTCAGAGGGGGTTTATTAGATTGATACCTGGAATGAACAGGATGTCTTATGAGGATAGGTTGGACAGAATGTGTTTGTTTCCATTGAAGTATAAATGACTAAGAGGTGACTTGTTTGAGACATACAAGATCCTGAATGACAAGGTGGACGTAGAAAGGATGTTTCCTCCTACTCAGAGGTGAGTCCAGAACTAGGGGCCACTGTTTTAAAATTAAGGGTCATCCTTGTTGAGATTTTTTTTTTCTCTGAGGGTTGTGCGACTTTAGAGCCCTCAGCCTCAAAAGGCAGTGGAAACAAGGCCACTGAATATTTTTTAAGGCAAAGGTAGATAGCTTCTTGTTAGGCAAGGGAATCAAAGGGGTAGTTGGGAATATAGAACCTGAAACACAAACAGATCAGCCATGATCTTATTTAATGGTGGAGCAGGCTTGAGGGGCTGAATGGCCTACTTCTGTCCCTATTTTGTATGGTTATAATTAATTTATCATGTTAAGTACCTCAATTAAATCACCGCTCAATCTTCTATACTTAAGGGACAAGTCTATGAAACCTGTCCTCATAATTTTAGTAGCCATATAATTCTGGTGAATCTACACCGCACACACTCCAAAAGCAAAATGCAGTGAGACCAGGCTGCAAAGTTTAGGAAGCGTAAAATGTGTAAGTGACTTTACAGCAGCTGTGTAAGGAATGACGTAGACTTCAGGTTGAAGTGGCAGACAAGAGGAGCTTTCTCTTTCATCTAGGAGTTGCGGTGTTGTTGCCAATTAAGCTTGGAACACGAGTGTGCAGTAAGAATGGAAAAAAAAGGTAAAAATGGAGAAATATGAATACTGGTGCGAATGGATCTTGTATACCTTAAGAATGAAACACCTGTAAAACGGGGGAATAAGAACGCTGGCCCAAACTGGTCTTGTATACTTTATAATGGAACACCTATAAAAACCCATAAGAGACTCGAGGATGGTATGTTGCCTACCGGATGCCAGGGTCCGTGACGTCTCGGACCATGTTTTCCGGATTCTGAAGGGGGAGGGGGAACAGTCACAAGTCGTGGTACACATTGGTACCAACGACATAGGTAAGAGAAGGGACGGGGATTTAGAACAGGAATTTCGGGAGCTGGGCTGGAAGCTGAGAGCCAAGACAAAACATGTGGTCATCTCTGGTACGTTACCGGTGCCACGTGATAGCGAGTTGAGGAACAGGGAGAGAGTGCAGTTAAACATGTGGTTGCAGGGATGGTGCAGGAGGGAGGGTTTCAGATACGTGGATAATTGGAACACATTCTGGGGAAGGTGGGACCTGTACAAACAGGACGGGGTGCACCTGAACCAGAGGGGCACCAATATCCTGGGAGGGAAATTTGCTACGGCTCTTCAGGGGGGTTTAAACTAATTTGTCAGGGGAGTGGGAAAAGGAGTTGTAGTCCAGAAGTCAGTGTTGAGGGTGGTGAGGTATTGGGGAAGGTAAAAAAAAAGAAAAGAAAAAAAAAGGGATAGATAGAGTGAACGTTCAAAGACTATTTCCTCGGGTGGATGGAGCTATTACAAGGGGGCATAACTATAGGGTTCATGGTGGGAGATATAGGAAGGATATCAGAGGTAGGTTCTTTACACAGAGTGTGGTTGGGGTGTGGAATGGACTGCCTGCAGTGATAGTGGAGTCAGACACTTTAGGAACATTTAAGCGGTTATTGGATAGGCACATGGAGCACACCAGGATGACAGGGAGTGGGATAGCTTGATCTTGGTTTCAGATAAAGCTCGGCACAACATCGTGGGCCGAAGGGTCTGTTCTGTGCTGTACTGTTCTATGTTCTAACAAGGAAATGGGGCATAGATCAGCTAGATAGTCAACAACTTTTCCCAAAGGTAGAGGGGTCTAAAACTTGAAGGCATAGGTTTAAAGTGAGAGGGCAGAGATACAAAAGGGTCCAGAGGGGAAATGTTTTCACACAGAGGGTGGTGAGTATCTGGAACGAGCTGCCAGAGGTAGTAGTAGAGGCAGGTACAATTTTGTCTTTTAAAAAGCATTATACATTTGCATGGGTAAGACAGGTATAGAGGGAAATGGGCCAAACGTGGGCAATTGGGACTGACTTAGCGGTTTAAAAAAAAGGGCAACATGGACTAGCTGGGCCGAAGGGCCTGTTTCCATGCTGTAAACCTCAATGTCCTCTGCGAGGAAATAAGAATACTGGTCTGAACTCTTTCTTCCATTGGGAGGCCAGGGAAGAATGTATATTCCCCTCCATTCCAGGCAAGGTAAATACCTCTGGCAGGCAGCTTCATTAGATAGCCATAGATAATCAGCATGTATTTTGCTGGTTAAATGGAAAGCTTTTACTGGAAGGCACTTTGCTGACAATACCACCCTTCCCCCACTCCCTCCCCCCCCCCCCCCCCCCCCCCCCCCGCCACACCCCTCTGCCACCCCCACTCCGGGTCAATTATAGCTGACACTGGGTGTTTTTTGTGAGTCTCTTCTGGATACAATAGGAGAGTAAAGATGCCATGGTGCGGAAAATACAATTCCCCTCCTTTTTTTTTCTCCCCTCTGCTTTCAGACTGGAAACTATAAATCATTCTCATGAAGAGATAATGAAGCAGCAAACGGATGCAACTTTAATTCTTGTCAGGGGAAATCTTCAATATTTGCCGAAATAATGTGATGGGAGAGGGCCAAAGGTTCCGGGTTAGAAAAACTGCCCTGATTGGAGGCTTCATTGCGGAGAGGATGATGGATGGGCACCGATGGCTGTTTGAACAGGAGGAGGAGGAGGAGGAGGAGGGGGGGGGGGGGGGGGGGGGAAGGAAAAAAAATAAAGTAGAGAAAAAAAGATGTAATTGATTTGTTTCTGCAGAACAGGAGGAAGCTCTGTTTGCTCAGCAGTGTTTGAGGTCTGGTGGGTCTGTTGGTTAATTCAGTGTGGGTTGCTGGCTTGCTTACCTTCTAGATAGGAGGCCAAACAGAGAGTTGTTTGCTCTGAAGATTGCTCAGCGGCACAGAAACCATTATACTCAAGCTGGAAATGAAGAATGTGTCGGCGTGCAAAAAAAACCAGGCTATTACAGAGAAGTGAAACGCACTGAGAAATGGGACTTTGTGCCTTAAAAGATATCTCTCGGGGGCTGATCTCGGACACACCAGTTAAAATTGCTCAAATGGACCTTGTGGTTTATGTAACTGGGCATTTGAGTGGATGGCAAAATGTGAACACTTACCTGGTTTCATTGCTCAAGCACGTCAGTTCATCCAACAGTCATACTGTTTGCTTTTAAGCTTTCGATTTAAGATTTGTTTTCGGTGTGCCGGTTGGAGATCAGGGCAGAGTGTTTCCACTTTGACCGCAGTCCGTGAGCTAGGTGCAAATTGCAATCGTTTTAAGAAGTGTTTGCCTTTCCTCAGTTTTCCCGTCCGACTGATTTTGCAGAACAAACACAAGGGGGCAGAATTTTCCAACCCGTTCACGCCACGTTGCCGCTGCCAGCGAGGATGGAGAATTTGGCGCTCAGCTAGATCTCCGTGTGTTGGGTGGGACCTGCTGGTGTGAATGTTGGCCGGGAATTCCGGCCAAGATCTTCAAGTGGGCGATGTTTCAGAGCGGCGCAGTGGTTAGCACTGCTGCTTCACAGTGCCAGGGACCCAGGTTCGATTCCTGGCTTGGGTCACTGTCTGTCTGAAGTCTGCACGCTCTCCCCGTGTCTGCGTGGGTTTCCTCCCACAGTCCGAAAGACGTGCTGCTTAGGTGCATTGGCCATGCTAAATTCTTCCTCAGTGGACCTGAACAGGTGCTGGAGTGTGGCGACTAGGGGATTTTCACAGTAACTTCATTGCAATGTTAATGTTAGCCGACTTTTGATATGAATAAATAAACGTAATTTTTATAAAAATGGCAGTATAAAATCATCCTTGCATATATTAAGAGTAGTGCCTTAGTACAGTTCGATTAATGCCATGGAAAATGTATTTTATCACAAAAAATAGCCATTTTTGATTGCCTAATCCACCATCTCTGAGTAACTAAATAATAAATAATTGGAAATGACTTTAACCAAAGTATACAGAGCAGTTTTCTAATTTAATTGGTGTACAGTCACCAGTTTCTCACTAAATTTTAAAAATAAATATTCTACAGTTTTTAATGGTCCCTATTAGTGTCCACAGACCTTTAACAAAAGAGAATTTGATTCCTGGAGACTCCTTAAAGGCATTGATATTGGTGCAATTAGTGTTATTCCCGATGGTGATCAGGGAGTGCAGCAACATTTGTTAAATTTGCACAAACGACTGCAGAAAATCAATTTGCATCGGATATAATTTGCACTGAAAATTCCTCCATTTACTTTATTGGTTTAGATTATTTCAAGCACACTAGAAATGCTAGTGCAACTGCTGATCTATAAATCATTATATTAACTGTGGCCATCTTTTATTTTTCCTGCCTCTATTTATGTTGTAATCTTAAGTCATATTTTATTTCCTCTACAAACCTTTGTGACCAAAAATTAAATACAATGAAAACAGAAGGTTTCACAGTGGTTAGGACTGCTGCCTCACAGCGCCAGGGACCCGGATTCGATTCCTGGCCTCGGGTCACTGTCTGTGCGGAGTCTGCATGTTCTCCCCGTGTCTGCGTGGGTTTCCTCCGGGTGCTCCGGTTTCCTCCCACAGTCTGAAACACGTGCTGGTTAGGTGCATTGGCCATGCTAAATTCTCCCTCAGTGTACCCTAACAGGCGCCGGAGTGTGGCAACTCGGGGATTTTTACAGTAACTTCATTGCAGTGTTAATGTAAGTTCACCTGTGACACTAATAAATAAACTTTAAGGATAATGAGTTCCCAAATGGCAGATCGCGATCCCCATTGGGGTTGTGGGACAATCATTTGGAGTGACGCATTCCGCGGCAGCGTTGGGAACCATCGAGGATAGACGCTGGCCATTCAGTTCAGCGTTCTGATTGGCTAATTGGGGACTTGCATGGATGCACTCATAATGGAGGCGGTACTTTGAACGGCCAATCACAGGCACTTCAATCGCGCATCATGTTGAATGGCAGCACAATCCTGGGATTGGAGTGGGCTGACTCTTAGTTCTGAGGCTGCCCCCTCCCCCCCCCTCCCCCCCCTCCCCTGCTATTGGCATCTTTAAAATGGTCATAGAAAAGACCATTGGGATTGAACTGAATCTCCACAATGACACTGGACACACAAAGAGATACATAGATGTTACCATCTGTCCCAACAGTTCGTTGTGGCACTTACCTTCACATGAACAGTATTCCCAATCGCATTTACCTGGCTATTTCCACATCTCTTTAGTACCGTTCCACCATCTCGGCAGTGTAAAGTTGAACATCGGCATAATTCCTGCTTCACTCACTGGTCCCGGAAGTGAGATTTGCTCATTCTCAATTCTCTATGCAAAGAAGTTTTCTGATCTCAATCTCTAACATGTAGGGCAGAATCTTCCTGTCCTGCCACCACGGGAATTGTAGCAGGCCAGTCATAGACCATGCAAAGGTCCGTTGACTTTGGGTGGGATTTTCCAGCATTGGGACGAACGTGGCCAGAAAATCCCACCCTTAATCTCCTATCTGTGTTGACCCACCCTCAATCCAATTCCTTCCACTGCTGGAAAGTTTGTTTCTATCTACTCGGTCTATTTTTCATAATTATGAACACTTCTCTCATATTTCTCTTCAATCTGCACTGTTCAACACAACAAAAGCCCAATTTTGCAATTCTTTCTTTGCATTTTCTCTCATATGTTTGTGTGTTTATTGTGTTCCCTCTTAACCGTCTATTATTGAATCTGTGTTTTTCCCTCTCTTAAGCTTTCCAACTCCTTCTGAAGGCATGGAGTACAATACTTTACAGCATTCTGACAGAGCTCTTATTAACTTTTTATGCAGGCTCACCATACCTCTTGTGTTAAAATGTAAGCACCCTGATTCCTTGTAAGTGCCCTGCATCCCACATGTATGATTACACAAATGCTCTGAAGTAAAGTATATGAAGTAATGTTGAAAAGTTTAGTGATACGGTAACACAGTAATAGATATCCCTTTGAGTTTATAATTCAGAGTAACTTCTGCTTAATAACAAAGTGAAGTGCTGCCAGCAATCACTATAACATCTCCCCACGATTAACATTATTCCCTCAAGGGTGTGATGAAAGGCTCTCACTGAAGTCTTGCGTGCCACACTCTCAGTAATCTTTTACTGCTGCGAATGTACAGCAAAACGCTTGCACTCATTCTCACTCTTTTGAAATTGACTCTCGGTGGCATAATGGTTCGTACTGCTGCCTCACAGCTCCAGGGACCCGGGTTCAATTCTGGCCTTAGGTGACTGTCTGTGTGGAGTTTGCACATTCTCCCCATGTCTGCGTGGGTTTCCTCTGGTTTCCTCTCACAGTCCAAAGATATGGTGGATTAGCCATGCTAAATAGCCCCTTAGTGTCCAAAGATGTGTAGGTTAGGGAGATTGGCTGTGCTAAATTGCCCCTTAGTGTCCAAAGATGTGTACGTTAGGGAAATTGCCCATGCTATATTGCCCCTTATGTCCAAAGATGTGTAGGTTAGGGAGATTGGCTATGCTAAATTGCCCCTTAGTGTCCAAAGATGCGTAGGTTAGGTGGATTAGCCGTGGTAAATACACGGGGTTGCGGGCTGGGGTGGAGGGAAGGGCCTAGGTGAGATGTTCTCCAAGGAGTCGGTGCAGACTCAATGGGCTGAATGGCCTTTTTCCGCGCTGCAGAGATTCTCTGAATCTCAAACCCTCTCTTCAGCGCACTTTCCACATCCCATGAAAATCTCCTCACGCCAATATGTAAAGGCTATCGTGCACCCAGCTCCATTTGCAAGCACGCACACCTGGAAAAAAAAATCAAACATACTTCCAGCTAAAACAAAATACCGCCAAGGTGGGAAATCTGAAACAGAAACAGAAAATGGTGGAAACACTCAGTCGGCCAGGGAGTGAGAGAGAGAAAGCAACATTTCTGTCAGCATTAGAAAACATTCGAGAGATGGGATAGTCTTTTATACAAGTGCAGAGGCAAGGAAAATAGGGGAGGAAGGAGCAAATGGGAAGCTCTGTGATAGGTTGGAGATGCGCGTGAATGATGAACAACAGAAATAATGCTGGCACCAGCAGTCCAAAACAAAAAGGGAAGCAGTAGTTATGAACTGAAATTGTTGAACTCCATAGTAAGTACAGAAAGCTACCAAGTGCCTAACAGAAGTTTGAGGTTCTCATAGAATCATAGGGTGCAGAAGGAGGCCATTTAGCCCATCAAGCCTGCACCAATCACAAACCCACCCAAGCCCTATCCCCACAACCCAATGCATTTACCCTAGCTAGTCCCCCCGACACCAAAGGGCAATTTAACATGGCTAATCCACCTAACCTGGATGGGAGGCTGGTTTGAGTGATGGATTGGACTACCTTTCACAACCTTTTGTAGTTTCTTGTGGTCTTGGGCAGAGCAGGAGCCATACCAAGCTGTGATAAAACCAGAAAGAATGCTTTCTATGGTGCACCTGTAAAAGTTGGTGAGAGTCGTAGCTGACATGGCAAATTTCCTTAGAATTGTACACCGTAATCCAGGTGAGGTCTAACTCCGTTTGGCATAACTTTTCTACTTTTCAAATCTGGATTCTATGCACTGGCATTTCCTTAAACTTTGCATTGTGTGAGCAGATTACCAATCCAATTGCACGGATAACGAGAATGCAGATTAGATGTAGGAGAATCAATAAATTGTGATTGGTACACTTATCCATGCTTTTGCACATACTGAAATCTACTTCTGATTTTCCTGCCCAGTTGTATTTTAAACAGTGGAACATTTGCATGTATTTCACTTGAATGAACTTTTAAAATCGCAAACCATTTGCGAAAATATTTAAATAAGTACACAATTCACTCCCCCTCCCCTCCCTTTCTTTAGTACTTGGATTACAATTTCTGCCATCATTTGTGAAGATTTATGATCGAGGCTCCGTGTGGGACAAGCTCTTAAAGGGGAACAGATTTGGGGTTTTCTATTATTTTGAATGTTCATGGTACCTCCTTAGGGCCATAGCACTATTTATAATTTTGTCTTAATTCATTCAACGTGGGTGAAATAAAATCTCAATTTTGCAATCCTGTTGATTCCCTTTCTCTGCTGTGGCAACTCCAGATGTGACGCTGGAGTTTGTGCGCCACTGCTTTGTACTGCAGTGCTACTTGGGATCCATACTGAGTGGCTCTTGGTGCAGGTTGAACAGCTGAATCAAAGGGCGTGATTTTCCAGCCCTTCTCACCAGCGAGATCTTCCAGTCCAGCCGAAGGCAAACCCATCCCCATCATGGCGGCAGGATGGACGAGCGACACAAAATACTATAGACACTGACAGGATCAGAAGATCCCACCAGTGGCCACTGCCGTCACCGGGAAGCATGATGCTGAGGGACTGGAAAATCCTGCCCAAATGCCGCTGGCGTCACTGAATTGCATGTTGGTGGGGGACTGGAAAATCCCACGCAAATGAGTGTAAGGACTGTTATAAACTCTCACTAACAAAGCTGACATTCTTTATCCATGATGTGGAGATGCCAGCGTTGGACTGGGGTGAACACAGTAAGAGTTTTAACAACACCAGGTTAAAGTCCAACAGATTTATTTGGTAGCAAATGCCATTAGCTTTCGGAGCACTGCTCCTTCGTCAGACGAAGACGCTGCTCCATCTGACGAAGGAGCAGCGCTCTGAAAACCAATGGCATTTGCTACCAAATAAATCTGTTGGACTTTAACCTGATGTTGTTAAAACTCTTACTACATTCTTTATCCACTCATAGCATAGAATCATACAGCACAGAATGTGGCTGTTGACTTCATCGTGCCTGTGCGAGTTCTTGAAAGTGCTGTCCCATTAGTCCCACATCCCCACTCCTCTGCGATAGCCCTGCAGTTTTTTTTCTAAATTCCCATATACAATTGGATTTCAAAGGTTCATCTGGTCTGTGGCAGTGTCAACAATGCAGACTTTGAACTTAAACTTATAGTGAATGGAATGGAACCATGCCAAGGCACAATGTAAATGTGCTATTCATTAGCATATTAATGAGACTATAAGAAGCAAGACCAAAGATCCTTTTTCAAAAACTTACCTCAGCCAGCCTGTTGATTTATTAAAGGTAATTCTAAGAGCCTAGAAAGCACCCTGTGGAGTATTGTAATAAGAATGCTTTTTTCTTCAGTCCACTAGCTTAACAGAGTTATTCAGCGATTCTGGATTAAAACCTCTTGGTAAAATAGTTTTAAAAAAAGGAATTTCAAATGAATGCCTTCGAAGTTTATTTAATAATATCGCAATGTAGTTTTCAGGCAGATGTTCCTAGCTGAGTAGAAATTCGATATGCTCCATGGAATTATGTTGTTTTACAGCATCTGTCTCCAAGGTTTAACAAGGTGCCATGTAACAACAAGTTGTTGTTGTTATTGAACAAGAACAAATACAGAATATATGGAGCCTGAGAGAAATGTAAATTCAGCTCGGGATTCATGGAAGGAAAAAGAACTATGGTGGTAAATTGATTGAAGTAACAGGTGCTCAGAGTGAAGCTTTTTATACCTCATTTACAAAGAACACTTGCATTGATATAACTCCTTTTCGCGACCTCACGACATCCCCAAGTGCTTTTCAGTCGCTGAAGTGCCTTTTGTAGTGTAGAGACTGTTGTAATTGGCTCTTCATGTTAAGAGCGAACCAATTACAGATAATTTTGTCGTTTCCATCATGGGACCCTGCATGTTTGAATTCATAGGTCAGAGTTAGCAGAACATAGACCAGCACAAGGTTGGGGTCTGGACAAGCATGGATGTTGGAGAACCATCTCAAGGTGACTTTGAAAAGGGCCAAAGATACATGTGAACTCAGACACTTCATCGCCAAATTCCCCTCCAATTCGATTTTCAAGTTTGCTGACGACACCACCGTAGTGGGTCGAATCTCAAACAATGATGAGACAGGATACAGGAATGAGATGGCAAATCTGGTGGACTGGTGCGGCAACAATAATCTCTCCCTCAACAAAACGAAGGAGATTGTCATCGACTTCAGGAAGCAGAAAGGTGAACATGCCCCTGTCTGCATCAACGGGGACGAAGTAGAAACGGTCGAGAGCTTCAAGTTTTTAGGTGTCCTGATCATCAACAACCTGTCCTGGTCCCCCCATGCCGACACTATAGTTAAGAAAGCTCCACCAACGCCTCTACTTTCTCAGAAGACTAAGGAAATCTGGCATGCCAGCTACGACTTTCAACAACTTTTACAGATGCACCACAGAAGGCATTCTTTCTGTTTGCATCACAGCTTGGTATGGCTCCTGCTCTGCCCAAGACCACAAGGAACTACAAAAGGTCGTGAATGTGGCCCAATCCATCACACAAACCAGCCTCCCATCCATTTACTCTGACTGCACTTCCCACTGCCCCGGCAAAGCAGCCAGCATAATTAAGGACCCCACGGACTCCAGACATTTTCTCTTTCACCTTCTTCTGTCGGGAAAAAGATACAAAAGTCTGAGGTCACGTACAACCAACTGAAGAACAGCTTCTTTCCTGCTGCTGTCAGACTTTTGAATGGACTTGCCTTGCATTAAGGTGATCTTTCTCTACACCCTAGCTATGACTGTAACCCTACATTCTGCGCTCTCTCGGTTCCTTCTCTATGAACGGTATGCTTTGTCTGTATTGCGCGCAAGAAACAATACTTTCCACTATAAATACATGTAACAATAATAAATCACATCAAATCAAATCATGGCGTTGCAAAGCAAAAGGAAGGTTCAAAGCATACTGAGTACATTTTGTGTGGCTGGTCCTGGCCCGAACAAGTATCGCAGTTGACATTTAGTTTATTTATCAGTGTCACAAGTAGGCTTGCATTAACACTGCAATTAAGTTACTATGAAAGTCCCCTGGTCGCCACACTCCTGCGCCTGTTCAGGCACTCTGAGGGTGAATTTAACACCTAACCAGCATGTCTTTCAGACTGTGGGAGGAAACCAGAGCACCCGGAGGAAACCTATGCAGACACGGGGAGAACGTGCAAACTCCGCACAGACAGTAACCCAAGCCGGGAATTGAACCTGGGTCACTGGTGCTGTGAGGCAGCAGTGCTAACCACTGTGCCACCGTGCCGCCAGTGGATAATATTGGATAGGGAGGTCAGCATAAATAATTCATTGAGTGACACTGCTTGCTGCACCCAAATCTCTCCAGGTAAATGGAACAGAGTTTATTTTTGAAGGAGATTACTGGAAGGGTACTGGGGAGAGGAGTCTAGGGCATGAGAGTTTGTCACCATCTCCTGCTACCGTTGCTCCCATAATCAGATTTTCTTAAAGATTGCAGGGGCTCTTCTGTCTGTTGACCAGCTATAGCTGCCCCTCCACCGGAGAGCTGCAATGACTTCCCCAACTTAACCCCAGGTTAAAATGGCTATCCCTGTAACTCCACACATTTACCATTGCTAATCCCTCTAATTTACACATCTTGGGACACGAAGGGGCAATTTAGCATTGCCAATCCACCAAACCTGCACATTGTTGGACTGTGGGAGGAAAGCGGAGCAGAAACCCACGCAGACACGGGGAGAATGTGCAAACTCCACACTGACAGTCACCCAAGGCCAGAATTGAACCTGGGTCCCTGGTGCTGTGAGGCGGCAGTGCTAACCACTGTGCCACTGTGTCATAGAATCATAGAATCCAACAGTGCAGAAGGAGGCCATTCGGCCCATTGAGTCTGCACCGATCACAATCCCACCCAGGCCCCATCCCTATAACCCCATGCATTTACCCTAGCTAGTCCCCCTGACATTAAGGGGCAAATTAAGCATGGCCAGTCCACCTAACCCTCACATCTTTGGAGTGTGGGAGGAAACCAGAGCACCCGGAGGAAACCCATGCAGACACGGGAAGAATGTGCAAACTCCACACAGACAGTGACCCAAGCCGGGAATCGAACCCAGGCCCCCAGTGCTAACCACTGTGCCACCGTTCCGCCCATGTCGTCATCTGTTAATCTTTTATACAGCCCAAAGGCCTGGAATACCCTTCCTACAGCTTTCTGGCCCTTGACCTCTCATAGAATAGAATAGAATCCTACAGTGCAGAAAGAGGCCATTTGGCCCATCGAGTCTGCACCGACCACAATCCCACCCACGCCCTATCCCCATACATTTTACCCGCTAATCCCTCTAACCTACACATCTCAGGACACTAAGGGGCAATTTTAGCATGGCCAATCAACCTAACCCGCACATCTTTTTCTCTTCCTCCCTTTAAGACACTTTTTAAAACCCAACACTTTGACCAAGCCTTTGGTCATCTGACCTGTGGCTCCGTGACATATTTTGTTTTATAATTCTCCCGTGAGGCATCTTGGAATATTTTGTTGCATTACAAGCGCCTCATGAGCAAATATAGTTTCTTAAAATCACTTTTCCTGCCCTCCGACTGGAAGTGTCCAATCCAGTTTCACCGTACTCGAATGGGGTGGGGTGGTAAGGGTCTTGCTGAATAGAATAAATGCCCCAGGGCCACAGTGTATTGGGAAGAGTGCATGGTGTAGCTTAACATCTTATTCATCTCTTCACACTGGGGTGTGTAGGTGGATCACATAAAAAGGATTCTCCTTCATTGAATCTGCATGATGGAAGTGATTAAACTGATTTTCATTTCCTTTTTTCAATACATTGAGAACAGAGTTAAAGCCTTGTGCAACCAAGAATGATGTGACATCCTTCCCTAATACTGAAGCCATTTCAATAGTACTTGTAATAAAGAATACCTTCCCACCAAATCACTGCGGGGGAGAGAAAACCTTGCTTTCTTTTACATTTCAATGATAAATCTCTAAACAAAACTGATTGGTGCTGTTCTGTTAATGTTTTTTTTTGCTCAGATGCCTTCAGTTTAATTTGGCAAGACAAAACCATGGGATGCAATGAATGGACCGCCACTGGGACATTTAATGTGCACTTTCAAATTAGAGTTGACAATTGCAAATACACACCGACCAACACGGTAATAAAATCAATACACATTTTTTCCCTGAGGGACCACTATTTACTGTTAGCAATGCCATTTTCTTAAATGGATGGCATTTATGCCTGAAGAAAGCTTGTAAGTACTATTCACCATGCTTTAACTAAACAACTATTGTTGGAACTACACAGGAGAAAATCCCTTTTTATTTACAGGCCTGTGGGATCTGTATAGTTTTTGGCAATGGCTTTCAGGTTTGTCTTGTTGGAGACTTTTTCTCTTCACAAACAATACATTCCCTTTCAAGCATTTTGCACGTGCTGGAGGCTTAGATGACCTCTGTCACTTTACTTCAAGATCAGGTTTTGTTCCCAGGTTGTCTTCATGATCTGAGCTCATACAGGCACTGGGGTTTGTCAAAATATTAAGGGTGGTAGTCGAGGTGTTTGGCAGTGAACGTTTGGTCAACGTAAGGTTGGAAATGGGACCCAGGGATGTTCATGGACAATTGTACAGCGTTTGGTAATATTCACAACTCTGATACTGAAGCAGTCCATGCCTGTATTCAGACCTGTTATGTGGCTGTTATGTGGCAAGTAACACTCACGTCACACAAGTGCCAGGCAATGACCTGGCAAGAATCAACGCTTGCCATCCAACATCATCATTGGGTAGGGAGGAGAGGGGGTGGCACAGTGCTTAGCACTGCTGCCTCACAGCGTCAGGGACCCGGGTTCAATTCCCTGCTTGGGTGACTGTCTGTGGGTTTCCTCTGGGTGCTCCGGTGTCCTCCCTCACTCCAAAGATGTACAGGTTAGGTTGATTGGCCATGCTAAATTGCCCCTTTGTTGTCAGGAGGATTAGTGGGTAAAATACTTGAGGTTACGGGGATAGGGCCTGGGTGGGATTGTTATCGGTGCAGGTTCGATGGGCCGAATGGCCTCCTCCTGCACTATAGGGATTCTATGATTCTATGATATCATTACCTCACTATATCCCCCACCATCAATATCCTGTGGGTTACCGTTGACCACTCACCTCCTAACTCCCCAGAGCCTGTCCACCACCTACAAGGCACAAGTCAGGAGTGTGATGAAATATTCTCCGCCTGCCTGGATGAGTGCAGCTCTAACAACATTCCAGGAGCTCAACACTGCCCAGGAGAAAGCCGCCTGCTGGATCAATACCCTCTCCACCACCTTAAACATTCACTCCCTGTACTGCCGTCACTTGTGGTGACAGTGTTACCACCTACAAGATGCGCTTCAGTATCTTGCCAAGGCTCCTTCAACAGCACCTTCCAAAGCTGCAACATCTTCTCAGGAACAAGGGCAGCAGATGCATGGGAATACCACCAACTGCAGGTTCTCCACTGTGCCTCACACCATCCTGACCTCACAGTCACTGGGTCAAATACCCAGAACTCCCTCCCCAACAGCACTGAGTGTACCTACACTATATGGACTGTGGAGGTTCCAGCAGACAGCTCACCATCACCTTCTCGAGGACAATTTGCATGGGCAAGAGATTCTGACCTTATCAGTGACACCCTCAGCCCATGAGTGAATGAGAAAAGGATATTGACCAGAATTTTCTGGCTGTTCCCTCCAGCGGGATCTTCAGGTCTTGCCAATGGTGATAGCTTCCCCTGTGGTGGTGTTGGGAGGGCAGCATCATGGAGGGGGTGCATAAAATGGGAAAGCCAGTTGCCAGCGGCAGGACCAGAAGATTTTGCCACCGGCCAATGTTGGGGGACACCTCCGCCAGTGTGAAACACACCGTGAGGGGAGCAGAAAATTCCACCCACTGGTTTTGTCTCAGACGCTGCTTTGGATGTAAGTAATCGCCATCATTTTAAGAGAGGGTCAAATCCCTGACTCAATGAGGCACAGCCCGTCATGCTACAATTGTCTACTTTGCACCCGTTTTATGCTTGAAGAAATATCCGCAACTTTCTACCTCAGCGTGAACGAGGAGGGAACTCGGCAGCGCTATTTCATTTTAAAGCAGATTGCTTTTGTCACGAAGAACGTCCGAAAAAAATCCTTGTTTTGACATGGCACCTTCTTCATCAAGAAAATAAGTGGCAATTTGTTTTTAACTGTTCCCTGTTGGAATATGAACAATTTGTATCAAAATGCATCTGTGAAATGCAAAACTGTCGTGATGCGATTGCACATCACACGATGTTATCATCACTGTAATAGCCAGCAGCTATTCAGGTGCTTTTGTTGCATAGGCAGAAAGACATTATGTTGTTTCTTTGAAGAAGTTGAACCAAACTGATTGATTTTTAGGCAGCTCGAAGTTTGCAGAATACTAAACTCCACCTGCAAGCCCTTCTGTTTTGTGCATTGAATGATTATATCATTTCTGAAACTCAGTACTTTTGAGGTAGTACGGGCAGCACTATGGCACAGTGGTTAGCACTGCTACCTCACAGCACCAAGGACCTGGGTTCGATTCCTGGCTTGGGTCACTGCCTGTGCGGAGTCTGCACGTTCTCCCCGTGTCTGCGTGGGTTTCCTCCGGGTGCTCCACTTTCCTCCCACAGTCCAAAGGACGTGCCGGTTGGTGCATTGACCCGAACAGGCGCTGGAGTGTGGTGACTAGGGGAATTTCACAGTAACTTCATTGCAGTGTTAATGTAAGCCTACTTGTGACTAATAAATAAACTTTAAAAAAAACTTTGTGGCGTTTGCTACCAAATAAACCTGTTGGACTTTAACCTGGTGTTGTTAGACTCCTTACTCCAAAAAAAAATCAGGCTTGTATTTACATAGTATCTTTTGTGACCTCAGGATATCCAAAAGTGCTTTACCACCCATGTAGTAGTTTTGAAGTGTAGTCACTATTGTAATCAGGACAGCCAGTTCGCACACAGGAAGCTTCCATTAGCAACAGTATGATAATGAACAGGAAATCTGTTACACTTTTGAGAGTTAAATAGTCACCAAGACACCAAAGAGAATTGCTTCTTTTTCTTTGATCCATTGCATCCACTTGAGAGGCCTTGCTTTAAGGTCCCATCCAAAATACAGCACCTCTGACAGAGCAGCATTCCCTCAGTAAAGGTAGAGTTCCCATTGTCCCAGATGATGATAGGCTGCTTTCCTTTTGTGAGGGGAAAAGCTGAGTGGTGGTGATTTAACCTGAGGATCATCACACCTCTGGCACGGGGCAAGGTAGAGAAGGAGGGGATAATGGATAACCTCAGCTGGTACGAGAATTGAACCCACACTGTTGGTGTTGCTCTGCATTGCGTACGAGCCATCTGAGCTAACTGACTGGAGTGTTAGCCTAGGTCATGACCTGTAGTCACTGGCGTGTGACTTGGAATCCACAAACTGCTGCTTCAGAGCTGACTCTATGATCACTTAACTACAACAGGTACTAAGTAACTGGTATCCAATTCTATAGGAGCTTAAACGTAAAGTAATGTTTATTTATTAGTCACAAGTAGACTTACATTAACGCTGCAATGACGTTACTGTGAAAATTCCCCAGTAGCCACACTCCGGCACCTGTTCGGGTACACTGAGAGAGAATTTAGCATAATTAATCCCCATCTTTGGACAGTGGGAGGAAATCGGAGCACCGAGAGGAAACTACGCAGGCACGGGGAGAATCTACAAACTCCACATAGACAGTGACCCAAGCCGGGAATTGAACCTGGGTCCCTGGCACTAAGGCAACAGTGCTAACCATTGTGCCACCATGCCACCTCCTCGAGCTTGATTAGAACATGGAGTACTCTGTGCTGTTTGATCCCCTTACCTCAGAAAGAATATTCTTATCATAAGAGGGAGTGCAACAAAGGTTCACCAGACTTGTTCCGGGGATGGAGGGACTGTCTTATGAAGAGAGAGTGAGGCAAACTGGGCCTGTATTCACTCGGGTTTCGAAGAATGAGAGGTGACCTCATTGAAACCTACAAAATACTTAAGGAATCGACAGGGCTAGATGTAAGTAAATTGTTTCCCTTGGTTGGGGAGTCTTGAATCACGGGGCAGAATTTCAAAATAAGGGCAATGCCTCTGAGGACCGGGGTGAGGTTACATTTTTTTTACACAGAGGGTTGTGAATCTTTGGAATTCTGTATTCCAGAGGGCTGTGGAAGCTCAGTCAATGAGTATGCTTAAAGAAGAGATTGATAACTTTCTGCTGAACAATAATGTAAAGGTTTATGGGGATAGTGGGTGTAAAAGGCATTGAAATGTCTGATCAGCCATGATCATGGTAAATGGTGGAGCAGACTTGATGGGCTGAATGGCCTATTCCTGTGCCTATCCTCTTCTCAATATGGCACAGGAGCAGCTGTACCAGGGTGGTTGCTGTACCATCTGGATGAATCTAAGAATAGGATACTTCCAAAGCTAAAGAAGACAAAGTGAGATAAAAGTGTTAAGTGATGTTAAATGTTTGGAATGGAAAAGCATGTGGATATTTAAATGGTATTCAGAATCAAAGGCTGAGAGAGATAAGGGGTGGAATTTACCCATCCCACCTGCCACGGGAATCGGAATGGATGGGACATGGACCATGCAAAAGTCCGTGGACCTCCGACGGGATTTTCCAGTCTTGCGGCGAGCGTGGCTGGAAAATTCCGCCAAAGGAGTTCCACATTGCTGCGGGCTTGTGTAGGGCACTCATTTCAATGGAATTAAGTTCCAGGAAGAAAAAATATCAGGCATAATTGGAGTAATGAAGGACAAGAAAAGAAAGTACAGAGCAATAATAGGAACCGAGGACTAGGCCATTCAGCCCCTCAGACCAGTTCCGACATTCACTTACATGAGAGCCAATTTCTATCTTTATTTATACCCCTTAGCTCCCTAATTAACACCCTGGCCTAAAAAAGTCTATCAATCAAAAGTTATTAAATCTTCAACTGATCCCCAGTTTCAACATGATATTTGGGAAGAGTGTTCCGGATTTCTACTGCCCTGTCCACTCTTTACACAATAACAATCAGGTAAAACCACCCAACAGTTAAAACTTCCAAATAAAAGCAAATTACTGCAGATGCTGGAATCTGAAACCAAAAGGGAAAATGCTGGAAAATCTCAGCAGGTCTGGCAGCATCTGTAAGGAGAGAAAAGAGCTGACGTTTCAAGTCCAGATGACCCTTTGTCAAAGCAGAACAAAGCAGCTTTAACAAAGGGTCATCTGGACTCAAAAAGTCAACTCTTTTCTCTCCTTACATATGCTGCCAGACCTGCTGAGATTTTCCAGCATTTTCTCTTTTAGTTAAAACTTTCTTCCCTCTTGCTTCAAGTTTCAGTGCTTGTCTTACTTTTAGAAACATAGAAACTAGCCCTTTGAGCTTGCCCCACCATTCATTATGATCATGGCTGATCATCAAATTCAAAATTCTGGTCCCTCCTTTCCCCCCATATCCCTTGATCCCTTTAGCCCCAAGAGCTACATCTAATTTTTTCTTGAAATCAGACAACATTTTGGCCTCAACTACTTTCTGTGGTAGTGAATTCCACACCTTCACCACTTGTACAAAATGTAGCATTTGCTTCCTTTTGCTCGCTTTTTATTTAGACATTCAATAAGCCAATAATCGCAGTTTGAGGGTCATAGCCATAGTTTGGGATGTGCTTTATGAAGATATATAATAAAAAGCTGTGCACATCACGTTAGGGACCGGTCCTCTTCACACGCAAGTCCTTGCGTTAGCAATAGTTGCTTGAAGATCAAAAACTGCTGATCCTCTCCCCTGACCTAGTTGTGCCGCAGTCAATTGCTGTCCCTCTCCTCATACCCCGTCCACGATCAGCCGACAATTTAATTGCAAGAGAAAGCAGATTGGAATCTGAGATGAAGTTGTTTTATTTTATGATTTCTATTCATATCAGAGCATCCTTTGTGCTTTTTCTCAAAGGGAGTTTTTGTCTTTGTGGAGCTTTGAAAATTGAATTTGAGTAGGGATGACTTACCGGAGTTGCTCTTTGCAATATATTACATATTTCACATTTGTGCGGCTTGTGTGTGTGAGCTTTTAATTGAACCTAACAGAGTGAGCTGTAATTGATACAGAATCATGCTTCGTCAAGAGCTGTAATAACAAGGTAATGCCGTTTCTTTTTAATGTCCTTGCACTCCCTCCTCAGATGTTTTCTCATCAAAATTAATTCTGTTGTAGGTCGGTAAGGTAGCTTTCTTATGGAAATGAATCATTTTCAGGCTTTTACTTTCAAGCTTTAATACCTACCTATAAATCAATGGCATGTAATAGAAGGCTTTTCATTTTTGTGTTCAAGATTTTTCAAAAGCAAACTCAAAAGAATCTCCAAAGAGATGCCCTAATTGCACAGAAAGCAATGCCAAACATCAAAAAATGTAAGGGGATTTTTTTTTCTGAAACTTGTAATTTCCCTTCAGGTTTAGGTGATTTTCAATATCTGAAGTTGATACTCTGTGTGTGTCCGATCTTTTTAATATGTCCTCAGGCTGGGTTAACCTTTGAGTGAGGCAGGAGAATTGAATAGTAAGTAATAATTCAGTGGCATTTTTTTCCTTCAATGTAAGAGTTCATTATACAAATATCACAGTTGAAGCCTATTGCACTGCACAATTTACACGAGGGTGACTGGTTTGTCCTGTAAAGGTAAAGTCACCATCATGCCTGATCACCATAGGCTGCTCTCCCCTTCAAAGGGGGTGGTGATTTTAACCTGAGCATCACCACATCACAGCCCAGGGGAAAGGTTCATGAGTAACCTCAGCCGATAAGGGAACTGAACCTGCGCTGTTGGGTCGCTCTGCATCATGAACCAGTTGTCCAGCCAACTCAGCTCAACAGACCCCATTGCCTTTGTAGGAACAGGAGGTCCATTGAGCCCCTAGATCCTGTTCTGCTATTCAATTAGATCATGGCTTATCTGTATCTTACAGACGCCCCAATCAGTTTCCAAGAAGCGATTTTGAGATATCCACAATCTATTGTGTGAAGAACTGCTTCTTGATATCATCCACAAACACTCTAGATCTAATTTGTAGGTTATGGTTCCTTGTTTTATACACTCCAACCCAAGGAAATGGTTTTCCTACACCTAGATTAATCTCATAGAGTCATGGAGATTTATAGCATGGAAACAGGACTTTCGGCCCAACTTGTCCATGCCGCCCTTTCTTTTTAAACCCCGAAGCTAGTCCCAATTGCCTGCATTTGGCCCATATTTCTCTATACCCATCTTACCCATGTAACTGTCCAAATGCTTTTTAAAAGACAAAATTGTACCCGCCTCTACTACTACTTCTGGCAGCTTGTTCCAGACACTCACCACCCTCTGTGTGAAAAAAATTGCTTCTTTGGACCCTTTTGTATCTCTCCCCTCTCGCCTTAAATCTATGTCCTCTAGTTTTAGACTCCCCTAATCTATGCAACTTTTCCCCTTAATCATTTATCCCGACTGTTGTACGGCCTTGATCACCATTTGGTTTTAATTACATCCTTTACATAATTCTTAATGCATAACTTTTCTTATGTTACACATTTGATACCTGCTGTAGATTGATCTTGTGGTGACCTCAAAGGCTGACAATCTCCATTTGCCTTATTTCATGTTGTAAGAGATTCAGAGTCTGGACAATAAAGTTTGGGGAAGGAGACATTTGATGCAGTGTAGTTCTATTAAAGAACAAAAGTTATGCTTGTAATAACTTTGAAGACGACTTGTGTGGCTTCAAGTTATAAAGGGTCTATTGCCAACAATATATATACAAACAAGAGGCTGACAGAACTGTGATACATATCTACGTTCTTCTCCTTCCTGCTGGCTCCAACTGAGGTTCCTCCCCAATCTGGGACATGCACCCTTGCACCCGATTGGCTGGGCTTCCCACACGGTCTTTCCATAGGGTCTGGCCCGATCATGTGACTCTCAGGGATCGCCTCCTTAAAGGGGCCACGCTACCACAATGCTTCAAAAAAGAAGACAGCCTAGTTCAGGGTGGTTCTCGCTTTCCACTTCTGTTCTTCTTTCTCCCTGTATATCTACTTCAGATCCATGCAAAGAATGTCTCCAAGTTCATTCTGTTTTAACGCCTGCACAGTAAGAAGTTTAACAACACCAGGTTAAAGTCCAACAGGTTTATTTGGTAGCAAAAGCCACACAAGCTTTCGGAGCTCATTAACGCCTGCAGCCAGGGGCTTCCCCTGTCCTGATCTTGTTATCTGTCCGTCAATGCATGCGTTAATTCTGATCACGGCCCATGGTTGCAACCCAAACAGCATATCCTCAATGCATAAACAATCCATCCATACATGAGGTTCTAATTAACTCGAGCCATACAGGCAGGACTCATACATTCACAATAACCCTTCAACTACTAGGAACTCATTCAAAATACACATAAAAGTAAATCGTCAAATAATACAAAGACACAAAAAAACATTAAAAGGTTCACATTTCCTAGAATCTCAACCCTGAAGTTGAGTTCCCCTCTGGCACCAATTACTGGGCAATAATTGGAATCCATTTGGTTCAGCACAATATTGGGGGTGATCTTACCAGCCGTTCATGCCCCACTCCCACTGCAAGCAAGAACGGAAAATTAGACGCGCTATACAGACAAAGCATACCGTTCATCGAGAAGGAAAGGAGAGAGTGCAGAATGTAGTGTTACAGTCACAGCTAGGGTGTAGAGAAAGATCAACTTAATGCAAGGTAAGTCCATTCAAAAGTCTGATGGCAGCAGGGAAGAAGCTGTTCTTGAGTCGGTTGGTATGTGGCCTCAGATTTTTGTATTTTTTTCCTGTTGGAAGAAGGTGGAAGAGAGAATGTCGGAGGTGCGTAGATTTAAGTAAAAAAGGAAATAACTTGAGTTGAAATAGAATTATATGGCGGGATTTTATGGCCTCAGTCATCCCGAAACCGTAAAATCTGGCCCAAGGTCCACAGACCTTTCCATGGTCCGCCCCTCGCCTGCTCCGATTCCCATGGTGGACGAGACGGTACAATTCTGGTGATTTTCACCACCCACGGCGAGGCATGTTTTGCAGAGGTGGCCCGGGACCTTCCAGTCCTGTCGATGTCAACGGCCTTTCCAGTGGCTCTCACCCTCGGCCTCCGGGGAGCTCACTAAGGGGGAGCAGGCTGCGGGAGGGGTTGCCATTTGTGGGACCAGAAGATCCCGGCGATGTTAAAGGCTGGAAAATTTCAGCCGAAGAGTGGTTACAGCACAAGAAGGAGGATACTCAGCCTGTTGCGCCCATGCTGCTTTTCCACAAGAGTGACTCCAATCCTTACTCTCCCCTGCCATTTCATCATGGGCCCTTCAAGGTCCCATCTTCCAAAATCTCTCAACTTCTGAAGTGGTCAAACATTAGGAGGTTATAGATGACTGTGTACACCGTGTTGGAATGCATTTTTAAATTATGTGTAGTGAGTGACTGCAAATAAAATAAATCATAATCTTATTATCCAATTCCCCCCAATTGATTGTGGTGCATATATACTTAGGTCCCCAAAAGAGATCAGTACAAATTTGCCCAACTTTAACTCTAATGAAGCTGTAATTAGAATAATGCTGGAAATACAGAGAGGTGAACTGTTTGAACTCGAATGATTTATGGCTGAAGTATTAACTTTGTAAAAGATAATTTAATCCTTGATTTATAATGAGTCAAAGAGTAATGAATAATTAAACCATAGGCCTGTACGTCATAGATGTAACATATATTGAGATTTGTTTAGGCATGTCAGGCCAATTCCTGAGCACTTTATTTTCCTGTTAGACATATCTGTCTCTCTTTTTTTTATTCGCTGCCTGTTTTGTTCTGTGGGTCACCTTGTAACTGATCTAACATTATATAAATTAAATGGAAAGGTGCCGAGGTGCTGTGAAAGGCTGACAGCTGTGCTGCACTGTGGATATTCTCATAATGGACCGAGGGGTCGCTGTGAGGAGGGCTCATCTGATAGAAGTAGAATTTCGAACTTTCAGAAAGCAATTCAACATGACCCGGAAGAGGATGTGACCTGGAAGAGGTCTAACTTGCTGGGTTATGGGAGAAAAGGCAAGGTACCTGGATTAAACTGGGCAGCTCTCTCAAAGAACTGGCACAAGCATGATGGGTCGAAGGGCTTCCGTTTGTACTGCAGGATTCTGGGATTATTTTCAGTAGATCGAGTGGTCACCTGATGACATGGCTAATAAAGAGTCACATGACAGAAGCATTGGACTTCTCCCCAGAGTACAAGCATATAGAGCTGCTCAGACCAGTGAATAAACTACTGTTGTTCTAAGTCCTTGGTCGCCAGTCATTGGAACCCAGCATATTTGATGATTTTGTCCTCTCTTATTCAGTCTTCCTGCACATATTAACCAGGCATCTAATACTTGTTTGGGGACTCCTTATCTTCATGCACTTGAGCGTAATGGGCTGAATGGCCTCCTGCTGCCCTGTGTGACGTGCGTGGGATCCAGGAGGCACAAAAGTGTTTGCCTGTTGCTCCACAAAACTCCACAAAAGAGACTAATTAACTGAGGAGCGGGAACACATTGCATCAGAGGTGGGTAGAGGCCCTTAAGCATCATTAATTGTCCACTTAAAAGACTACAGTAGTCATGGGGTAGGAAAGTTGACCATAGGATTTCTTGCCCAGAACAGGGTGCAGAGTCGGTGGCACAGTGGTTAGCACTGCTGCCTCACAGCGCCAGGGACCCACGTTTGATTCCCGGTTTGGGTCACTGTCTGTGTGGAGTCTGCACATTCTCCCCGTGTCTGCATGGGTTTCCTCCGAGTGCTCCAGTTTCCTTCTACAGTCCAAAGATGTACGGGTTAGGTGAATTGTCCGTGCTAAATTGCCCCTTAGTGTTAGGGGGATTAGCTAGGATATATATATGGGGTTATGCGGATAGGGCCTGGGTGGCATTGTGGTTGGTGCAGACTCAATGGGCCGAATGGTCTCCCTCTGCACTGTAGGGATTCTATGATTGAGTAGAGCCGTGTGGTGCAGTCAGTTGGAAGAGAAATGTTGACCTTCAGGCTGAACACAAACCTGAGCCGCTCCACCATCCTGGACATGCTGGCAGAGGAGTTGATGGCGGCACTACCCCAACAGCTGGGCAAACCCAAACAGTACATTGCAGTGCACATTGTGCCCGACCAGATCCTTCACTTCGGAGGATCCTCTGAGTCCTGTGTTCTCGGGAACCTCTCCAGCATCGGCGACAAACTAAACAAAAACTAATCCAAAGTGCCGTTCAGCCTGGTGAACAAGCACTGACATATTTCTCCAGATAGGATGTACATCCAAGACCTGGAGCCTGCTAATGTCGTCCTTGATAGCAGCATCTTTGCTTAGGTTCTGATCCAGAACTTTCCTGAATGATCAGTGTATGAAAAATGTGATTTGTGTCTTCGTCAGTCTTAATGGCCACTGAGTCAGAGAGAAGATTCCTGAAATTATGTCTCATTTCTGTATTAACATTAAAGTAGGTTCATTAAAAAAAACTACTTCCAGTGGAGCCAGGAAAGTATTGGATACCAGCCTTCTCAGTAACAAAGAACAAAAAGAACAAAAAACCAAGAAAATTACAGCACAGAAACAGGCCCTTCGGCCCTCCAAGCCTGCACCGACCATGCTGCCCGACTGAATTAAAACCCCCTCCTTCTGGGGACCATATCCCTCTATTTTCATCCTATTCATGTACTTGTCAAGACGCCCCTTAAAAGTCACTATTGTAACCCACCAAATTATCAAGCTCGCCTACTTCCTTCCATGCGTCCTGTGAGTGGAATGTTGTCCAATCTTCCAGGAATGGCCTGGAATCTCCAGGAATTGAAGATCAATCTCCAGGACACCGCTGTGTGCGACCCTGGAGAAAAACCATCGGGAGATTAAAACAATATTGGTCGGCACTCTACCACCTCGCCCACCACGGAATCGGAGTCAGCGAGGGTCCGACAACAGAAATCTCCATGGGGGCGACACAGTGGCACAGTGGTTATAGCACTACTGCACTACTGCCTCACAGCGCCAGGGACCCGGGTTCAATTCCCGGCTTGGGTCACTGTCTGTGCAGAGTCTACATGTTCTCCCAGTGTCCGCGTGGGTTTTCTCCGAGTGCTCCGGTTTCCTCCCACAGTCTGAAAGACGTGCTGGTTAGGTGCATTGGCCATGCTAAATTCTCCCTCGGTGTATCCGAACAGGCACCGGAGTGTGGCGACTAGGGGATTTTCACAGTAACTTCATTGCAGTGTTAATGTAAGCCTACTTGTGACACTAATAAATAAACTTAAAACTTAACTCGGGCAGGAATTTCCGGTCTCACCTGAGCAAGGCCGTAAAATTCCATCCATTGCTTTTCTTTCAGTTTCCTTGAACATATCTCTTTCCCAGATATAAAAATTTCAAACATTTAATATAAAGGCTGTTTGGCTGACAGGCAGGCATCATCCAATTGGGTAAAGAGTCTCTTTGCTTTCTATTTGGTGTAGGAAAGCCGTGTGTCACAAAAACGGACATAACGATGCCACTAATATAGCTGGAATGTCGGGGCAAGTTATGTCACAAAACCTCCAGGAATACATTAAAACACAGTCGACAATTCTGGTGAGGGGATAAGATTCCAGCCAACATCTAGTATTTACAGGGTGGCACAGTGGCATAGTGGTTAGCATTGCTGCCTCACAGCGCCAGGGACCCGGGTTCGATTCCCGGCCTTGGGGAGCTGTCTGTGTGGTGTTTGCACGTTCTCCCCGTGTGTGTGTGTGTGGGTTTCCGCCGGGTGCTCCGGTTTCCTCCTGCATTCCAAAGGTGTGCGGATTAGGTTGATTGGCCATGCTAAATTGACACTAATTCAGGGGATTAGTAGGGTAAATACGTGAGGTTACAGGAATAGGCCCTGGGTGGGATTGTGGTTGATGCAGATTTGATGGGCTGAATCGCCTCCTTCTACACGGTAGGGATTCTCTGATTCTCTGATATAGCACCTTAAACGTAGGAAAATGGCTTTACAGTCACCCAGTCAAACAGTACGTGACACCAAGCCACTTACGGTGATGTTAAGATAGGTGACCCAGTCAAAGAGATATGTTTTAAAACTGGAAAAGAGAGAGGTATTGAGGCAGAGAAGTTTGGAGGGGACAGTAATGGTGACGTGAAACCATCATCAATTAGTTCAAAAACCCATCTGGTTCATTAATGACCTTTAGGGAAGGAAATCTACCGTCATGATCTTGTCTGACCTTCATGTGATTCTCGTACCAGTATTTGGAAATAAAGCCAGGATTGGTGCTTCTGGTCTCTACCCAGTGACCCCCTTGCTGCAATATGCAGAAGTATGGATGTTGGATCAGGTTCACCAGCGACTCCTCAAATTGTCGAAAAGCTTTCCACAAAGCACTTAGCCCCGTGGAAGAAGAATGACTGGATGGGAGAGGTATCAGACTGCAGCCAGCATCTCTGGAAGGATCCCGCAAAAGCAACAGGGGAGAAAATTGGACGGAAAGAGTTAAAAAAGAAAAATTGTCTTCCGCGCTAGTCTAGATTAGACATGCCATGTGACTCCAGTGTTTGGCTAATGGGCAAAGATTCCGATTCCCAAGAAACTTGACTAAGTGAAATGCTGAACTTCCACCATTTAGCATTTTTGAAGGAAATATGAAGCTGTTTAGTCAGGCTAAAACCGTATCCTATTTATCACCCTGGTTACATAATGTCGGTAACATGCTCTCTCGGAAAACCAAATTAGTCACACATCTTTTCCGAGCACATTAAGTCTTAAGTGTTGCTTTGTGTAGCACTTTATAAAAAGCAGTGTTAATCAATGTGCTTGGTTAAAATGGTA
Source organism: Mustelus asterias (assembly GCF_964213995.1). Taxonomy (NCBI): domain Eukaryota; kingdom Metazoa; phylum Chordata; class Chondrichthyes; order Carcharhiniformes; family Triakidae; genus Mustelus; species Mustelus asterias. Next base: position 11,239,339 of record NC_135810.1, on the reverse strand, counting down.
GAAGCACATTGAAAAGGCAGATCTGCGGGTTTCAAATGCACTTGGACAGTTTTCTGCAAATCTCATTCGGAGCCGGACTAAACAAATGAAAACGTAATCCCTGAAATTTTTTTTCAAAAGCGAACTATTTTAATAGCAGTGAGTAAATAAAAATGGCAGGGTTATTTAAAGCCCCTCTTAGATCAAAATAATCTATCACAGCGTGGGGGGTGTAGGAAGGGGGTCTGCGTTTAAGAAACCAATTAAAATATGTGATGCCTTGTAATTATATAAACTCTACATTAATTACAATTTAATGAATAAGTTTGGGGGCTATTTTTTATATATTATTCAAATACATATACTCTAGGGGTATCAATAATTCATTGCACATAAAGGCCAAACTAATTTATTTATTCAGAAAAAAAATTAGGATTCGTGCGTTTCTTTGGAACAATGAAGACTCGGCATAAATAGAGCTTCTTAGGATACAGCTGGCCTCCCTTCCCTGTGAGAGACACACTGAATGTTCATCTGATGTATATGAAGATTGACACCGAACTAAATGTGCAAACACGAAGCTTGGGAAACGTCAATGCCACCAGAATAAAGATCGAGACATGGCGTAAGCAAGTCCAAAACAAGTGCATGTCCCTCCATCTATCCCATATTTAAAGCTGATTTGAAACCAGTCAACATGAGCTTGTAAAACACTATTCTTGTTCATACTTTTTAAAAGTATGCTGCTGTGTTGATCGAGCACCTCGCATTTCAATCTTCCTCACAACTGATATGGTTCTTGGTAGAATGATGGGCAATTTGTTGTTGAGTCGGAGGTGGAGAAAGAAAGAGACATAGAAACGTAGAAACGTAGAAACTAGAAGCAGGAGTAGGCCATTTGGCCCTTCGAGCCTGCTCCACCATTCATTTTGATCATGGCTGATCATCAAATTCAATATCCTGAATTCCCCCTTCCTCCCATATCCCTTGATCCCTTTATTCCCATGAGCCATATCTAATTCCTTCTTGAAATCAGACAATATTGTAGAGGTGGGGTTGGAGTGATGATGGAAGAACAGTTGAAGAGGAGGGCTTTGAGGACATTGTTGAATTCTGCAAAGACGCCAAGGGAGTGGGTTGCAGAAGATGGAGGCATCAAGGCTGAAACTGTAGCTCCAGATGGTTGAGAACAGGGAGTAACAAAGTGAGTTTGTGTCAAAGGAGTAGAAAATGCCAGTTGGAGGAGCTGGCTGAATTAGAGGATTGTGGTCATGGAGGCATCTGAAGTATTTTTTATTCTTTTACGGGAGTGGGCTTCACTAGTTAGGCCAGCATTTATTACCCATCCCTAATTACCCCTGAGAAGGTGGTGGTGAGCTGCCTTCTTGAACCACTGCAGTCCTGAGGTGTAGGCGGACCCACAGTGCTGTTAGGGAGGGAATGCCAGGACTTTGACCCAATGGCAGTGAAGGAACGGTAATATATTTCCAAGTCAGGATGGTGAGCGACTTGGAGCGGAACTTCCAGATGGTGGTATTCCCAGGTATCTGCTGTCCTTATCCTTCTAGGTGGAAATGGTCGTGGGTTTGGAAGGTGCTGCCGAAGGAACCTTTGGTGAGTTTCTGTAATGCATTGTGTGGATGGTATACACTGCAGGAACTCACCAAGTTGAAGAATGGGCCAGCAATGATGGGACACGGGTCTTAGTGTGGATGAGAGAGCAGGTCATGACATTTTAGGTTATTTATATGAGGAGATGGAGAGAGGGAGGCTGCCAAGGAGAATGTTGGAGAAGTCTCATCTCAGGGTGAAAGGCTTCACCAGCCCAAGGATAGAGATAATGGTAATGAAAAGTAATAGTTCACAAGTAGAAGATAACAATCTCAGCAATGGACTGGATGAGGGCCGGATGGTGATCTGGGATCACAGAGAATGTAAAATTTCCTCATCCTTGGGCTGATCTTGAGATGGCTGCAAGTGAAGTTGATAAATTCTAGTCTGGATGTGCACTTGTGTTTGTGGGAAATGTAGAGTTTTGCCACTATTTATCTGGAGAACGTTTTGGAACGCGAGTTCAAGGGAGCTTTTTAACTCCATGACAATAGTCTCAGTTTACTACCAAACTTGGAAACCTTTGTGTGAGATCTTTCATGTTAGCACAGCTGTTTGTCATTTCTTTCCTATGTAGATCTCATCTGCTTCTCATTTTGTTTATTCCTCCATTGGATGTGGGCGTCAGTGGCTGGGTCAGCACTTTTTATCCATCCCAAATTGCCCTTGAACTGAGTAGTTTGCTAGGCCATTTCAGAGGGGCGGGTAAGAATCCACCACATTGCTGTGGGTTTGGAATCACATGTAGGCTGGACCAGGTAAGGATGGCAGATTTCCTTCCCTAAAGAAGCTTATTGAACCAGATGGGCTTTTACGATAATCAATGATGGTTTCATGGTCACCGTTACTGAGACTAGCTTTCAAATCTAGAATTTATTAATGGATTTTTAAAAAATTCATTTAAAGGATGTGGGCATCGCTGGCTGGGCCAGAATTTATTATTAATCCCTAACTGCCCTGCATTTGAGAGTCAACCACATTGCTGTGGCTCTGGAGTCACATGTAGGCCAGACCAGGTAAGGACAGCAGATTTCCTTCCCTGAAGGACATTAGTGAACCAGATGGGCACTTAACTTTCACCAGCTGCCATTTTGAACCCATGGGCTCAGAGGATTAGCCTGGGTCTCTGGATTACAAGGAAAGTGACTTTGGCCGGAACTCTCCGGTCTCGTGTGCCCCGCCACTGCTGCCAGTGGAAACAGAGAATTTGGTGCTCAGCCAAATCTTCATTCTCAGCAGCGGGACTGGAGAATCCCAGCCGCAGACGGGATCAGAGGATTCTAACCCAGTCACCGGAATTCTACTGCCCCATCCGCCACGGGAATTGGAGCGGGCGAGGGGCGGACAATGGGAAAGTCTGTTGACTTGGGGCGGGATTTTCCGGTCTTGGGGTGAACAAGGCCGTAAAATCCCGCCCAGTATCTCTACACCACAATCTGCCCACAATGATGAGCACAGTAGGAGTATTTTTTTTGCTATTTGTACTTAAGGTTATTGCTGCACCATGTGCTGAGGTCTAAATTGCCTGAAAAGTTCCATTATTTACTTTTGAGAGGGCTTATTTTTTGCAAAATTGTAATCCTTCAGACTTCCATTTATGGTTTTGTACAAAGTAAAGAAGAGCCAAATACATCCGCAGAGACTGACTGGAAAACACACTGGTGTGGGTGGACTCATTATTCTAGAATAATGATGAGGCTGTGGTTATATTAAACTGTCAATGTTGGGTGGGGCCATGACTCGGTTTTGATGGGGGGGAATGATTGGAAATCCAGAGAGGCCCAGTCTACAATCCCAGGCAGTCCAACTCCGACAGACCTTCACGAGACTCTGTAAAAGTAGATAGTGCTCACGTGTACTTGGAGTGAGGGCAGCCCATCCTAAAGCCTCGAGACATTTGGAATGTAGCAGCTGAGAGTGCAGCCCGAATATACAAACACACGGGCACAATGTTCACTCTTGGGCAGGAGCCAGGGAGTTCAAACAAGATGCTGCCTCTTCGCAAGACTGTCATCAATAAAGATAGTATAACCACACTGAGAAAGTATGGCAAACTCAATCTCTTTCTCTGAAAGATACATGCTGGAAGCATTTAGACAAAATGAATTTAATCCATTTGCCTCTGAATTCTATCAAATAAAATTATTGAAGTTTTGAGGTCTCATCCGTGAAAAATATCATATTTTTCCGAAATGGTGCTCCCGGGGACAGTATCACTTCTGGTCAGGTTTTTTTTTAACTCATTTGTGGGAAATTGGCATCGCTGGTTGGCCAGCATTTAATGTCCATCCCTATTTGTTCTTGAACTGATTGGCTTCCCATGCCATTTAAGAGGGCAGTTCAGAGTCAGCCACATTGCTGTGGCTCTGCAGTCACATGTAGGCCAGACCAGGTAAGGATGACAGATTTCCTTCCCTAAAGGACATTAGTGAACCAGCTGGGTTTTTTCGACAATGGAGGGATTTGAACCTGGGTCCTCAGAACGTTAGCTGAGTTTCTGGATTAATAATCTGGTGATAATACCATTAGGCCATTGCCTCCCCTAAACCATTGTACCAAAACCTCATACCAACCATTGTCAAACTACAGGTTGTGATTTTCCAGTACGCACTTGTGGCGCACATGGGTTTTGTACATGCATTTTGGAAGGTCCAATGCATGTAGGAATTATACAGTAAATGGTAGAACCCTTAGGAGCATTGACAGGCAGGGAGATCTGGGTGTACATGTCCACTAATCACTGAAAGTGGCAATGCAGGTAGATAAGGTAGTCAAGAAGGCATATGGCATGCTTCTCTTCATCGGTCGGGGCATTGAGTATAAAAATTCACAGGTCATGCTGTAGCTGTACAGAACTTTAGTTAGGCCTCATTTAAAATATTGTGTACCATTCTGGTCGCCACACTCCCAGAAGGATGTGGATGCTTTGGAGAGGGTACAGAAGAGGTTTACCAGGATGTTGCCTGGCATGGAGAGTATTATCTATGAGGAGAGATTGGATAAACTCAGTTTGTTCTCACTGGAACGACGGAGGTTGAGGGGTGACCTGATTGAGGTTTATGAGATTATGAGTGGCATGGACAGAGTGGATAGTCAGATGCTCTTTCCTAGGGTAGAAAAGTCAAATACTGGGGGACATCGGTTTAAGGCGCATGGGGAAAAGTTTAGAGGAGATGTGCGAGGCAAATATTTTACACAGAGGGTGATGAATGTCTGGAACGCGCTGCCCGGGGAGGTGGTGGGAGCAGGTACGATGGCAGCATTTAATAGACAAATAGATGAATACATAAATAGGATGGGAATGGAAGGATACGGACTCCATAAGTGCATACAGTTTTAGTTTAGGCAGACATCATGTTCGGTGCAGGCTTGGAGGGCCGAAGGGCCTGTTCCTGTGCTGTACTTTGTTCTTTGAGTCCTCACCAGAAGTATGGCTTAAAAAAAAACAACTTGGCCCCCTCCCCAGTGGGTTTTGAGGCAGAGGGGTTGGGAGTGCGGGAGGTGGGGGGAAGTGGGGGTGGAGGAGGGGGGTTGCTGGGGGGGGGTGGAGCCTGTCCCTGACACATTTTAATTCAAACGCAGCGGGTTGACTCACTTTCTGATCTCGCTTTTGTAGTTTTCTGTTTCTACAGATGTTGACGCTTTGTTTATGAATGTAAGGGATTTGAGACCAGAAAGCAACAAAGGAGCAAATCCAAGCCAAATCAAATGTTCCTTCAGCGAATAAGGACAGTTAAGCTTCTATGTTTGAAGATGCATGATGGATAATGAATGTGTGGTGTGAGTTGGTTAAAGTGAAGCCATTATTTATTTGTGGGGAGGAAGGGGGTTCGGTGTAATATTTAATAAAATCATGAAAGCAGTTTATAATCGTTGAACCTTGAGATTAATTTTTAAGTCTCAGAAAGGTTTTCATTGCATTGCCTTTGTTTCAAATGGATCTATTCCACAACAATATGGAGACTCAAAAAATCTACAGGTGCTCTTTTTAAAAAGAAGAGTAAACTTGGAGTCTTCAATGAAGTTATAAGCTGATGCGCTTTATTTTCGTATCTGGCCTTAATCTTGCACGCAGCAGAAATTCAACAGCAGTTCCTCGCCCCTGGCAAAACGACATTTGTCACTGCCACATATTTATTGATACCAACTAGAGTACGAGTTAGACATCAGCAGCAATCTACTTTATAATATTGGCATTGAATCGAAATGCTGGCCTGTTGTGAGGTGGAATTGTCATAAAATGTGGTAGAATTTGGGATGGAAATTGTTCGGCCATTTTGTCCCCCTTCCTCTCCTCGGAATATTTAATTAGGAATGGGAGTGGAGGAGAGATGGCCCCTTGTCTGCTTTCCACTTTTTAAAAACCCCATCATTGCTTTGCCTGAAGCCAGGCCTTCAACTATCTAGCCCCTTCCCCCCCCACCCCACTCCTGTTTCAGACCTCCCTTCGTTCCAATTGGTTTGACCAAGTCTTTGCTCACCTGTCTGAATGACTCCTATGTATGGCTCAATGCCACATTTTACCTGATAACATGCCTGTGACTCACCTTGGGACATTTAAGACATTAAAAATGTTAAGTTAATACTTGAGTGTCGCTTAAAAAATGACAAGCTGTCAAAGATTTTTGCCTTGCACTTATCGGGACAGAGACAAGAATACCAAATTTCAAAGGGAGCAACAATTTCTACTGCATGAGTATGGTAATCAGTTGGGCTCACAATGTAGCTCATTCATGTTCACGAGAAGCTACATGTGTTCATGCAAAGGGATCTATCCTCTGCAGGCCAAAGGGACCTGTCCACTTTTTTGAAGTAAAAGCATGGCGGGAACTATCATTTCCCGATGCATTCCCAATGCATTCTCCATGCCAACATCACAAACAACCCAAGTCAACTTGCCAACACACCACCACCGTTTCATTATGCAGTGTCAACTATTCCTCCCTTTGAAATTTTATACTCTTGCATTTGTCCGGATGACTGCAAGGTGAAAGTTTTTACAGCAAGTCTTTATCTTCAGTAATGTAAGAATGCTAGCTAAGCTGTGGGCTGGGATTCTCTGACCTCACCCATTGCTGGGATTCTCCGGTCCCGCTGCAGTGAATGGAGTTTTGGGTGAGCGCCAAATTCTCCGTTCTCGCTGGCAGCAGAGGCGGGTGAACAAGACCGGAGAATTCTGACCATAGTTGTAAGTTTAAGTTTATTTATTAGTGCCACAAGTAGGCTTACATTAACACTGCAATGAAGTTACTGTGAAAATCCCCTAGTCGCCACACTCTGGTGCCTGTTCAGGTACACTGAGGGAGAATTTAGCATGGCCAATGCAGCTAACCAGCACGTCTTTCGGACTGTGGGAGGAAACTGGCGCAACCGGAGGAAACCCACTCAGACACGGGGAGAACGTGCAGACTCCGCAGAGTCACCCAAGGCCTGAATTGAAGCCGGGTCCGTGGCACTGTGAGGCAGCAGTGCTTGCCACTGTGCTGCCCCACCCTATGATGTAACTAGGCAACCCCCACCCTAGAGTTAGGGTAGGCTCATGGTACTCAGGTGAGGGTAAGTTCTGCTCCACCTCACTTCTGTCAGCCGGGATCCTAAAATGTCTGTGCTTAAAATGGCTGCTTAATTAAAAACACATCAACAAGAGGCTAGCTTGTGCTGGATCAAGCTGCTGCCTTATGAACATGCAGAGATTTGTGTTTTTGTACAACCTGTTCCAGCCCTATCATTGTTAATTTATGGGTTTCTGTCTGTAACTCAGAATGTAAGATCTGCTGTATAATAATGAGCGTAATCTCTACTCCAAATTAATCTATAGCCTATTCATTTTTAAAGCAGGTTATCACAGAGCAGTTCATAGTTAATATTCATTAAGGCTCCCAACGTACTTTATACAGACTGGTTTTATCTGTATTAAGTCTTAATTCATATTAAATCTAAATTAATAGGTTTTGTGTCGCTAGGACTCGTAGGCAATTTGGTTTCATTAAAAGCCAGTAAAATAGACATATACTGTTGATGTGGATTTAAGTCGGTCTGCCGTACAGATGCAATTTAGGCAGTAGACTCGAACAAAACTGGAAATTAGCACATTTAGTATTCTCAAGACATAAATACACATCGTTTTGTATGAAGCGTCTACCTTACTGGAATGTTAATGCTGATTAATAAATGGCAGGACCAAGCGTTTGCTTCAGTGAAGGCAAACTGGCAACTCTGGAAAAATTGGAGGAGAAATTGGGTTCACTTTCTGGGCAGAGGATGGGTGGGGGGACATCAGAGGACCAATTGTGTGTGTGTGTGTATATGAGGGGGGGAGGCAGGGGAAGGGGGGAGGCAGGGGGCATGGGGGGCCATGGGAGGGAGAGAGGCAGGGGAGGCGGCAATGTCCCATTACCTTAAATTTCTCCAGTACCACATTGACCTGGGGTGATATTCAGGCAGCTACCCTTAAATACGAGGTCCTTTTATGTACGTTAACGAGAGGGCTGATTGCCTGCTCGGGGGCTATTTCCAAAAAATTTGAGAGCACGGAATGACGTGGACTCTGTCGGGGAGGCTTAAAAGAAAAGCTCTTTCCAAACCCCAGCCTTCGCCAGATCAGCGGATTCACCTTTGGGGTTGTGACACACCGTGCACTTCTGGAGCCATCAGTGCAAATGCTGTAACTAATTCAATATAAAGGCAGCCAAAGAACATGTGAGAGCTAAAAAATAGGGGAGGTGAAAATCACAGTGGCTCATTCTCTGCTCGAGTTTCCTATTAATGTTAATTGCTCCCAGCGTGAGCTGAGGTGATGAAAGTGGTAAGTAAGACACATGTTCCTCAACCTCATTTGGAAAAGTAAAACGATATGACTGATGGTTACAAAATAAAGAAAAATCATGAGATTGCTGCATTTTACTTTCCGAAAACCCTGGGCATTATATTATCCAGTAAACTCAGTAGATAAATGGCAACAATTATTCAAATTGTGCATGTAGCAGGCACGGAAGAGAAAAAAAACAAGAACATGCTTTTGGTTGAATGTTTGGGGTCCCACAATCACTTTTTTTTCGAAAACAGTCATAGATTCACGAATCCCTACAGTGCAGAAAGAGGCCATTCGGCCCATCGAGTCTGCACCGACCACAATCCCACCCAAGCCCAATCCCCATAACCCCATGTATTTACCCTCGCCAGTCCCCCTGACACAAAGGGGCAATTTAGTATGGCCAATCCACCTAACCCGCACATCTTTGGACTGTGGAGGAAACCCACGCAGACACGGGGAGAATGTGCAAACTCCACACAGACAGTGACCCAAGCCGGGAATTGAACCCGGGTCCCTGGAGCTGTAAGGCAAGCGGTGCTAACCACTGTGCCACCGTGCCGCCCCATGCCCCAGTGTTTAGTATATATTTTGTGGTGACTAAAGCAGCCGGTGGTGAAGACTCTTCCCTGTTAATTTTTCTTAACTATGTTAGTTTTTGGTTGAAAATGAGCCCTGATAACATGACTGGGATTTCATTGGTTTTGGGGTAGTTAATAAGTCCCATGAGGGGGCCAGTGAGCTGATTATCATTTGCAATGATGTGGTTAACCTTGCGGGTCAGTTGTGTCTGTGTGCACGCTTACTCGTGTGCAGTTGTGTTTCTTAAGCCGGATGCCTCACAATGTGGGGCTCATGTGACGCTCTCGGTCAAAGGAGTCATCACCATCCACTGTTCAATCAACAAAAAAGTCCCACTAGTCAGCAGAAGGTCAAAAGGAGAGAAAGCAAACTCTTGACTGGCTTAATGTTCAGGGAGAGGTTCTACCTGTGACAGAAGGAGGAGATATTTTTCTTGTGAGGGCGATCCAGCAGAGCAGGTCACCTCGCCAATATAAAAGCAAAATACTGCGGATGCTGGAATCTGAAACAAAAACAAAAAATGCTGGAAAATCTCAGCAGGTCGAACAGCATCTGTGGAGGGAGAATAGAGCCAACGTTTTGAATCTGGATGACCGTTCATGAAGATGCTATGTAATTTTTGTCCCAGTGTAATCAATGACATGGAGATCAAACAGGTTCCAACCTCACTCCTCCTACCACTATCCCCCCCACCCTCTCCCTCCCGACTCCCCACCAGTAAGGCTTCTGACTTCATCTACAGCTACCAAGCCTCTGATCCCTCCCAGCAGATCAGCGGCTCCATCACCTCATCCTTCCCAATTCTTCCCCCCAACTGCCTCCAGCCCCTCCAACTCCACTCACCCTCCCCTCCGCACCAGCAAAAGCTTCCAATGCTTACTACGCAATACCTTCTGTTAGGAATGGGTTAACAGACCTGCCAACTAAGTCCTAAATTGATGTCAATAGTTCAATAGAAGTCACTGATAAAGGGGCTGCAGGTGGTACTGGGAGTTGAAGGAGAATTGAATGTGGAGTTGGATGACAGAAATAAAGCTCACGAAGAAGCGGAACCCTTGTCTCATTTACTGAAGTATAACTGACTTCCCAACCTCCACTAAGGACTCCACTCTACCCCCCACTGGGTCTCAAGGACTCCCCCTCACTAGTCTTCCTAACATTCCACTCCTACTTTCCCCCTCACCTTCCTCCCCCTGGCCTCCAAGAGTGGATCAGACTTAAAGCTGTACATTCATATTTCTTCAGTCAGATTGGTTCAGGGGTGAGCCTGTGACTTGCCCTTTTCATACTGGCTCCCACTTCACCTATAAAGGACTCTGCGCTGTTTGGATGTTTGGGGGACAGGAACTTGCCATGCCAATGTGGAAAAATGCCAGGGTAAAGATCGATTGGCAACATTTCTTTCAGGGTATAGTGCCAAGTCTAGCCAAACCTGAGCTGGTCTGCAAATAAATGTTGTAAAAATAAGAGGTGATACTGTGAGGATTTTGGTTTGCTTAACTGGTAGAAACATTTGACTCTGTGCAATATATCCTGAGATCATTTCCTATTTGATCATCTCTGCAGTTGTCTGGGAAAATGTCATTCTGGATATTCTGCAAAAGAAAAAGGGCTGGAATCGTATCGCCATTCATGCCGGTGGGATTTTCCCATCCTGCCTCAGTGAACAGAGATTTGGCTGGCCACCAAATTCTCCGACTTCGCTGCAGTGGGAGTGTGGCGTGAACGGCCGGTAAAATCGCCCTGAACATTTTGCATCTTATGGTGAAGGGAGAATGGAGAGCGAACATTGCTTGTCTTGCTGCTGCTGTCTGTCGCTTCTTTACTGACTGACCATAAATCGGAAGTTGCTGCTCCCTGCCTCCTGCCCAGCCCTGGGGGTGGATGGTGGGTGTTGAGCAGTTGACCACAGTTTGGAAATTGGGCAGAGGGCAAAGGCAAGAATGCTGATGAAGGCCAACTCACTCACATTGTGTTCTCTTTCCTATCCTACAGGTAGCAGCGATGGCTCCTGGGATAAAGAGAAACTGCAGTCTCCCACTGTCCCGTCCACACAGGGCTCTCTCAGTCATCCTCCCCTCTCCGGCCAGCACAACCTCGCAGTAAACCACTCCCTCAACTCCCTCCAGCAGAACCACTTATTACCCAATGGTGAGGACAACTTTCTGTGTCATCAGATGTCCTTGTGTATGCCATTTTCTTTTCTCAACCAAACCCGTGTTGGATAAGAGCGCTGAGCAGACAGCAAATTAACCAGGCATTGCACACCACTTTGTATCTTGCATAAAGTAAAAGGTTGCCAGCACATATTAACTCACGTTCCAGAGATCAACAGCATCTGGGAGATATTGGTTACACAAATAAAAATCAGAAACAGAATCGTATCTAAAAAAAACAAATTTTAAGTAGGTTAAAATGCTTAGAATCATAGAATCCTACAGTGCAAAAGGAGGCCTTTTGGCCCATCGAGTCTACACCGACCACAATCCCACCCAGGCCCGATCCCCGTAACCCCATGCATTTACCCTCGCTTGTCCCGCTGACACTAAGGGTTAATTTAGCATGGCCAATCCACCTAACCAGCACATTTTTGGACTGTGGGAGGAATCCGGAGCACCCGGAGGAAACCCACGCAGACACGGGGAGAATGTGCCAACTCCACACAGACAGTGACCCGAGCCAGGGGTCAAACCCGGGTCCCTGGCACTGTGAGGCAGCAATGGTAATCACTGTGCCACTGTGCCGCTGCCTTTTTATAAAGCAAGGCTAACCTACCATCAGTTGCTAATGATGACTCATTAACAGTGCACTTCGTGTTAGTCCCTTTCAGCACTGACTTGTGAGAATAGAGGAACCAATGAAAGGATGCATGGTTCTGGATGGTGTGAATTTATCTCTCGTTGCAACTTTTGTCTCTATTTACTGCTACTTTAACTAGTTTATAGTCTTTCCCAACCCATTTTCTTTTGGAAGGCACCATGTATGTTTTATACATGTTGTCACCTGGGGCTATGGGCAGTGATGGTGGAGGTACCAACATTACATGGCTGACCAGGAATCTCTGCTGCTGTTACCTCGTGCCATTGGCTTGTGTTGGAAGGATTTTCAGGTTGGCACTCAACCTGTTTGGCTGCATTACAGGTGCACCTTCCATGGCCATCAAGTCCTGAGGTTGGACTTGAACCACTAGTTTCTAGCTCAGAGACAATGATCCAACCCATCATGCCACAAGACCTCCCTTATTATTGGTATTTTTTCTTGCCTATTACTCATAGATGATAAAATGTTTGTTGTATTTATATTTTGAAGTGTGCTGGCACATATTAATTAAAATATACATTAAGTATAATAAATGTATTGCTGAAACGTTGAATCTATTCATTTTGCACTGATCGGGACATTCTGAAGATTACCAAATGCAATAGGGTCAATAATTTATACTTCATGAGAAGAGAGGGCTGATTGATCCGTGAACTGATGCATTCTCCATGGCAAGACCTCTACCAATCAGAGTCCACTTGCCAACCAATCAGCGCACTCTCTTCTCAAGAAGTATGAATTGTTGTTGCCTACATTTGGTATTCTTGTGAATTGTCCTGATGAGTGTAAGATGAAAAGTTTCGACATGTCGCTCTTTTTTAGTAATACTCAAGTTCTGTACTACCAAATAAATATGTCAACATCCAAATATTTACGACAGCAGCAAACAAATTTAACTATTAAACATTTGGTCCTGGACTCTGGATTTGCCTGTTTATCACCATCTCTATGTTTCTATATTTAGTTGATTAGTTTGTTTCTTCAACCTTTTCCTCTACTGCTTTATAGCAGCAGTAGGAATCCAGGTAACAAGGTCAAACCGTTCTTAGTGAAGAATACTGCACTCCCAGTAGGGTTTGACAGTTAAAGTATGATTTGATATGCAAGAATACAACTTGCTGCTAAGTTTATTCACAGTGGCCCTTGAAATAATATAAGCACACAAAATTGGTCCTATCTGCATCCGTTTTATGGATGGAAAACCCGTTCAAAAGCGCCCAATTACTCAAGGTCACAGGCGGGGTTTTACTGCTTTACTCATCCCGAAACCATAAAAGCTCGCTCGAGGTCAACGGATCTTCCCATTGTCTGCCGCCCCTCACCCGCCCCGATTCCCGTGGCGGGAAGGGCGGTAAAATTCCGGCACACATGAAAAATATATTGACTTCTGCCGAGATGCTCGCAGCCGGGGTGACCACCCAAGATGGATGTTAGGCAGCTTCTGTAAGCAAATAAGGGTCCCAAGGCCTATTGTAGGGCTCCGCTGAGAAAGTGGGTATTTTGTGCCTCAAGCTGTCATTTTTATAATGGCTTTTCTTTGCCATTTCTCTCTTTTCTTTCTCTTCCTCCTTTCATGGAAGTGTTGGCATGGTTATAGCTGTTGGAATGTGCCATGGGCACAAGGACAGTGGTGCATTGCCAGGTTTGGCAACTGTGATTAAAGGTATTCCTCGAGGGTTTTATCCCCTGAATTGCCTCCACACGCCAGCCCTTAGTCTGCCAACATATCCATCCTTTTAACTTACTGCCTTTCTATGCCAGTTGGAAAGCACAAAACACTCCTTGTCCAATTGGATGATGCCTAACTATCAGCCAAGCTGCCTTGTTCTCCCTCTACCCTCCGTCCCACGTTCAAAATGTTTATATCTGGTAAAGAGAAAGCTTCAAAGAAAATGGAAAAAAACAGCCTTTTTTAATACCCAATGATATTTCTCTCGGATTGCCCACAAGAATTGTCCTGGAGAATGATCTTCAACTCCAGACCAATCTTGGAGTGTTGGCAATGCTATGCCCAAGTGGCGAGTATCCACATGTCAACCAAGTTGGCGAGCCTTTGGAACCTGAGCTCTGGGTGCGAAATGAAGGTGAAATACAGCCTTGGTGGGGCTGTAAAATGGGTGGGAGTGGGTCAGCAGCCATTCTACAGCCCCGGCAATGTTGAATTTAACCCCCATGGTGCTTGATTTAGATTATTCTATTATTGATTAATGTGTAATATATTGACGTTTCTCGGGCTTTGCCATAGTGGCTGGAATTTTACCACAGGAATCGGAGCCGGCAAGGGGCGGAGCATGGGAAGGTCCTGTTGACCTCGGGCGGGATTTTACTGTTTCAGGATGAGTGAGGGTGTAAATTCCTGCCCAGCGAGTATTATATCAAAATAATTTCACCAAATCAGTAAAGATGTTACGAAAAAATAATTCGTGCTTGAAATTCGAATATTCAGTTTGCCTGAAATATCAGTAGTAATTCGGAGAGAAGCACGGTGGCACAGTGGTTAGCACTGCTGCCTCACAGCGCCAGGGACCCGGGTTCGATTCCTGGCTTGGGTCACTGTCTGTGCGGAGTCTGCACATTCTCCCTGTGTCTGCGTGGGTTTCCTCCGGGTGTCCCAGTTTCCTCCCACAGTCCAAAGATGTGTGGGTTAGGTTGATTGGCCATGCTAAATTGATCCTGGTGTCAGGGGGATTAACAGGGTAAATATGTGGGGTTATGGGAATACGACTGGGTGGGATTGTGGTCGGTGCAGACTCAAAGGGGCAAAAGGCCTCCTTCTGCACTGTAGGGATTCTATGATTCAAAGGGCTCTGGATGCTGGAAATCTCAAATATAAAGAGGAAATGTTGGACACACTCAGCATCTGTAGATTTCAGGGTCGATAACCTATTCAGGAGCAGATTTGGATGATCTCATTATCTGAGATTGACATTCAAGCAGTGGACATGTTCTTCTGGATCTCATTAACTTGTTGTAGCCTCTTATGCACTCTCAAATTGTGCTTATTTTTATGATGGCTATAAACTTCTTAAGCTTTGTAGGTTTGCATGTTGGACTCCAAACCTTCCATAATTACTGGAAAGGCCCACCTTCTCAACCTTGCCCCTCACCTGAGGTGTGGCGATCCTCAGGTTAAAATCACCACCAGTCACCTCTCCCCCTCAAAGGGGGGAGCAGCCTATGGTCATCTGGGATGATGGCGGCTTTACCTTTACCTAATTATTGGCAGTATATGTGCAAGGTTTTCTGCAGTGCTCTGTGCTGGTTGAGTTAAAAAGCCAGGCAAACACCTGAGTCCACAAACAGTAGAAAGTAAAGGATACAACTCTAAAGAGGGTGCAGGAACAGAACGTCCTGGTGTACCTGTGTACATAAGTCATTGAGGGTGGCAGGGCAGGTTGAGTGAGCGCACTGTTACAAAAAGCATTCAGTATCTTGAGCTTATTAATACGGGCATAGAGTACAAGAGCAAAGAGGTTATGTCGAACTTCTCTAAGACACAAGTTCGGAGCCAGCTAGAATATTGCATCCAATTCTGGGTGCCACATTTTAGGACGGATGTGAAGGCATTGGAGGGAGTGCAATAAAGATTCACAAAAATGGTTTGAGGGATGAGAAACTCCAGTTATGAAGATAGATTGAAGAAGGTGGGACTGTTTTCCTTGGAGAAAAGAAGGCTGAGCGGGGGTTTGATAGATGTATTCAAAATCATGAGTGGTCTGGACAGAGTGGATAGGGAGAAAGTGTCCCCGCTTGTGAAAGGATCAAGAACGTGAGGGCGCAGTTTGCAAAAGAAGCAAAGCGATATGAGAGAGAACTTTTTCACGCAGCAAGTGGTTAGGGTCTAGCATACACTGCTTAACAGTGTGGTGGAGGCAGATTGAATCCAGGCATTCAAAAGGAAAGTAGCCTGTTTTTTGAAAAGGGTTTCAGTGTTCAAGATTACTGAGAGAAGTTGGGAGAACGGCATTAGAAAAATTGCTCATTTGGGGAGCTGCTGCAGAGATGATGGATTAAATGGTGACATTCTGTAAAGATTCTGCAAATGGTAGAAGATATGTTATATCATAACCATAAGGGGGCAGCACGGAGGCACGGTGGTTAGCACTGTTGCCTCACAGCGCCAGGGACCTGAATTTGATTCCCGGCTTGGGTCACTATCTGTGTGGAGTTTGCACATTCTCCCCATGTCTGCATGGGTTTCCTCCCGTTTCCTCCCATAGTCCAAAGATGTGCGGGGTTAGGTGGATTGGCCATGCTAAATTGCCCCTTAGTGTCAGGGGGACTAGCTAGGGTAAATGCATGGGGTTATGGGGATAGGGCCTGGGTGGGATTGTGGTTGGTGCAGACTCGATGGGCTGAATGGCCTCTTTCTGCACTGTAGGATTCAATGATTCTAACCAGGTGGATGTGTACATGAGGATGAATCACAGCAACAAAGTTGAAAGGGAAATATGAATATTTAAACTCAGACTGCTGTGTATGGAAGACTCTTTGAAGTGTCCTTGCTAACCTACTTTACAACTAGAATCAGCTATGCAAATCATCCTTGAAATCGCTGAATTGATTCTTGTTCTTTTCAGGTCTGGAGCTTCCCTTCATGATGATGCCCCATCCACTCATTCCTGTCAGCCTACCTCCGGCATCAGTTACCATGGCGATGAGCCAGATGAACCACCTTACCACTATCGCTAATATGGCAGCCGCAGCCCAAGTACAAAGTCCTCCTTCTCGGATGGAAACCTCAGTTATTAAGGTAAATGCACTGTAGCTACAAATGTGGCAAATTGACCAATCATGTAAACCATTGCTGAAAAAAAGCCATGCTGTTGAAGCTTTTCATCTTGCACTCATCAGGACAGGTTTGCAAGTATACCAATTGTAAAGGGAACAACAATTTGTTCCACATGAGAAGAAAGTGCTGATTGGTTGGCAAGAGGACTCTGATTTTTTGAAGCATTGCCATGGAGAATGTACCAGGGATCAGTTAACTACCAAGCTTTTCTTTAAATTTAAACCAGGCAGGCTGACTCTGGTCAAGGCATTGGCAAGGGGAATGGCTGTCCCCCAGGTTTTTGTTTAGTCGAAAATGGTGCTTTTCAGACAGAATGAACATGTCCATGCATTGCACCTTTTCCAACTAAACAAAAACTTGGCGACAGCTATTCCCTTATTTGTTCCCCATGGCAATGGCTTGACCAATCAGAGTTGACCTGTCAGTTTTGAATTTAAACAAAATCTTGGCAGTTAACGGTTCTTGGTCCATTCTCCATGGCAATGTCTCTACCATTCACTGTACGCATGTCAATTCATTACTCTCTTCCCATGCAATATAAATAATTGTTGCCTTTACACATGGTATTCTTGCAAATCTGACCTGATGAGTGGAAGACAAAAAGCTTTGACAGCATAACTTTTTTCAGCAATACTCAAATGCAACTTCTCGATACCTAATCACGTAAATGGTGCCAACATTCTATATTGAAAGGTTGTTGTCCCATTGTTCTGGACAATATCTTGGAATATGCTAAGATGTTATAAGAGCAGTATCCAAAAATGTAAGTAATGGCAATTCCATAATTTGTGCATATATTTTATTGTCGAATCAGGTTCATTATTAAGGAGATATTTTCCACTATTGACCAATTTTAGGGAAAACTAACTGGACGCACATAGATTTTTTTACGTATCTGTTGTTCCTTTCTTTCACAAAATTGAGAAAATGTGTTTTTTTTAAAGTTTATTTATTAGTGTCACAAGTAGACTTACACTGCAATGAAATTACTGTGAAAATCCTCTAGTTGCCACACTCCAGCACCTGTTCGGGTACACTGAATTTAGCATGGCCAATGCACCTAACCAGCACGACTTTTGGGCTGTGGGAGGAACCCGGAGAAACCCATGCAGACATGGGGAGAATGTGCAGACTCTGCACAGGCAGTGACCCAAGCTGGGAATCAAACCCGGGTCCCTGGTGCTGTGAGGCAGCAGTGCTAACCACTGCGCCACCATGTCGCCAGTGGATAATATTGGATAGGGGGGGGTCAGCATGAGCAATTTATTGAGTGACACTGCTTGCAACGCCCAAATCTCTCCAGGTAAATGTAGCAGATTGCCACTGTGCTGCCTTGAAATGTCAGAAAATGCATCCTTCACTTTCTAAAAATTGCCACAAAAGTGTCTCCCTGAGTTGTCTTAATGAGTAGCGGAACCTTATAAAGCAGGAAGACATCTGGTTTCGTCCACAATCTGTGCTAAGTTAGCTGACCTCGGTTAAGTGAAAAATGCTTCAGTGTGTCCTGACTTTCGGGTGAGGGAAAATGGCCCAGGCTTCTGCTTTTGTTGGATATCCAAGGGTGCAAGCATTGTGCGAGAACAGCATCCTGCCAGAAAGCATGACTTGACATTTTGCTGGAAAGCTACTCACCTCCTACCTTAACTCCACTGGGAGACAGTGAACCCTCCAGAGTAACATCGCAAACAGTTGAAAATCATTCGCATGGCTACCTTTCACTGTCCCATAGGAGGACGTTAGCATCCTAGTGAAACTTCTGGAGCAGAGAGAAGGAAATCAACAATAAAAGGAAACCTAAATCTACAGATCGGACACAGGCATGCATAAAGGGTGCTTCTGGGCTCTGATGAAGGGTCATCTAGACTCGAAACGTTGGCTCTATCCTCTCCCCACAGCTGCTGTTAGACCTGCTGAGATTTTCCAACATTTTTTGTTTTTGTTTCAGATTCCAGCATCCACAGTATTTTGCTTTTTTATTATTATGTAAGGATGCTTCTTGTTTGTCCTGTAGACAATATACTTACCAATTACCATTTTATGACCTTACGAGGTTGTGTTGTTTCTGAAGAGTTTTTGCAAAGGAAGCCCAATTGATCCCCCATCCATCCTTGAGTTGAGTAGCTGTTTTAGAACCTCCTCATTCTGACGGAGCCTTCATCCTCTGCAGATTAGATCTCTGAAGCTGAATTCCATTGTCAGATTCTCCTGAACCCCCCCCTCCCAATTTGCCTCCAGTTCAAAGCTGGACATTTCCTTAGTAATCACTTTATTACATTCAACATTAGCTTGTGAATAAAAGAATGGCTCCCTTTTGGCAGCTGTGTCCCAGTGCCATGTTTCGATTCATAGAAGCAGAGAACAAGATGCAGAAGTCCATCAGGCCTGATTCAAAGTGGGCTGGATTACATTGATGTGGAGATGCCGGTGTTGGACTGGGGTGGGGCACAGTAAGAAGTCTCACAACACCAGGTTAAAGTCCAAGTTTATTTGGAATCACGAGCTTTTGGAATGCTGCTCCTTCATCAGGTGAGGGAGCAGCGCTCCAAAAGGAGCAGCACTCCGAAAGCTCATGATTCCAAATAAACCTGTTGGACTTTAACATGGTTGTCAGACTACTTACTGGATTAAATTGGACAGGCAGTAAATTAGACACATTGCACTGAAATGTCTGATCCGTGCTCCATGCCAATGTCGATATGCAAAATGTATCCTCAAATTGCGATTGAGCCCACACTAAAGTCGCACTGCAACACGGATATGCAGACCAGGAGCATGTGTGAGCTGAGAATTACAAATGTGTAGCATTTTGCGACATATAAATACACAGTGACTAATAATGGGCTGTTCTACAAGTGAATAAGACCTTCCTATCCCATATGAGTTTGGCACTTATGATTAATGAGCCCTTTATTACTTGCAGAATAAACTGTGTTAATTCGCTGTAGCACAGGGATGTAGTGGAGCTACATTGCTCAAGGCTTTATTAAAATATGACAAGGATTGGTCCAAAAGCAATGGGGTTGATTTTAACCCCAGCTATCTAGTGGAAAGGGGATAGGCATTTCAAATCAACTGGGTGACTCACCATTTGTTCCTGTCTGGGAATGGGCTGACATTGCTGATGGACCATTGTCCACTCACTGCCATTTCTGAACTACTCACAGGAATTCCGTCACTGGCAGCAAGTAGGATGCAAAGAAGGGCATTGCTTTTGCCTGCACACACTTACACCATTAAGTATCGACAATCAAGTCGACATGGTAAAGCGGGTGGACTTTCAGGATTGCCACTGCCAGGCAGTTCATCAGAATGCTCAAACGGGAATATCTGCTACTGTGAACGAGTAGACAACATACCTGTCACTTCTCGGCAAGTGAGTAAACACACTCGGAGCGACCCTGTGCTCTCAGAATCGATGGATGTGGTTTTATGAGGAAAGACTTTGGAACTAACACCTAATCTGAGACGCTACTACTCCAGGAAATTGGAGCTGCCAGTACAGTCAGGGTGTCCTAGATGGGGGAGGGAAGTTTGGAGGGCAGTAGGGTTGCTTAGGGTGAATATTCCGCCACCATTGAGGAATCGAGTGTTAGTGAAGCTATATGAGGGTCATTGTGGAGTTATACGCATGAAGGAAACGGTGAGAAGTTAATTCTGATGACCTGGACTGAATGTAGAAATTGAGGAGAAAGCTAGGACATGTTCTTCTTGTGCATAGGTAAGGAACCTACCACACTTAGCACCGCTGCATCCGTGGAAATGGCCTGAAGAGGCTTGGGAACATATGCATATGGATTGTGCAGGACCTTTCAAAGGACGTAGAGGCTTTGGAGAGAGTACAGAAAAGGTTTACCAGGATGTTGCCTGGCATGGAGGGTATTAGCGATGAGGAGAGATTGAATAAACTGGGATTGTTCTCCCTGGAAAGATGGAGGCTGAGGGGCGACCTGATACAAGTTAAAATATTATGAGGGGTATGGATAGGGTGAACAGTTGGAAGCTTTTTTCCAGGGCAGAAATGATAATTACAAGGGGGCACAAGTTCAAGATAAGGGGGGAAAGGTTCAGTGGCCTGGAATGCATTGCCAGGTGAGGTGTTTGAGGCAGTTACATTAGCCACATTTAACACTTATCTTGATAGACATATGAACAAACAGGGAATAGAGGGATATATGTGGTTGGACTCGATAGGTAAACATGATCGGTGCAGGTTTGGAGGGCCAAAGGGCTTGTTCCTGTGCTGTACTGTTCTTTGTTCTGTATGCTCTTAGTAATGGTTGATGCGCACACTAAATGGCCAGAGGTCATTATGTGACGACATCTATCTCATCTGAGAAGACTATTGAGAAGTTAAGAGCAGTATCTAGTTTCTTTGGATTTCCTGAACAGCTGGTAAGCGACCAAGGACCTCAATTTGTCTCACAGGAATTTGAAATCTTCCTACATGAGAATGATTTGCAACCATTACTTCCACACCGTATCATCCTGCTAATGATGGACTAGTGGGATGCTACGTCCAATCCCTGAGGCACACTTTGAAAGCAACCAAAGAACAGTGTTCGCTTATCGAATGCCCTAAATTCTTGTTGGTCGACCGGAAAACCACATACTCCACGACCAAGACCTCTCCACCTTACTCATGATAAAAAGGCAGCTGAGTTTCCGCATTTAATCTCTTGAAACTTTGAAAAACTAAGGAGACAGCAACAACAAGCACAAGTGGAACGTCAGAAAGGCAAAGCAAAACACACAGTTTTCCACCAAGGACAAGGAGTTTTGGTTCAGAACTATTCCACAGGGGAGAAATGGGTGCCTGCCACATCCTTGCACGGACTGAACCTGTCTCTTGCACTGTCCAGACCAGAGATGACATTATCTGGAGGAGACATGTAGACCAGTTATTGGTTGGTAGAACAGATCGACCAAATCTGGAGCCTGTTCAAAAATTCAGGATCAGACTTATAAAATCCTGAGTTGAACCTTGTTACAACCCTGACAATACTGGACACTGTTGAGGAAAGCAACACCTCGCCTTCTGTTCAGATGCAGAGACAATCTCTAGTTCCTATGTCAACGCTGGTCAAACCAACCACTGGTGACGTTTGTGCAAAAGACCACAGCTGGTATACTCTTAGCCTGACCAACTCTGTGCATGCGTGTGCACATATGAGCATGTGTACCCATGTACGCTTCCGCCTATCCATCCTTGCACACATCTGTCTGTCCTTCTGTCCTCAGGCATCGAACCAGCACCCAGATTAGCTACATTGACACAAGACTAAAACTATTCAGTTCCTTGCCAAATTTATTTGCAGCTTTGCCACCCTGTTTTTCATTTTCTGTTTGAACTCATAGAATCATAGAATCCCTCCAGTGCAGAAAGAGGTCATTCGGCCCATCGAGTCTGCACCGTCCACAATCCCACGCAGGCTCTATTCCCGCAGCCCCGCATATTTACTCTGCTAATCCCCTGACACTAGGGTCAATTTAGCATGGCCAATCAACCTAACCTGCACATCTTTGGACTGTGGGAGGAAACCAGAGCACCCGGAGGAAACCCATGCAGACACGGGGAGAACGTGTAGACTCCGCACAGATGGTGACCCGAGGCCAGAATTGAACCCGGGTCCCTGGCGCTGTGAGGCAGCAGGGCTTGCCACTGTGCCGCCCTTAACTGTGCATCAGTATGGAGTACTTTCAACAGCATTTGGACCATGAGTGAGTCAGTAACTGGACGCAGGAAGTGCAATCGACAACCTTGGCTCACATTTCTCTCAAAGTTGCACTAGCTTTTCAGAGTGAAATTATGGTTCAGGTTACTGTCCAAACCCTACTTGTATAATCAAAGAAGAAAATCTTCCATAAGCCACTGGAATGAGCAGTATATTAAAATGTAATTCACTTTTTTTTCTTGCGTTAATAAATATTCCTTGATGTATTTTCGAGTGGTGGTCTCGTGCTGTTTTATTAACACAGCGGGGATTCAGTTTATCATAAAATATCAACATTCTTAACAATAATGTCTCGTCTACCACCAGTAACTAATCTGATTTTGACTCACCAAAGATGATTTCAAAATACTTAATGGAGCCATTTATTTTGTTACATTGGTGTACAGTAGTCAGTTCCTTTGTAAATTAAAGAGTGAATATTTAAAAGTTGTCTCTTAGTGTCCTTGTCTCTTTTAAATAATTATAATTAGCTACATTTATCAAAAACTTGCAATGGTAATGCATTCCATCTGGGGTGCGACCAGTTTGTGGATAGGTGTCAAATGTGATATTTTAACCCACCATTAAAGATAGGGTCACAGAGGTTTACAGCATGGATACAGGCCCTGCAGCCCAACTTGTCCACACTGCCTCTTTTTTTTAGCCACTAAGCTAGTCCCAATTGCCTGCGTTTGGACAATTGGAACTAGCCTAGTGGTTAAAAAAAAGGGTGGCATGGACAAGTTTGACCAAAGGGCCTGTTTCCATGCTGTAAACCTCTATGACCCTATCTTTAATGCTGGGTTAAAAAAAAGATGATGGTAATTTAAAGAGTGTTTAAAATACCTCAATCTTTTACTCAGCACTGGCCAATTTGCAGGCAATTTGTCGAATGAAAACTCCATTTGTAACCATACTCAACTCGCCTGCATTTGCAAAACCCAAAACAAAATTGCTATTGTTACATATGATTCCACAATTGGACAGCACTTCCTGAATAATCTTAAATGCGCTATTAGCTGCACCAATTTAAGATAATCAGTTAAGCTCGTAATATGGCTCATTTACACTTCCTGGGAGTGACGTAAATTCATAGTCAGGAGCCCGTTCTCTGCAAACTAAAAGAACATGTTCAAGCCACGTGCCTTTTTTTGAGATGCGAAGACTTTGGAGAACCGATAGTTCCCATTTACTTTGTCTATGGCAATGCCTCAACCAATCAGAGTCAAATGGCCAACCAATCAGTACCCTTTTTCTCCTGCAGTGTCGATTGTTGTTATCATTTGAAATTTGACATTCTAAAAAGCCCTTAGTTAGTTTAATTGGTCTGTTAATAGGTGCTGGTCTGTTTCGAGACTTTGTCCTCACAGAAGCCACTGTTGACTGATTGAGATGGAACTTATGATCTCTGACATATAAGTGGCCATTTTGTTTTCCTGTCTGCCTTTGTCCCAGCTCTGAACCCAACATGGTGGCACAGAGGTTAACACTGCTGCCTCACAGGGACCCGGGTTCAATTCCAGCCTCAGGTCACTGTCTGTGAGGAGTTTGCATGTTCTCCCTGTGTCTGCATGGGTTTCCTCCGGGTGCTCCGGTTTCCTCCCACGGTCCAAAGATGTGCAGGTTAGGTTGACTGGCCATGCTAAGTTAACCCTAGTATCAGGGGGATTAGCAGGGTAAATATGGGGGGAATAGGGCGTGGATGGGATTGTGGTCAGTGCAGACTCGATGGGCTGAATGGCCTCCTTCTGCACTGTAGGGATTCCATAACAGAAATCTGGCCTCAGGGTTCCAGGATTAGATTATGTGGAAAGATTACATCAACTCAGCGCCTATTACCTGGAATGTAAGAAGTTAAGGGGTGATTTGTTTGAGGTTTTTAGCATCTTGAAACAAATCAATTGAGATGAACCTGTTTGTTTTCTGCGCGTGGGAGCCTTGAGGCTAAGGGAACATACTGAGATTTGAACCAGGCTATGTGGAAAAGGAGTTATTAAAAACATCTTCAGGCAATATGTAGTAGAAGTGTGAAACTCACCCACAAAAAGCTGCAGTTGCCCGCTCAATAAATCATTTTAAATCTGAGGTTGGTTGATGTTTTTGATAGATATTGGTATAAAAGGATTTGGAGCCAAGGAGGATGGACTAAATTAAGATATAGATCATCCATAATGTAGAATGTCGGAATTGGTTTCAGGGATTGAATGGTCTACTCCTGTTAGTTTGGGGGATGGGATGGAGAGGACAAGATGGAGCAATGCCGGGGGTGGGGGGAACCCCTGCTTACTCGTTATCATATCAGTTAGGGGGCTTCTCCCATTGTGGTCAATGGATCAATTGCTATGTCTGAAGAAAGAGGGAGGAAAGGCTTTTCTGCTGAGTGAATCTCCAAGACTGGGTTCACATTGCTGGGTGTTGCACTTTTCGAGGTGGAGACTGAATCTGACTCTTTTTATTTGACTAAAATACATCCCACACAGGCGCCATGTGTTTCGATAATCTATTTATTGAGGAGAAAGTTGCACTTGCCATAGATGGGAGATGCACCTGTTGCTATTTTACCTTTACTTAACTGTGGTGAACCATCGTTGGTTCACCACTGGGGTTGTTATTGTGTTACTGTTGGGCTAGGGTGTTGTTGTTATGGGGGTTGTACTAGGTTGTTGGGATAGGGTGTTTACCTGTCCTAAGTGTTATCATGGCACACTCCAGTGGGGTCCCGCCTCCGGTGGCAGGGTATAAGACCCCCTGCTCCGGCAGGACCCCTTCAGTCTGAACGGGTGAATTTGTGTTAGTAGTTTCATTGTTAATGTATTAAAGCCTTCAGTACTAAAGCCTTGTTTCCGGGTGCTCATTGAGGTGCATCAATTTAATACATTAACTGAGAATATGGAGCAGATCCTAAAACCGGATCGTCTGACACTGGACCCACGTGCGGTCGGTGCAGCTAACACGTTCGAACATTGGTGGAAGTGCTTCGAGGACTACCTGGCAGCCTCGGTAGCTATCACTACGGACAGTGATAGACTCCAGGTCCTCCACGCAAGGGTAAGCGACACGATTTACCTAGCCATTCGTGCAGCTTCCACTTACCAGGGTGCCGTCGAGCTCCTAAAGAATAGGTACATTACGCCACCCAACGAGATTCACGCTCGTTATCTCCTCGCTACACGACGTCGGCAGTCGGGCGAGACCATAGAAGACTACGCCAATGAACTCCTGCAGCTTGCCAGGGCTTGTGACTGTAAGGACGTCTCCGCCGAGCAGTACATGCACGACCTCGCCCGAGACGCGTTCGTAGCAGGGGTAGGGTCCTCGTATATCAGACTTAAATTACTAGAAAAGGGGAAACTCAACTTGACCCAGGCAATGGGGATGGCCGTGAGGTTGGAGGCGGCGTCGAAGAGCTTGGCGCTGTACCCCGAGGACCACGTGCAGTCAACGTGGTTGGAGCAAGCTCTGCTCCCTCCTCGCCCCGCGAACCCGCGCTCCCAGATCGATTCGACGACGGCGGCAGCTCCAGGGGGCCAGCGATGCTATTTTTGCGGTGGGGCTAAGCATCCACGGCAGCAGTGTCCGGCAAGAACGGCAATCTGCAGCCAGTGCGGTAAAAAAGGCCACTACAGCAAAGTCTGCAGGTCCAAACCTAAAAACGGCAGTGCAGCTTGTAACCCTCCAGAACGGAGACCATCTCCTTCGGCGCTGCAGTACCCACGAGGTCCGACCACGTGCGACCTCAGGACGGCGCCATCGTGGCAAACAGAGGAGGAGGAAGACCACCAGGAGTCGCTGCGCTTGGCGCCCTCGCCCATGTGCGATTCATGGGGGCGGCCATCATGGTCCACGACGACTAGGAGCGACCAGCAGGGGTCCTCAGCATCCACATCGGCAGCATGCAGTGACGCCGAGGGGCCAACGGTGGCGTCGATCTCTCTGGATCAGACCAGGCATTTCAGACTGGAACATTCTATGATGGAGGTAAAGGTTAGTGGCAGAACTGTAAATTGTCTGTTTGACAGTGGGAGCACCGAAAGTTTCATACACCCTGAAACTGCTAAAAGGTGTGGACTCCGGGTTCTCCCTGCCAAGCAGACCATTTCTATGGCATCACAGTCCCGGTCTGTACCGATCCAAGGACGATGTATGGTAACTCTTGAGGTACAGGGCACAGTCTACGAGCAATACAGGCTCCTTGTGTTACCTCACCTTTGCGCGCCAATTCTCCTCGGACTAAATTTTATGGTCCACATGAAGAGTGTGATCCTACAGTACGGTGGGCCACTCCCTTCACTGGCCGTAGGGAACCAGCCGCAGCCTCCAAATTGCCCAAAACGCCCCGCGTGCAATCTATCCACCCTGAAGATCACGACACCATCCCTTTTTAAAAATCTGGTACCTGGCTGCAAGCCCATCGCTACTAAAAGTAGGCGTTACAGCGCTGAGGACCGGATCTTTATTAGATCTGAGGTTCAGCGGCTCCTCAAGGAAGGGATCATACAGGCCAGTGCTAGTCCGTGGAGAGCGCAGGTCGTGGTAGTCAAAAGCGGGAACAAACCTCGGATGGTCATCGACTATAGTCAGACCATTAATAGATACACGCAGCTGGATGCGTATCCTCTCCCGCGCATTTCTGATATGGTCAATCAGATTGCGCAGTACCGAGTGTTTTCTACCATAGACCTTAAGTCCGCCTACCATCAACTCCCCATCCGCCCAGAGGACCGACAATATACGGCCTTTGAGGCGGATGGTCGTCTATACCAATTCCTCAGGGTTCCATTTGGTGTCACCAATGGGGTCTCGGTCTTCCAGCGTGCTATGGACCGAATGGTGGACCAGAACGGGTTGCGGGCTACCTTCCCGTACCTGGATAACGTCACCATCTGCGGCCATGACCAGCAGGACCATGACACGAATCTCCAACACTTTCTGCGCACTGCATCTCGCCTGAATCTGACCTATAACAGGGAGAAGTGCGTATTCCGTACGCGTAAGTTAGCCATCCTCGGATACGTGGTGGAAAACGGGGTCATTGGCCCTGATCCAGACCGTATGCGACCACTCACTGAACTTCCCTTGCCCGCTAGCACGAAAGCACTCAGGAGATGCCTCGGGTTCTTTTCGTACTATGCGCAGTGGGTCCCCAACTATGCGGACAAAGCTCGTCCGCTCATTAAGTCCACGACCTTCCCACTTACGCCGGAGGCCCAATTGGCCTTCAAGGTTTTGAAAAGCGACATTTCGAAAGCCACGATGCACGCGGTGGATGAATCCATCCCCTTCCAGGTGGAGAGTGATGCATCTGATTTCGCCCTAGCCGCCACACTAAACCAGGCAGGCAGGCCCGTCGCGTTTTTTTCCCGCACCCTTCAAGGCCCCGAAATTCGGCACTCAGCGGTGGAGAAGGAGGCTCAGGCCATTGTGGAGGCAGTCAGACACTGGCGCCATTACCTGGCAGGTAAGCGGTTCACCCTGATCACGGATCAACGATCCGTGGCGTTTATGTTTAGTAACACGCAGAGGGGCAAGATCAAGAACGATAAGATCTTGCGGTGGAGAATTGAGCTCTCCACCTATAATCGCAGCGTCGGTGTGGTCCTCCAGACCGTCTGGACTTGTGAATCCTGTTATTTTTTTTTGTCATTGTCTGTTTTCATCCACCCCGCCACCTTTGGTTCCTAAAGGAGGGGTGAATGTGGTGAACCATCGTTGGTTCACCACTGGGGTTGTTATTGTGTTACTGTTGGGCTAGGGTGTTGTTGTTATGGGGGTTGTACTAGGTTGTTGGGATAGGGTGTTTACCTGTCCTAAGTGTTATCATGGCACACTCCAGTGGGGTCCCGCCTCCGGTGGCAGGGTATAAGACCCCCTGCTCCGGCAGGACCCCTTCAGTCTGAACGGGTGAATTTGTGTTAGTAGTTTCATTGTTAATGTATTAAAGCCTTCAGTACTAAAGCCTTGTTTCCGGGTGCTCATTGAGGTGCATCATTAACCTTTATTATCGCTGTAACTGGCACAAAATAGCTCTTTTGCGACAATAATAAATTAAACAGTGTTTGGACTCCAGTGCACAGAGTTGCAAAGTGTTCTGCTTTGCCCTGCCCAGTGTGATGCAGCGGTATTTAATCTGCATTTTTATAAGATGATACCAGTATTAAATTGACACCTTTAGACAAACACCATTGGGTTCTAACCATTTAAGTTTGGCTGTTTGTTTATTTATTAGTGTCACAAGTAGGCTTACGTTAACACTGCAATGAAGTTATTGTGAAAATCTCCTAGTCGCCACACTCCGGCGCCTGTTTGGATACACTGAGGGAGAATTTAGCATGGCCAATGCGCCTAACCAGCATGCCTTTCAGACTGTGGGAGGAAGCCGGAGCACCCGGAGGAAACCCACACAGACACGGAGAGGACGTGCAGACTCCACACAGTGACCCAAACTGGGAATCGAACCCGGGTCCCTGGCATCGTTCATAGAAAGCTTCACATTTGAACACTATGACAGGATTTAGTTCCTTACATTGAATCTTATTATTTATCGATTTCTTTGTTATTTGTCATCACTCTCTCCCCTGTCAGACCTTGAGTTTTCTAGTTCTGACAGAGCGACTATATAATTCACCTCACCCTCCTTTCAACCTTTTGCTGCTGTTGTTTGCAGGAACGTGTTCCCGACAGCCCGTCACCTGCTCCATCCCTGGAAGATGGCCGCCGACCAGGGAGTCATCCTTCTTCCCATCGGAGCAGCAGCGTGTCGAGTTCACCAGCTCGGACTGAGAGCTCCTCCGATAGAATCCGTGAGTTGCTTCTACTGCTACTTTCTGCACTAAACTTTTCATCTGGCTAATTTATTAAAGAATATATGCCACAGGTGGGTTGAAAGGCAAAGATAAAGGAAGATTAACACCGTAACAAAAAATGAATGAAAATATATATTCTGAAGCAACATAAAAATGCAAATGTGCTTGAAAGGATCACTGTACATTGTGGTTGAATCTGAAAGTCAAGTTTTTTCCCAATTTTCTACCTTACTCCTCTTCTGAATCATTGACTGTTATTGGAATGTGGTCCATTTTTCTTTCCTTTGTTCAGTTGTGACCTGAGCCATGAAGGAATGTGTTTCCTTGTCTCCCCCAATTCTCCTAAGAACGTAAGAAGTAGGTATTGTGATAGGTCACTTGGCCTTTCGAGCACATTCTGCCATTCAATACAATCCATGGCTAAACTGATTGTGGCTTCAACTCCACTTTCCTACGTGCCCCCAGAACCATTGACTCTCTTGTCAATCATAAATCTATCTAACTCAACCTTGAAAAATGACCCAGCCTCCATGGCTCTCTATGATATTGAATTCCAATGACCCTCCCAGCCTTTGAAAAGCAACCAGCATAATCAAGGACCCCATGCACCCTGGACATTCTCTCTTCCACTTTCTTCCATCAGGAAATAGATTCAAAAGTCTGAGATCACGTACCAACCTGCAAGAACAGCTTCTTTCCTGCTGCCATCAGACTTTTGAAAGGACCCACCTTGTATTAAGCTGATCTTTCTCTACACCCCAGCTATGAC
This sequence comes from Mustelus asterias, assembly GCF_964213995.1. Taxonomy (NCBI): domain Eukaryota; kingdom Metazoa; phylum Chordata; class Chondrichthyes; order Carcharhiniformes; family Triakidae; genus Mustelus; species Mustelus asterias. The sequence continues at coordinate 11,209,461 of NC_135810.1, read as the reverse complement.
TGTAACACTATATTCTGCACCCTCTCCTTTCCTTCTCCCCTATATACTCTATGAACGGTATGTTTTACCTGTATAGTGCGCACAAAACAATACTTTTCACTATCCAAATATGTGTGAAAATAATGAATTAAATCAAAAGATATTCCTCCTCCTCTCCATTGTAAATAGAAGACATCAGGCTGGAACTGTGCCTCCAGTTCTAGATTTCCCCCATGAAGGCATCTATGTCAAGCCCCTTCAGAATGCCGAATAGGAGTGGTGCACTTGCATTCCCCAGGGAGCAAAGGTCAGGAAAATCAACCCGGAGAGACGTCAATAGGAGCATTTGACACTTAAGAATGAAAGCAATGCTTGGTTCCCTTCTTATCTGACAGACCTGTGGATTTTCCAGGAGGTTGCACTGTTTAGATTAATGGAACAGGAACCCCATCTGACCCTTCTCTTCATTAGCCTAGAGGTACTGAGGGAACTATAGCTCCCAAATTGTGGCTCCAGTTGGAAATTGGTATCAAACTCAAAACCTTACAGTCTTGGTATCCACCACTTTGCTGCTGGGAAAGATTGTTACTGAGATAAATGTAATGATCATTGAGTTTTTGTTCCATAAACAATGTAATCTGGAAGCCCTTTTCCAAAAGCAAGCTAATTGAAATGTAATGAGTAAGACTTCCGCATGCTGGGAGAAATGCATTGTGCCATGTGTATCTTGTAACATGATGCCATGGAACCAACAAGTCCAAAGGAAATAGCATATAACCTCAATGTTATTTCCCTTCTCCATTTCTGCTTAGCTGCTTTATGAATACTTTTGTTGGAATAGTGGATCCCGGTGATCCTGTTGAGCAATTGGCTTGACCCCATTGGGCTTGATAGGATGGCTGAGCACATGAAATGAAATGATTGCTGAATCATTACTTTGTTTACAATAACAAGCCAGCCTTTGTTTAAGGGGAGGTGGTGGCGTAGTGGCATTGTCACTAGACTAGTAATCCAGAGACTCAGACTAATTCTTTGAAGACACTGGTTCGAATCCCACCATGGCAGATGACGAAATTTGAATTCAATAAAAATCTGGAATTAAGAATCTAATGGTGACCATGAAACCATTGTCGATTGTCGTAAAAACCTATCTGATTCACTAATGTCCTTTAGGGTAGGAAATCTGCCGTCCTTACCCAGTCTGGCCTACATGTGACTCCAGATCCACAGCAATGTGGTTGACTCTTAAATGCCCTCAGGGATGGGCAATAAATGCTGGCCCAGCCAGTGACGCCCACATTCCATGAATGAATTTTAAAAAAGCTACGTCCCAACAATGCCATTAGTGCCCACAATTAGTGAAAACCTGAAATCTGACAGAAATGCACGTGTCGTTCCTTAAATTAAAATCTCAAGCACAAGCACTTGTTGATATTAACTGATTAAAGGAAAATAGGGGTTAGGAATGAAAATATATGACTGAACCTCCCTTGTTTTATCCTGCATGCTTACTGAAAAGTAAATTGTTTATTTTAACTGATAGCTGTCCATCAGAATGGATTGTCAATTAACCAGGCCCTCTTGGGGTTATCCCCCACTATCCTACCTGGGCCGAAAGAAGGAGATCTTGCTTGTCATGATGGAGGACATGAAGCGAAAAGGATGCACACTGAAAAAGGTAAGATATCCACTCCATTTGGTGTTTTTTAGCGCTCGCTGCAGTGATTGCTCAGGCGGATTCCTTTACTGATGGTCAATGAACAATGACTTCTTTTCAACTTGCCACAGCGTTAATATTTGCTTTGTTCTGAACCCCAGCAACAATTTTGATTGAACACCGTCTTTTTCCTGCACCCTTTAACTTAAAAGGTTCTCGTGCTGTTAATTACCAGTCTTAACTTTCTGTGGCCAGTTCAATGGGCAATTAATGTGCAACTCAAGCAGGTTCCTGAATAAAATAATGTAGTGTGAGGCATTATCAACCAGCAAGTTCTGGAGATCTGCAACTCTCTTAATCCCTTTGAACTGCTATTAATCCCTTGTTTGCTGTGATTTCTGCCTTGACATACCACTATTTTTTGAGCTAACTCGGACCCATTGTAATCTGTGATCAACCTCTATGTAATTCTCTAACTCATTTAATAGCCTGAACATGCAAAGCTTTATCCAAATGTGCTTGTTCAGGGAAATGGACTGGGAGTGTGGAGACTGGGATACCGCCATTGTAGCCAATGTAAAGAATAGTAACTTCATGGATTCATTATGATCAATAAATCTTAGGCCTAAATCTTCCAGTCTCGCGGGCGGGATGGATAATTTGACAGACGCGCAAAGGGTCCGTTGACCTCAGGTGGGAATTTCTGGTCGTGGGGTAGGTGGGACCTGAAAATCCCACCCATAGTAGCTAGCGCTTTTGTTTTAGTTACAATTAATTGTCCTAATTACCTCACTGTTTCCCATACTCTCAGACTGACTTTGCAGGTAACTTGTGCTCTGATAAAAGACCAAAATGGCATAAAACAAAGCTCTGTTTTGAGGTGTTATTCTTCCATTCTGAAAGTATCAAGGCATGGTACGGAACAGCCCAAAACTATTAGTTGTAAACATCCAATAGGAAAAGACAGTTCAGACTAATATTCTTGTTTCCCAGTTTTTACTGGTGTTCCATTTTAAGGTTTCCAAGTCCTGTTTGGACCAGTATTCTTATTTCTCCATCTTTACTGGGTTTTCTTTCCTTTTGGGACTACATAAGCAGGAGGCTAAACTTCAATAGGAGTATTGGGAAAGGAGGACAACAAGGAGATCATCACAGCTGAACTCGTCACCTGATGGTCATGTGTGTGTTTGTTCTTCAGGCAATAATTAGTCTACGAAGCCCTCAGTATGGTGGGCAGAAAATTAGTTCACATTTCTGTGCTCTGCCCACCGAAGAGAAAAAAAGTTATCCTTGTCCCTGAATGTCCAGGAGGCATTTGATACCGTGCCGCACAAAAGGTTAATACACAAGGAGAGATCACATGGGGTTCGGGATAACTTATTAGTTTGGATAGAGGACGGGCTAACCAACAGATATGAGCGGTTGAGGTAAATGGTCATTAGAATAGAAGAATAGAATAAAATAGAAAGGCAACTTATTATCTAAATGGAGAGAAACATCAGAGTGCTTCAGTGCAGAGGGATCTGGGTGTCCTTGTGCATGAATTGCACAAAATTAATATGCAGATCCAGCAAGTAATAAGGAAGACAAATGGGAATATTTTGCATTTATTGCTAAAAGAATAGAGTATAAAAGTAGGGAAGTGTTGCTGCAACTGCACAAGGGATTAATGAGACTGGACCTGGGGTATTGTGCACAATTTTTGGTTCCTTTACTTGAGGAGGGATGTAGTTGCATTGAAAGCAGTTCAGAGAAGATTCACCAGATTGATTCCAGAGGCGAGGAGTTTGTCTTATGAAGGTAGATGGAGCAGTTTAGGACTATACTCTCTAGAGTTTAGAAGAATGAGGGGAAATCTAATTCAGGTATATAAGATGCTAAAGGAGATTGACAGGCTCGAAGGGACAAATGGCCTCCTCCTGCAACTATTTTCTATGTTTCTAAGAAAAGGGGACATGTCCTCTCTCTGCTCGATTCCAATAACCCTAATTCCTTCATCATAGGACAGTGGAAAGATTAAAGTCACCCTCAGAATCTTTCAACAGTAAATGATAGAAGACATGAAATCATTTCACAGAATCTCTACAGTGCAGAAGGAGGCCACTCGGCCTATCGAGTCTGCACCAACTCTCCAACTAGCATCTTACCCAAACCCTCCCTCATAATTCAACTCATTTACCCTACTAATCCCTCTAACTTCCACATTTTGGACACTAAGGGGCAATTTAGCACGGCCAATCCACCTGACCTGTACACCTTTGGACTGCGGGAGGAAACCGGAGCACCCAGAGGAAACGCATGCAGAGACGGGGAGAACATGCAAACTCCACACAGACAGTCACCCAAGACCAGAATTGAACCTGAGTCCTTGGAGATGTGAGGCAGCAGTGCTAACCACTGTGTCGCCAAAAGTGACAGTATTTTAATATTGGTGAAAAATAGCAATATTGTTCAGCTTCCTGGTGCAGTGATAGTTCAGACAGGTGAGCACCACTACTAAAAACCTTGTGAGAATTAGCAATGGGCAGATAGCAGGCTAGTTCAATAAAATAGTCATTTTCCCCCACACACTGTGGAGGATCATAAATGCAACAATATGTAAGTCATTTTTATTGAACGTTCGTGTGGAGCATCTTAAGTGAATATGAAGTCATACCTGAACGCTTAACCATAATGGTGTTGCACATTATTACCAATTAGGATTCTGTTCCTAAAAAATGTAATTAATTCTCAGCCAGTTGAAACCTTTAAAGAGAAAGGTGACTACAAGTTGTATTAGAACATGTGTAAAAGCAGGAGTGGATCGTTCGGCAACTTGAGAATGTTTTGTGATTCAATACGATAATGGCTGATCATCTGCCTCAAATCCACTTTCTTTCCTGCTTCCCGTATCCCTTGATTTCCTGAAGATCAGAATTTGAGGCCTGAATTTTCAAGCGCTTGGCACCCGCCATCTTGAGGGTGTCCCCCACCGACGCCGACAGGCCCGCGACCATTTTGCGCTCAATTGAGTGTTGACTGGCAGCAGGCGGGGCTTCCATCCACCCTCAGACAGAGATCCCACCTTGCAGAACAGTCGGCTCATCAGATTAGCCTACAGCTCTCCAGCCACTCCAAGCACAGCGCTGTAGAGGCCAGAAGAGGAACTGCAGTGCTGTTCCTTAGCCTCAGTCCCAGGATTGCACTTCAGGTCAGCACAAGGGGTCACAGGGGTGGGAGGTAAGGGAATGTCCTGGGGGGGTTGGGGAGTGCAATCTCGGTATGGGGGGGAGGGAGAGGATGGAGAAAGGGCGGAACTTCTAGGCCCCAAAGCAGACGGCATCCCAATTCTGAAGGGGCCTTCAGTTTGAGGTAGGTGCTCCTCACTTCTCACCTCAGATCGAGATTGTTAACTTCTATTCGGCTCCCTGATCCAACTAGTTCCAACTGAGCCTGGGCAAGAAAGGGCTCATAAGTGGCCAATAAGTGGTCACTCAATGCCTTAATAGGGTGGGCTTCCCGACAGAGACCAGGGTTCAATTCCTGGCTTGAGTCTGTACATTCTCCCTGTGTCTGCGTGGTTTCCTCCGGGTGCTCCGGTTTCCTCCTTACATGCTGGTTAGGTGCATTGGCCATGCTCAATTCTTCCTCAGTGTACCCAAACAGGCGCCGCAATGTGGCAACTAGGGGATTTGGACAGTAACCTCATTACAGTGTTATGTAAGCCTACTTGTGATACCAATAAATAAATTTTAATACTTTAACTTTCCTTGTGAACGTACACACGACTCTATCTGAATATCAAAATGTTGAAGTTTTCCACCTTGTAAATTTTTTTCTATTCTTTCCACTAAAGTTAATTTCCGCGCACTTCCCGACATTACTCCTTCTGCCACCTTTTTTGCACTCACTTAATCTGTCTATACCTCTTTGCATTCTCTTTGTGCCCTCCTCACAACTCACATTCCCTTTGTATGGCAAGCAAATTAGACACTGCTCGTGGTCCCCTTGTCATTACAGATTGTCAATAACTGAGGGCCCAGCACTGATCCTTGTGGCACTCCACGAGTCACAGCTTGTCAATTTGCTGATTCCCCATTTATCCCTGCTTTTTTTGCTCCCTCTCCTTCAACCAACCTCTACCCGTGCTAATATATGACTCCTAACTCAATGATCCCTTACCTTGCACATGAAACTTTTGATTGGCACCTTATCATTAGATCTGTTTTACTCATGTGGGAATTGTGCAGAAAATATCAGGAGCTGTGTTAGGATAGAGAGCGCATGATCAAAGTAGATATGTATGGACTGTCAGGGAAAAATTGGTTTTCAGGGTTGTAAGGCCTATTCTAATTCCAAGCTCTCTTGTTTTTATGCGAACATCACTTATGAGTGTTGATTAATTATATTCACAACTGCAAATTGTAACCTTTATGAATGGAAAAGCCGTGAAGATAAAATCCTATTTCGAAGTGTATGATTTCACTGTGACATGACAAAGCGCGTCCTTAACTGCTTATTAAAATGCCTCTCAGTTGAAAACTTACTCCCAAGTATGAAACTTCATCCAGCCACGGGTTATTATAAATATCTCCACTTACAATCCTAGCCGTAGCTCGTTACCTTTTATCTGCTTAGTCTGACTAGTGGAAGCGCTTATCAAATAACATTGGAATACCAAGGAAGTTACATTCCAATGGTTGGATGCAAAGGAGACTGTAGAACACAATGTATTCGAGGTGTGTTTTCCCATGTACAAAACACCTTTGGATAAATTAGTTCCAGTGCTTGCAAGTTCTATTTAAAAAAATGTGTTTTCACTGGTATAATCTTATTTCATTAGCTTGGTTATTTGCCAATATGGTTTCCTGCCAAAGACAATGAAACCTAAGCAATTCCTCAGCTTGTCTGATCTTCCTGGCTGCACTTCTAAAGGGTAATTTTGGAAGGTGAGAGTCCTGGCTTGCATTATTGTTGGATGGAGGCATAGGCCCCAAAATAGACCCTAGAGTGTTATCTCTGACCCACACTCTCATCTTGTAAGGAGGTATGCCAGGAATAGAGTCTTGCAAAGTGAAATCTCCAGATCTCGCATCAAAATCCACTGGTGTCAAGGTTACGCACACCAGCTTATGCCTTAACCATTGGAAATTTTAAACCTGCTCCAATTTCTAGGTCATAAAAGTCACTCATAATTTACACGTTTTATTTTCGCATCTTGGTACGCATCACCATGGATCTCCTCAAAGTTATAGTCAAACTAATCTAAGATTTCAGCATTAAAGCAGTTTACCTCTCCTGGACTTACTCAGGTGGCAGGGAGGCACAGTGGTTAGCACTACTATCTCACAGCTCCAAGAACCTGGGTTCAATTCCTGCCTTGGGTGCCCCTTCTTTGTAGAAAGAGTTGTCACTTGAAATTGTGGTCAGAATCTGTTGCCTTGACTCACTCGGCGTAGGAAGCAGTATTTCAACCTTCCTCCTCATATTGAACGCTACACCATTGGGAGAAAGAAACAGTTGGTAAATGGGTATTAGTGGCACAGCTCGCTTTGCACCTTTTGCCATCAATGCCTTCGTAAATTGGCAGAGTGTAAAATGGGTGGTTAAAAAAAACCATTGTCACCCTTTCCTGGCCAATAACTATAGTTCAGAACAACACCAATTTATTATTGTAAACCCAACCCGTCTTGTGTAAGAGGTACAAGTTTTTGAGCAGACGTTTCTCTCTGCAAACATTCTTTCGCGCTCGTTCTTCTCTCGGTCTCCTTTACCTCTTTGTGAATTTTATAGAACGGCTACAGCACCGAAAAGAGCCATTTGACCCATCGTGCATGTGCCAGCTCTTTGTAAGAGCAACTCAGCTATTCCAACTACATTTCTTTTTGTTAGATTATTTTCTCTTCAGATAATTAGCCAACTCCCTTGAAAAACCGCAACTGAATCTACCCCTACCATGCTCTCAGTCGGTGCACTGCAGATCCTAATCACTCACTGCATAGAAAAGCTTTTCCTCAGGTTGCCTCTTATTCTTTTTCCGATCACCTTAAATCTGTGCCCTCTGATTTTCCAGCAATGGAACTGGTTCCAGCCCATCTACTCTGTCAAGAGCACTCGTGATTTTGATCATTTCTATCAAATCTCCTCTCAACCTTCTCTAAGGAGAACAACTTCCTCAAATGCCTGACTTCTCTCACCCCCAGCACCATTCTCCTATATCTTTTCTGCACTCTCTCTAAAGCCTTCAAATCTTTCCTAAAATGTGATGCTCAGAACTGGACACAATGGATGGGATTTTCCGGCCGCACTCGCCCCCAAAACTGGAAAATCCCACCCGAGGTCAACGAACCTTTTGCATATCGACCTCCATGCCCACTACGATTCCCGTGGTGGACGGGACGGGAAATTTCCGCCCAATGTTCCAGTTGCACTCAAGCCAATGTTTTATGAATTTCACCATAACGTCCTTGCTTATCTAACTTCAGCGATTAGGTAACGATTCTAAGCGGCTCAGGACGATTTAAAGTTTGCTCTCAAGTCTGTGTAGAATTAGAGGATTTCAGCTGCAGAAATAATGGCAGGATTAAAACTGAGCATAGCAGCCATGGCAGGTTGAAGCATAAATCAACTGGAGCTACAATCCTGGAGCGCTGCATGGTAATCCCTGATGAAGAGTGCTCATGCTGAACGTCAGTTGAGGATAATTTGGACTGTTTCCAGTAATCATTGCCAAGGTTGCGCAGGCATTGCACATTAAGTTCTGAAGGTTCTGATGGCACTTGTGGAACCATACCCCTTTGTCAGTTAGGAAAGAGCAGGCCAACAAACTGGAAGGACATTGAGGGAGGAAAAAGAAAAATATGAAGGGCCAGAATTTCCTGAAAAATTCTTATTGTGCAAACTGTCCAGAAAAGTGTGAATTGTTAATGACCACAAGTTGCCAGATGATTTGCACAGTGCCACCTTTAACTTTGCAAAAATGAAATCACGCGCTTAACCTCGCCATGGGCTTCCTGGAGTGGCTTTATTTGCTCATGCACTTTCCATTAAACACACCACAGAAAGTTAACTCCAATAATGGGGCTGCGGGGATAGGGCCTAGGTGGGATTATTGTCAGTGCAGGCTCGATGGGCTGAATGGTCTCCTTCTGCACTGTAGGGATCCTGTGATGATTCTCTGAACCAATGACATCTTTTAATGAGGCAGTGATTGTTAATGGCTGACAATCAACCTCTCTAAGCCAGCAGATGACCAGTTTAAAGCCTGACATATCATTCCTGTGGGGAGTGAATTATTGTTGGAGTTTCTCAAAGTGTTAGATTTGGCGGGGGGCGGGGGGGAGGAGGAAGAAAAATTCTTACATTTCCTTCCAGTCTTCAATCAATGTGCCTTTTCCTCTCTGAATCAGTTTCCATTTCAGTCCTTCCTCTGTTTATTTCTCAATCTTCAAATCTCCTTAGTTAAGGAGGCAGACCATTAGTTTTGTTATTTAGTTTTAAGTTTATTTATTAGTGTCGCAAGTAGGCTTACATTAACACTGCAATAAAGTTACTGGGAAAATCCCCTAGTTGCCACACTCTGGCTCCTGTTCGGGTATACTGAGGGAGAACGTACCATGGCCAATGCAACTTACCAACACATCTTTTGGACTGTGGGAGGAAACCGGAGCACCCGGAGGAAACCCACGCAGTCATGGGGAGAATGTACAGACTCCACATAGACAGTGACCCAAGCCGGGAATCAAACCCGGGTCCCTGGTGCTTTGAGGCAGCAGTACTAACCGCCATGCCTAATTTACAACAGTCTCAGAGGTTCTGTTATCCTTGCCACACCGTTACCAACTTGTATTCCCAGCAACTTGCAGTGCCAAAGTCTTTGGGTAGGATTTTCCAACCGGACTTGTCCCAAAATCGGAAAATCTTGCCGGTGGTCAACAGATCTTTGCATGGCCTGCCCCCTCCACCCGCTATGACTCCTGTGGCGGGTGGGACGGGAAAACTCCCCCCTCCCCCCCCACCCCCAACCCCCCCCCCCCCCTTGAGTAGAAAAGTGTAGAAAATAGTCTGAGAAGACATCAACAAAATGTGCCCAAGTCCATGAAAATGTAAATCATTCGGATCACCTTCTGCTCGCCAGTGATGGGAGAATCTAACAGGGTTAGATTCTTGTTTGCCATTCATACACTCGGGTGTGTTATGAATGTTAGCTACCGTGTAACCTAATTATAAAAATGGATATGGTTTGCAGAGTTTAGTCAGTGTAAAGTAATTGAAGTAATTCCCTGATAAACACCACATGACTGAAGCCATTCTTGCGAGATTTCATTACTTTCCCTCCGCCTCTTGGCTAAATGATTATTCAAACTATTTTTTTTCTAGTTGGCAACAACACTAAGCATGTTTACAATTTAGAATAATTGGAACTGTTTCAGCGGAAGAGTGTCCCTTTAAAAAGAAAACACATTTGTCCTTTTGTTTTTTTATGTTCCGAGAAAGAAAAGATTAATTCATTAATGCAGAGGACAGCAAGTAAATTGCTTAGCAATTTGCTGAGGAAGAATTAATGAACGGATCTTCATCCAGCTCCCAGCGTTGCAATTTTCATAATAACCTCAGACCTCTTTTCTGGCAGGTTGTTGCATTTTTTTTTCCTTTTGGTTTGAAGGTTTTCATTAGTCTAATGAGTACTTTGGAAGGGCAAGCAGTTAGGACAACTTACAGTGGATTGCTATCATAACAAATAAGGCAATTTGAATAACATGTATGGGTTTATGCAAAAGGTTGTATAACAGGATCCACAGTTGACTAATACATTAGACCAACTAATAAATAAAGTAATCCCGATAAGAGGGTGTTGTTTGGTGGATAAAATTAATAATTTACACAACTGTAAAGAGATAAGACGTTGTTCAGTCCACGGTAACAGAGAGCACTTTCTCGTTCTGAATCCCACCGACCTTCCGTCTGATAATCCGAGTAAGTTTAAACTAATACTGGGTACAAAGGGGGGAGTTTCCCTCTCCCACCCGCACGGGAATCGCAGCGGGCGGGGGGCAGACCATAGAAAGGTCCGTTGACCTCGGGCGGGATTTTCCGGTTTTGGGGCAAGCGCGGCCAGAAAATCCCGACCATAAAGTTTATTTATTAGTGTCACACGTAGGCTTACATTAACACTGCAATGAAGTTACTGTGAGAATCCCCCAGTCGTTGCACTTAGGTGCCTGTTCGGGTACACTCAGGAAGGATTTAACAAAGCTAAATTAAATTGCCAGATTATAGGCTACCAGGAGAACATAGAACATAGAACATAGAACATTACAGCGCAGAACAGGCCCTTCGGCCCACGATGTTGCACCGACCAGTTAAAAAAAAAAACTGTGACCCTCCAACCTAAACCAATTTCTTTTCGTCCATGAACCTATCTACGGATCTCTTAAACGCCCCCAAACTAGGCGCATTTACTACTGATGCTGGCAGGGCATTCCAATCCCTCACCACCCTCTGGGTAAAGAACCTACCCCTGACATCGGTTCCATAACTACCCCCCCTCAATTTAAAGCCATGCCCCCTCGTGCTGGATTTCTCCATCAGAGGAAAAAGGCTATCACTATCCACCCTATCCAAACCTCTAATCATCTTATATGTTTCAATAAGATCCCCTCTTAGCCGCCGCCTTTCCAGCGAAAACAATCCCAAATCCCTCAGCCTCTCCTCATAGGATCTCCCCTCCATACCAGGCAACATCCTGGTAAACCTCCTCTGCACCCTCTCCAAAGCCTCCACATCCTTCCTGTAATGTGGGGACCAGAACTGCACACAGTACTCCAAGTGCGGCCGCACCAGAGTTGTGTACAGTTGCAACATAACGCTACGACTCCTAAATTCAATCCCCCTACCAATAAACGCCAAGACACCATATGCCTTCTTAACAACCTTATCTACTTGATTCCCAACTTTCAGGGATCTATGCACACATACACCTAGATCCCTCTGCTCCTCCACACTATTCAAAGTCCTCCCGTTAGCCCTATACTCAACACATCTGTTATTCCTACCAAAGTGAATTACCTCACACTTCTCCGCATTAAACTCCATCCGCCACCTCTCGGCCCAACTTTGCAACCTGTCTAAGTCTTCCTGCAAACTACGACACCCTTCCTCACTGTCTACCACACCACCGACTTTGGTGTCATCAGCAAATTTGCTAATCCACCCAACTATACCCTCATCCAGATCATTAATAAATATTACAAACAGCAGTGGCCCCAAAACAGATCCCTGAGGTACACCACTTGTAACCGCACTCCATGATGAATATTTACTATCAACCACCACCCTCTGTTTCCTATCCGCTAGCCAATTCCTGATCCAATTTCCTAGATCACCCCCAATCCCATACATCTGCATTTTCTGCAGAAGCCTACCATGGTGAACCTTATCAAACGCCTTACTAAAATCCATTTTAGAGTGCGATATGTTAACCATCAGGCACATTCATATATTCCTTGGTAGGTAATTTTATTGAAATGGCCCTGATGTTTTTTTTTCCCAGCTGCCCTTCGAGTTGATTGCCAACATGATAATTATCAAAATGTTTTGTTTCAGTGACTAGGGGTTAATGTGAGTGATGTAAACAGTTAGATGGCTCCATAATTTTTTTAGCTGTCAAAGGTTAAAAGGGAAAGAGACCAGGAATTTGTCATATTTGTGCTGTGTTAACTAATCTGAGGCAGGGTGTTGGTAGAGTTGTTTCAATTGGTTTGAAGGCTCTCTCAACCCCTATCAGAAGGAAAGGTGAATTGATCTGGGCTTTCACTCCCGACCACTATTCTCCAACCCTTGCTGGAGTGCATGTCTGATAATAACAAGTAAGCCTGCTCATTGTATCTAGGCTAACACACAAATTAAGGCCTCTGGTCATGTGCCTCTTTAAGGGTTGAGTTCTCGGAGGGTCATGTGACCCATCCAGCCAATCAGGCTGGAGCCTATGAACCCTGGGCCTGAGCGCAGGTTTTTCCTTACTGATTAGGAGTCTGGAGTTGTGCATTAATTAAGCCTTTCCATCACTCTCTGTAAATAGCTACTTCTGTTAATAAGCTGTTCATTTGTAATCTACTTGGTGGCCGCCCTTCTGTGAAAGTTACTAGATAGCCATGGGAGTGGGGAGGGGATTGGTGGGGGGGGGGGGGGGTGGGGGGGGCAGCTACAATTGGGTCATTAATTCTTGTGGAATGGTTGTCCAGTAAGGGACCATCAGCAGAGGAGAGAAAGGAGATCTCATGGGGAAAATTAGTGAGAACTAAAACTTGAAAATAAATATTGCTAGAAATATCGGATCTGTCAAAATATCTGTAAAATATCTGTACTGAGTCAGTCTGACTGGGGAAAGCTATGGGAAGGATATGGCAGGATTCTCTGTCCCCCCACCCACCACCCCCACCACAGTCCCTCCTGGTGGTGGCAGGTGGCCTGCCATTCACTGGTGGAGTGATCTCCTGGTCTTTCGGCTGTCAGTGGGATGTCCTATTGAATCCACCCACGCCACCAGGAAATCCATGGTGGGGGTGCCCCATCAGCAGGTCCGGAAGATCCTGCCATTTGGAAGGGTGGGAAAATCCCATCCTAGTTTGTTCATGGTGAGCGGAGCCTGATATTAGTGGTGACCGAACTTGAACTTTGTGCATTGCTGTTATTAGGATCCAGGTGAAATCGAAACCAAGACACCCAACTTTTCCTTCAAGAGTTTATTGACATTGTTCCGTTTCACAACTCTCCTCCCACACACCGAGTGCCTCAGTTGTCTCCCATTTGTATGCACTCAAAGTACTCAATTAAACAATGCCCTTCATCTGTATATCCAGACAATATAGTTAACACGTCATTAATAATCAATATTCCGTCATTTTTCACCACACAATCCACTCTCTCATAGAAGAACTGAAACAATCCCTACAGTGCAGAAGGAGGCCATTCGGTCCATCGAGTCTGCACCGATCACAATTCCACCCAGGCCCCATTCCCGTAACCCCACATATTTACCCTGCTAATCCCCTAACACTAGGGTCAATTTAACATGGCCAATCAACCTAATCCGCACAGCTTTGGACTGTGGGAGGAAACCGGAGCACCCGGAGGAAACCCACACAGACAGGGGGAGAATGTGCAAACTCCACACAGACAATAAACCCGGGTCCCTGGTGCTGTGAGGCAGCAGTGCTAACCATCGTGCCAACATGACGCCCACTGTTAATGTTGAGAATACAGGTTGCCGAGTGGTCACGGGACTGATGTAGCAAAGTTTGTGACTTTTGTGAGCTTGAACTCAATAACTTAGACCAGATGCAGCAAAGGTCCATTGACTTCGGTGGGACCAGAAGATTCCGCTGGCAGGAGGGGTTGGAAAATTCTGGCCTCAGTCTTTTGTGGGTTAGCACCAGGGAATGACAATGAAAGCTATTGGGTTTTCATTCAAAGGACAAATGATTTACTAATGTCCTTAAGGGATGGGATCCTTGATAAGTCTGACCTACATGTGGCTCCAGTTATGCATTCCATGATTGGCTTTACAGAAGATACAGGGAAGCCAGTAGCAAATGTTCAGCAAAGTCTCTAGCATTAGCTAGGCTGCTCGAGTCCAGACATCCTGTGGTAACTCACAGGTCTCATTCCCATTTAAGAGTCTATGTTCTATGGGATGACCAGTCATGCACCATCTGTCTATTATGATTATCAGATTCGAACCTTGCCCTTGTCCTATAACATGCAACATAAAGTGGGCAGAAGTAACACCATTGTTAATTAGCCAGTGCGATGACATCTATTGAATTGGTAAATATTGTATGATATTAATATTTGGTTGGTGGTGTGTTAACCAATGCTAGTTTCTCTGGAACAACTACTTCTTAACTTGATGAAGTCGGTAAGTCACAATTTGAAGAAGATCCAAATCTTTGTTTTGCCTCAAAATGCAAAAGATCAACCTTGAGGCAATCTCCGACACCAGGAAATGCTCTCAGGAGCAATCGTAGCTAAATTATTCATGGCCTGATCGAGATGGAATCAAAAAGCAAATGTATATCATGTCTGACAATCCTGCACGTTCATACTCAGCAAGTTGAAAGGACTGGGACAAATAAATAGGTTTAAAGTTTAAGTTAATTTATTAGGGTCACAAGTAGGCTTACATTCATACTGCAATGAAGTTACTGTGAAAATCCCCTAGTCGCCATACTCCAGCGCCTGTTCGGGTACACTGAGGGAGAATTTAGCAATGCCAATGCACCTAAACAGTGGTTAGCACTGCTGCTTCACAGCTCCAGGGACCTGGGTTCGAATCCCGGCTCGGGTCACTGTCTGGGTGGAGTTTGCACATTCTCCTCGTGTCTGCGTGGGTTTCCTCCGGGTGCTCCGGTTTCCTCCCACAGTCCAAAGATGTGCGGGTTAGGTTGATTGGCTATGCTAAAATTGCCCCTTAGTGTCCTGGGATACGTAGATTAGCGGGTAAAATATGTGAGATATGGGGGTAGGGCCTGGGTGGGATTGTGGTCGGTGCAGACTCGATGGGCCGAATGGCCTCTTTCTGTACTGTAGAGTTTCTATGATTTCTAATCAGCATACCTTTCGGACTGTGGGAGGAAACCCATGCAGACACGGGGAGAACGTGCAGACTCCACACAGACAGTGACCCAAGCCGGGAATCGAACCTGGGCCTTTGGCACTGTGAGGCAGCAGTGCTAATCGTTGTGCCGCCCACGGCTGTCTGTTTATTTAAATCCATGGAAGCCATTCCATGACAACATTCACTGACAGTTTAGGGAATATTTTCTTCCCGTTTTGTGCAGGGAATTGTAAATTAGGCTTTCATAAAAAGTGGACTTCTGCTTTCCAGCAGCTTATCCTTTGGAGACTTGAACCCTTGAGATGAATGTGTTTCACTGCACTTTAGAACATTATTTTTAGCGCACTTGATTGCCAGAAAACCGAATCTAATGAAGATTTGTTGCAATGCTTGCACCAAGACTATTCTTGCATTATAACTACAGGATGGATTAGTTCTACAACATAAAATATTTTATCATTGTTCAGTGCCATAGGAATATTTCTAGTTAAATATCGTCAAATGACTAGCCTCATGATAATTGATTATAAATGTAGCATTTAAACAATCTCAAAAGAAGTTGCCTCCCTCCTGGAAGTGAATCAAATTGTGATCAACAGTCTGAAGCTAATTTCCATGCTGGAATCACCAATGTCTCATTTTTCAACATTGTGTCATAATTTATAACTCAGCCCTTTTTTCAGAGACTAGAATCACATGCCTTTTGTTCTTGGACATTGGAGAGATGGTGGTTTGATGTGTGCTGCCAAGTGGAAGCAAGCATTCTCAGCGTGCTAACCTTCCTGCGATTTTGTGCATGGCATGGCAATCGTGGAAACAATGTGGGAAGTTTGGTCTGGAGATCGGGTGCAATGTCTGGATTTTATTTTTCACTTTTTCCTTTCCCCTCAATTCTTCTCCAAAGTTTTCACCTTCTTTGCTCCATTGAAGGCAACCTATGCTGTGCCATAGGGTATCTTGCCTTGGGGGCAAATATTCATTCATCCATCAGCCCAAATCATGTATCAGAAGACTACTTGATTATGCAGAGGTTAGCAGTTGAGCCTTGCCCTGTCACCTGATACATTATGGACTTGGATAACCATAAACATGGGCGATATGTGTGCTATAAGATAAAGGAGCACGGTAGCACAGTGGTTAGCACTGCTGCTTCACAGCTCCAAGGACCTGGGTTTGATTCCCGGCTTGGGTCACTGTCTGTGTGGAGTTTGCACATTCTCCTCATGTCTGCGTGGGTTTCCTCCGGGTGCTCTGGTTTCCTCCCACAGTCCAAAGATGTTCAGGTGAGGTTGATTGGCCATGCTAAAATTGCCCTTTTGTGTCCTGAGATGCGTAGGTTAGAGGGATTAGTGGGTAAAATATGTAGGGATATGGGGGTAGGGCCTGGGTGGGATTGTGGTCGGTGCAGACTCGATGGCCTCTTTCTGTACTGTAGGGTTTCTATGATTCTATGATTCAGAATTCGGCCATTCGGCCCATCAAGTCTGCTCCACCATTCGATCATGGCTGATATGTTTCTTAACTCCATTCTCCTGCCTTTTCCAATCAAGAAAAGGATAAGCCTACAAGAGGAGAGGCTGTACTCGATCTGGTACTGGCTAATGAGCCTGGACAGGTGTCGGATCTCTCAGTGGGGGAGCATCTTGGGATAGTGATCATAACTCTATCTCCTTTATGCTAACATTGGAAAGAGATAGGATCAGGCAAGCTAGGAAAGTGTTTATCTGGAGGAAGGGGAAATATGAAGCCATCAGGCAGGAGATTAGAGGGGTAAATTGGAAGCAGGCATTCTCGAGGAAAAGTACTGAAGTAAGGCGGCAGATTTTCAAGGAATGTTTGTCTGGAGTTCTGCATGACAACGCTCCGATGAGACAGGGAGGTGTTGGTAGGTTACGGGAACCGTGGTGCACGAAAGCTGCGCTGAACCAAGTGAGAAAGAAAAGGAAAGCGTACAAAAGTTTCAGAGAGCTTGGAGATGATAGGGATCTAGATGAGTATACGGCTTGTAGGAAGGGACTTAAGAAAGAAATTAGGAGAGCCAGAAGGGGTCACGAGAAGGCCTTGACAGGTAAGATTAAGGAGAACCCTAAGGCGTTCTATAAATATGTGAAGAGTAAAAGGATGAGATGTGAAGGAATAGGACCTATAAATGGTGAAGGTGAGAAAGTCTGTACGGAACCGGAAGAAATAGCAGAGGTGCTTAATGAATATTTTACCTCGGTATTCATGGTGGAAAAAGACCTGGGTGGTTGTACTACAGGATTGAGGCGGACTGAAAAGATTGAGTATGTGGACATTAAGAAAGAGGATGTGTTGGAAATTTTGAATAGCATCAAGATAGATAAGTCGCCGGGACCGGATGAGATGTGCCCCAGGTTACTGTGGGAGGCGAGGGAAGAGACTGCAGAGCCTCTGGCGATGATCTTTGCGTCGTCCATGGAGACGGGAGAGGTTACGGTGGATTGCAGGATTGCGGATGTGGTTCCTATATTCAAGAAAGGGAATAGGGATAGCCCAGGAAATTACCGACCGGTGAGTCTAACCTCAGTGGTTGGTAAGTTGATGGAGAAGATCCTGAGGGACAGGATTTATGAACATTTAGAGAAGTTTAGTATGCTCAAAAGTAGTCAGCTCGGCTTTGTCAAAGGCAAATCGTGCCTTACGAGCCTGGTGGGGTTCTTTGAAAATGTGACTGAACACATTGATGAAGGAATAGCGGTAGATTTGGTTTACATGGACTTCAGCAAGGCGTTCGATAAGGTGCCCCATGCAAGACTTCTCGAGAAAGTGAGAGGGCATGGGATCCAAGGGGCTGTTGCCTTGTGGATTCAGAACTGGCTTGCCTGCAAAAGGCAGGGAGTGGTTGTAGATGGGTCTTTTTCTGAATGGAGGTCGGTCATCAGTGGAGTGCCCCAGGGATCTGTTCTGGGACCCTTGCTGTTTGTCATTTTCATAAATGACCTGGATGAGGAAGTGGAGGGATGGGTTGGTAAGTTTGCCGATGACACGAAGGTTGGTGGTGTTGTGGATAGGTTGGAGGGATGTCAGAAGCTGCAGCATGACATAGATAGGGTGCAAGACTGGGCGGAGAAGTGGCAGATGAACTTCAACCCGGATAAATGTGTAGTGGTCCATTTTGGCAGGTCAAATGGGATGAAGGAGTATAATATCAAGGGTAAGACTCTTAGCAGTGTAGAGGATCAGAAGGACCTTGGGGTCCGGGTCCATAGGACTCTTAAATTGGCCTCGCAGGTAGAGGAGGTGGTTAAGAAGGCGTATGGTGTGCTGGCCTTCATCAATCGAGGGATTGAGTTTAGGAGTCGGGAGATAATGATGCAGCTTTATAAGACCCTCGTCAGACCCCACTTGGAGTACTGTGCTCAGGTCTGGTCACCTCATTACAGGAGGGATGTGGAAATGATTGAAAGGGTGCAGAGAAGATTTACAAGGATGTTGCCTGGATTGGTTGGCATGCCTTATGAGGATAGGCTGAGGGAGCTCGGTCTTTTCTCCTTGGAGAGACGAAGGATGAGAGGTGACCTGATAGAGGTGTACAAGATGTTGAGAGGTATAGATCGGGTGGATTCTCAGAGGCTTTTTCCCAGGGCTGAAATGGCTGCTACAAGAGGACACAGGTTTAAGGTGCTGGGGAGTAGGTACAGAGGAGATGTCAGGGGTAAGTTTTTCACTCAGAGGGTGGTGGGTGAGTAGAATCGGCTGCCGTCAGTGGTGTTGGAGGCAAACTCAATAGGGTCTTTTCAGAGACTTCTGGATGAGTACATGCAACTTAATAGGATTGAAGGTTATAGGTAAGCCTATATATAAGCCTAGGTAGGTAGGGACATGACCGGCACAACTTGTGGGCCGAAGGGCCTGTTCGTGCTGTATTTTTTCTATGTTCTATGTTCTAAGAACATATCTATCTCTGTCTTGAATACACTCAATGACCTGGCCTCCACAGCCTTCTGTGCAATGAATTCCACAGATTCACCACCCTCTAGCTGAAGAAATTCCTTCTCATCCCAGGTCTAAAGGGTGTTCCCTTTCCTCCAAGGCTGTGCCCTCGGATCTGTTTTGACAGAAGTCGTGTAAAATCTGACAGTGAAAGTGGAGGACATTCAGCCCATTGTGCTTCGCTCAGCATGCTGAAGGACCCGATTTTGTTGTTTCTTTATTCCATACCCAATACACTAATAGACTTGTCACTCTGTACAGAAAGAGCATTACCATTTCCCTTTTCCACAGCTGAGACTAGAAAGTTCAAAAGCGGTCGCGATCAAACATTGAAGTTGATGTTGAATAACTGGCGCAAGGGAATTCACCAGTGATATTCTAAGAGCAACAAAAACACATGGGAGTTAAGTCTCAACCTTGATAGAGATGCTGAACTGTCAGTCACTCTCTGGCTGCCTGTTGAACACGCTGTTCAATTGTTCTTTTCATAATTTCAACACTGAAATGTGGTCATTGGCTGCATATCGGTGAGTAATGTTGGCAAGTGATAGCATGTGGATGATAGAAAAGAGGGTGAGGAGGGGGTGTGCAGTCCATGGGTAGAATTAATAAATGGGGTTCTACTGCATTTGTAAAAGTTTTGACCAATTGCACCTTGACATTCAGTGAAGGGTTGCAGTCAGTCTGCAATTGCTTACCTTGTAACCTCTGCCCACACTGGATTTTTCTCTGATAAAATGAATCACAAAGGTATTGACAGAAAAATAAGCTTTTTTACTGTACCAATTTGTGTGACACACTTCCGTCTTAGCCTGCTTTGAAACTTGCAGTTCCTTAGGTGACATACCATACACATATCAGCCTCTGTTCCACAGGAGAAGTAAATAGTGTCAAGCAGAAGATCAAGAGTAAAGAGCAGTTACATCCATTTGAGAGGCGATACAAAGTACTTTTTTTTAATGTTTGTTTGGGTGGCACAGTGGTTAGCACGGCTGCCTCACAGCGCCTGGGTTTGATTCCCGGCTTGGGTCACTGTCTGTGCGGAGTCTGAAAGTTCTCCCCGTGTCTGCGTGGGTTTCCTCCCACAGTCTGGATGCGTTGACCCGAACAGGCGCCGGAGTATGGCGACTAGCAGAATATCACAGTAACTTCATTGCAGTGTTAATGTAAGCCTTACTTGAGACTAATAATTTAAATAAATAAAATAATATTAAAGACAAGGGTCAGAAGCTGCATTTACAAAAAGGCAAATCACGTAAACCAATTGTTCTCAACTGGAATTAACATTTCTGGGTTGAATTTGCGATTCAAGAGTTTTAATCTCAAGCAGTCATCAACAATGCAATTGTTTCAGGATCTTATTGTTATCTGTGCTGAGCCTCTGGTTTGCAGAGATGTCAACTTAAAAAATACCACATTGCAGCGGTGGGTCAAGTCACGTCTCGAGTCAGTTTAAAATGCAGCGGATTTTTAAAATCTGTTTTGCCTTTGTTGTGTGGCCTCATTTCAGGAGCATGCATCTCGATAATAGTTTCAACATTGAAATGTGGTAGTTGGCTGTGTATTGATGGATAATGTTGGCAAATGATACCATGTAGGTGGTAGGAAAGAGGGTGGGGGTGTATGCAACACATGGATAGAATACATAAATGGGGTTCTACTGCATTAGTTAAAATGTTTGGCAAATTGCACCTTCACATTAAGTGCGCACACTTAACTGGGAGGGACTATTTCTGGAAAAGGTACTGGGCCTGTACATGAAAATACATGATGTGGAGATGCCGGCGTTGGACTGGGGTAAACACAGTAAGAGTTTTAACAACACCAGGTTAAAGTCCAACAGGTTTATTTGGTAGCAAATGCCATTGGCTTTTGGAGCACTGCTCCTTCGTCAGATGGACTGGAAATCTGCTCTCAAACAGCCTGTTTGAGAGCAGATTTCCACTCCATCTGACGAAGGAGCAGCGCTCTGAAAGCCAATGGCATTTGCTACCAAATAAACCTGTTGGACTTTAACCTGGTGTTGTTAAAACTCTTACCATGAAAATACATGCCAGAGTCCTGTGGATACCTCTGGTCTTGTAGATTTGTCCAAACACATGAATGAACAGCACTTTGAAAGTCAAGGCGACAGATCTGTTACAGAACTCACACTGATAGTTTTAGACTGTAAGACTCATTTCATCTATGAGTCGATTTGTTAGTTATGTGCCAATTGCCCATTCTGGAAACTCTGCCACTCCATCAGTCTTGAGGAAATTTGTATCACAACCATCAGGGTAACCAATGCATTGACTCATTGTGACTCATTTATAACAAGTACTCTTGCCATTTATTTTCAAAAATGTATCTCACAAGCATTGCGTTGTCTTTTCTGCTGCTTCCCCCCTTATCAAGCCAGAGGAAAAATAACATGGTGCATAAATCCAACTGAAACAGTTGAGAATATTCCATTGAGCATGAGTGCTAGCATGTACTGGAGCTCCAAAATGAAAAATAACTGTGGAACGGTCTGTCAGTGACATAGAGGTGAAATCCATTACCGTCTGTAGCCATTGATGAGATTACAGTGAAACATTGGCTGCATATGTAAGCGTCTGCATAATGACTAATGGGTTGACTATACCTATGTAAGGTGCAAACACTGAGGGCCAGTGCCCCTCATGTGTTTTACAGATGTAAGCTTTTGTGATGGAATTGTTGGCTAAATGAGGTACATAACTCATTGCAGGGCCATTTCCTGCCTTAATTCCTGAGGCAGACTAAGCAACGAAAGATTTAATTGCTGAAAATATACATTATCAGCACCAGAATTGAGTTCTACCCACCATGGAAGGGTTTTGTGAATGAAGAAGGAAGCTGAATTCACAAGTCCCAAAGATGTTTCGCTTAAAATATTCCAGCCATTTGTTACTCTGTAGATGTGCTGTGATTACCATGTTTAAACAGTTAATATTTAGCAGGTGATACAGTGACTTTGTTGACAACATATTTGCACTGCTTACACAAGATGTATGATGGTTTCTGATAAAAATGATTGGAATTGTTGCTTAGCGGACCAATGAGTTGACCAAAATGCAAGAGTACATTATCTTTATTTGAATCTTGCAAGAAACACATTCTGGTTTCCTGTACTACACTAAAGCGAGTCACTGGGTTCAAGTTTGTAGCAATCTGCCACACTATGTGAACTTGTAGGGGGGAATTTTACCATTTTGAGTCTAAGTGCCGGATCTGGGCGTCAAATAGATCCGCGCCTGGAATCCTCTTTCCAGCACGCCCATACGCGTTTTGCCGGCACCGGCCCGCTCCACGCTGTGGGCGGGGCTTAGCGCTGGCGGACCGATCGGAGCTCTGAACTGCGCATGCGCAGTTCGAAAAAAATCTGACAGCGCGCCCGGGCGGGAAAGAAAAAGCAGAAAGCGGAGAGAGCGGCTCTCTGACGATCATACTCTGGTCGGGTGGGGTGGGGGGGGGTGGGGGCGGGGGGGGAGCGGTGGGAGGGGAGGGGGTGTGACTGATCATCCCCTGGGGGTGGCGGGGAGGAGAGGGGGTGTGATGTCTCATCCTCTGGGGGGAGGAGGAGAGGGGGTGTGACATCTCATCCTCTGGGGTGGGTGGGAGAGGAGGGGGTGTGACCAATCATTCCCTGGGGGGGGGAGGAGAGGGGGTGTGACGTATCATCCTCTGGTCGGGGGGGGGTTCCGCTGCCTGCCTGCAGCCGATCCCTCCTGGCACCATCACTGGTTCTCTACCAGCCACAGCCATCTCTCCTGCTCTCTAGCACCTGCAGGGAAGAGTAATCTGTGGCCGGTAGTGAACCAGTGATGGTGCCAGGAGGGATCGGCCACAGACAGGCAGCAGAACCCCCCCGTCCAGAGGATGAGACGTCACACCCCCTCTCCTCCCCCCCGCCCAGGGGATGATATGTCACACCCCCTCTCCTCCTCCCACCCCCCTCCCGCCCCGACCAGAGGATGACCTGGGTCAGAGGGCTGTTGCATTCTCTGAACCCGCTCTTTGAAGGCTGCAGCGGCGACTTGAAACTTTTATTTTGCAGGTCGGTAACAGCGCGGACGCGGATTGGGCCAGAAGACGGTAAAGTGGGATTTGGCGGTAGAGTTGGGCACGCGGTTAATTAAGTCAATTTAAATGCATGCTAATGCATTTAAATCTTCGGGCCGCCCGATTCGGGCGCGGGCCGGACCCGCGCCCAAATCGGGTGTCGGTAAAGCCGCGATCTGCTCGGAATCAGGAGCAGATCGTTGTATAGGCCCGACGCCCAACTTTACCACGATTTTGCGCCCGAAAACGGGCGCGAAGTTTTGGTAAAATCAAGCTTGTAGTCTATGTAATTGATGTTGGACATATCCAAAATACCGGTCAAAATATCAATCAAAAATATGAACAGAAAATGTAAGAAATACGCAGCAGATGAGGTAGCAAAAATAGGCAATGAAATGGGCAAAATCTTCTGGTCAGTCCAAGTTCGGTGGCAGGAAACGGAAGTGTAAATGTTTCCATGTCTTTTATTCCACCCTACCCCAGCTTCAGCTCTTTGCCTACCTTCAGTTTCGAGCTTTTGCTACCGGCATGTCGATATGAATGGAGAATGGAAGCAGGAGTAGGCCATTCGGCCTTTCGAGATTGCTCCGCAATCTATTATGATCATGGCTGATCTTCAAATTCCATATCCTGATCCCCCACTCTTCCTCCCCATATCCCTTAATTCCTTTAGCCCCAAGAGCTATATCTAATATAGAAACATAGAAAATGAAGTTCTGAGGAACCCAAGAAACCAGAAGCAGCGTTGACTGCCCTGGAATGTCATGGAAGAAGTAAAGCTAGCCAGGTGTACGTCACTTATCTACAGTTGTTAAATTGAACCTGTTAATTTTTGACTTAATTTGACGGGCGAACTTATTTCTGATGAGGTGATCTTTTAATGAGCGTGCACAATCTGCTCATACATGCAAAAGGTTGTCCGACATTATTTAAAATCCGGAGGACGAAATTCCAAATGTTCACCCTGTGTCAGGAAAACAATTCTCGGTCTCATGTCATATTAGGTTGCTCTGTTCGTCAAGCTTCTCACTGAATCATAGAATCCCCACAGTGCAGAAGAAGGCCATTTGGCCCATTGAACCTGCACCAAACAACAATCCCACTCAGGTCCTATCCCCACGACCCTATAGATTTACCCTCCTAATCCAGGCTGAGGGAGCTCGGTCTTTTCTCCTTGGAGAGACGTAGGATTAGAGGAGACCTAATAGAGGTACATAAGATGTTGAGAGGCAGAGATCGGGTGGACTCTCAGAGGCTTTTTCCCAGGGTGGAAATGGCTGCTACGAGAGGACACAGGTTTAAGGTGCTGGGGGGTAGG
This sequence comes from Mustelus asterias, assembly GCF_964213995.1. NCBI lineage: Eukaryota > Metazoa > Chordata > Chondrichthyes > Carcharhiniformes > Triakidae > Mustelus > Mustelus asterias. Next base: position 11,184,891 of record NC_135810.1, on the reverse strand, counting down.
TACAGGGGAAATGTTTGGGGGAAGTTTTTCACACAGAGGGTGGTGGGTGAGTGGAATCGGCTGCCGTCAGTGGTGGTGGAGGCAAACTCAATAGGGTCTTTTAAGAGACTCCTGGATGAGTACATGGGACTTAATAGGATGGAGGGTTATAGGTAGGCCTAAAAGGTAGGGATATGTTCGGCACAACTTATGGGGCCGAAGGGTCTGTTTTGTGCTGTAGTTTTCTATGTTTCTATGTTTCTATCCCCCTGACACTCTGGGGCAATTTATCAGGGCCAATCAACCTAACCCGCACATCTTTGGACTGCGGGCGGAAGCCGGAGCACCCGGAGGAAACCCACGCAGACACAGGGAGAACGTGCAGACTCCACACACATAGACACCTGAGATTGAACCCGGGTCCCTGGTGCTGTGAGGCAGCAGTGCTAGCCACTGTGCCACTGTGCCGCCACTGCGGGTGGGACCAGAAGATTCTGCCCAATATTTCAGCTCACTGGCCCTTAGATATCATTGCAGAGTTATTTAAATTGTATTGTACGTCCATAACCACATCTTGTTTTTCTAATTGTCATCCATCTTATTCAACATATTAATCAATGATGTATTCAATTTGAGAATATCTTTCCCTCATTTGGTTCTGAATGTTTTGTCATTTCTGTGAGCGGGAGATTGGTGGAAGTGTGCTTACACATTTTAACATGGGAATGATCTATCACCGTTCCGCTCCCGATGAATATTTGGCACCTACCGTCCATCTAGTGAAGATTCAAGCCCACACTTTCCAATTGGCTGATTCCCAATGAATGAAAGTCCTCCTGCTGGGGGGGGGGGGGGGGAGGGAGAGGGGGGGCGGAATGTAAAGAATGTCTCTTTGGGATGAAAGAAGTGACAAGGTGATAACTTGGTGATCGGAGATTTAAAACTGCTCCAGATAACCATGCAAAGCTGAATGATTATGATGGTTCTGGCTGAACAAGTAGGCGTGTCTGTCATTTGGTTAAGTCCCTTTTCAGGGTGTTGAGTAACTGGTTCATGAGGCCTCATCACCAATCCCTCCCTTTGCCACAAATTCACCTCCCAATTTCATCAACGGGCCCAAAAAAGTCCTTCTGCTTTATTGCCAAGGCATTTGCAATTCAGTTCCTTCTTGGACACAGCATTTACACCTGGAGATTCGGGCAGGTTCTAAGTGAGAGGGAGCCCACTTATTGAGCTTTAAGCAGACTTGGTTAATTTGCACTGAAATGTCAGCTGTGCATCCGGAAGCAAATCAAGGGCTGGAATTCTCCGGCCGTTCACGCCCCGCCGCTGCTACAAGGGAGGATGGAGAATTTGACGCCCAGCCAAATCTCCATTCACTGCAGCAGGACCAGAGAATCCCGCGGGTGCTCTCCGGCCAAGGTTTTTCATCACATACACGATTTGAATTTGACTTGCAGATGTTGTCACTCACATCTGGAACAAACAGACAAAGTGGTGAGTTTGAACAACAGGCTCATCCAGTTTGACCATAACCGTCTATGGAGACAGTGTCTATTGATGGTGTAATGTCCTATGACAGTGCCAAAGGGCAGTATTTAATGGAGATTAATCAGCACTAAACTGGACAGTGGCAGGATTGGGAGCAGAAGTCACACCTGCTGAGAGCTGTCATAACCTATCACTATCACAGTGGAGGACTTTAAGTTCACAATTTGATTGACGGCATTAGCTGTCTTTGATATGGGGTTCAGAATACAAGACCAACAGCCCCCCTCTCACCCCGCCTCCCCAGCACCTCAACAAGCCTGGCATTTTTTTTTCCTACCTTCCTAAAATTTCAGGTCTCCTTGTTTGCTTTTATAAGGATTTCAGTACTTGACTAGATTTAATTATCTTCAGTGGGTTTATATTATGGAGGATATGAGGGGCCATTGGCGGAGGGTAGAGGGACTTAGGTTGGCATGGAAGGTATGAGGGGCTATTGAGGCTGGGTGGCTTATCTGTCCTGCCACCGGGGTACTTCTTTAACACTTGGATAACAGGAACAGACAGATCAATCTCAAATCCACAGCCTATTACCTCCAGTCGTGCAGCAAATTTGAAGAACTGGACTATGTGTGAAGTTTACGTTTTTAAGACATTCAAACTCTGGAGTGGCATTGGAATGTACTAACTTGTTGAATCAACAGAGAGTGTTACCAAGCGTGTCGAGTCAGCACCATGAGACTCGGTCCTTGGTGTCAAATCCAGAGTCACTGATGGTGTGAAACTCTGCAATGTTTGCTGTCTGGATGTGAAGTGATCTTAACAACTCTTGCTGAAATGATTGGTTTGCAGGACCCCACTACTCAAGACTGCTCCCAATTCACCTCCCAAGAATTGTGAAAATTTGACCTGAGGGGATGTATTGGAGTTTTTTTGTGAGAAAGGAGGTTGGAGCGGGGTTGGGGGGGACTGCAATGCCAGACTCATTCAGCCGGGAATAGTTTTGGGGCTGATGCAGTCGATGGTTTATTATGCATCTGAAAGTTTATATGCACTCAAAGTATAGTTTCTTTGTGAGTATCCCAGCCTATGACTTTAACCCTGTCATAAGAAATGGGCAAACCCATTCAGGGCAGGGCTGGGTTTCGATGCTTGAATCATATTTTGCATTTCCAATGACCAAAACACTCTTCAAATTCAACTTAATGGGAGATACCACTTGCTCTCCAGGACTCTCAATGTTCCGACAAATTTACACCTGTAAAGAAACTTGTAAGTGGCACAGTGGTTATCACTGCTGCCTCACAGCGCCAGGGATCGATTTCGGCCTTGGGTGACTGTCTGTGTGGGTTTCCTTCGGGTGCTCCAGTTTCCTCCCACAGTCCAAAGATGTGCAGGTTAGGGGGATTGACCATGCTAAATTGCCCCTCAGTGTCCCAAGATGTGTAGGTCAGGTGGATTAGCCATGGTAATTCCAGATTTTCATGAATAACCCACAGCACTTAAGTATATTATTTCCAAAGAAAAATCTCATTTCATTAAATACTGCACAGAAATGCACTTTTTATTGGCAGACTACAGTAATAGTACAAAATGTTTCTAAGTATAGCAATCTTCAAAAGTTGTCAGTATTAATTAGATGCACTTCTTGCTTTGAATAACACAATGGTTTGAAAAGGTTAAGCATGAGATAACTCAGCCGATAAAATGTAGAATATGATAGATTCTCGATTAAAACATGATTAGTTCCTTTTTGTATCGGTACCAAATGTCTGTGAAAAAAATATTATTTTAAACATGTGAAGTATTACTTCAGCTTTCAATTTAATGAAATATCTGGTAGCTTGGAATGAAATTCTCATTTAAACTAATTTGAGAAAAGAGAGGATTATGGCTTTCTGAGTTTAACACAGTGAAGGTATTCAGATGACATGATAAATATCGAGAGCAAGGGTCGAGGAGCCTATGACAAGTCTACAGATCCTCAAATTAACAATTTATATACCTTGACTTAAAATCAAGTGCCCTTTCTATTGCCATCACATTGTATAGTGTTAACATAGCTGTTGTTTTAATTCTAATTGGGTGCTACCAGTGGATAACATTGTTAATGATAATTGCAAAACTGAATTATGATTATGGGAAGATTCAGGGTGGGATTTTCCACCCGAGATCAACTGACCTTTAAACGGTCTGTCGTCTGTCCCACCCACGATGATCCCCGCGGCAGAGCAGGATGGGAAAATTTACCCCTCTCTGTCTCCTGTTTACCATGTGACCAATTTTCTTTTTTTTAACAAATTTGTTTCATTCATTTGTTAACCTCCCCTTTCCTCGTTCCAATAATTACAGCTCCAACTTCTCCAGTTGCAAATGTTGGATTTCATTTCTTCCTAACTTTTAACTTTGTCAAGCTGTTTGTAGTTCTCGATGCTCCAATACATGCATTTTCCTTTTTGGACTAAACTACCTGATAACTTAGTGAGTAAATCATAGAATCCTACAGTGCAGAAGGAGGCCATTCATCCCATCGAGTCTGCACCGACCACAATCCCACTCAGGCCCGATCCCCATAATCCCACGTATTTACCCTAACTATCTCCCGATACTAAGGGGCAATTTAGCATGGCCAATCAACCTAACCCACACAGCTCTAGACTGTGGGAGGAAACCGGAGCATCCGGAGGAAACCCACGCAGACACGGGGAGAATGTGCAAACTCCACACAGACAGTGACCCGAGCTGGGAATCGAACCCGGGTGCCTGGTGCTGTGAGGCAGCAGTGCCGACCACTGTGCCACCGTGCCGCAAATGCATGCTCTCGGAATGAAACTGTGTTACACAGGCACTTGTTTAGTTTTACAGTTTGTTGCCTGCCTAACTGATCCTGGCTGGGATTGATCTTGACATTCTGCTCAATGTCCTTCCTCCTTTGTGACCATTTGCAACCTTGGGTAGCTCTCTCAGTGTGTGAGACATCACACTTCTCCAAAGGCATCAGTAAATACTTGACAGTTCATAGCTATTTCTTTTGTCAGCGCATGCAACAACTAATTCATTTTGAAGCTCTCACAAAAGAATACTTTATGAGGAAATACATTTAGCCCACTCCGCTGGGAGGTGATGCTTCCTCATACAGCTAATGAAGATGCTGAACCCTCGTGAGGAAAATGCTTTTACAAGACATAAGTGAATTTGGGAATAAAATGTATTGAAGAGTCACTTTAAATTCAGAAAGAAAATGTGAACTAAGAAAGGTCTTTGTTGATGGCAAAATTTTTGAATTGAAATGTGCACAACATCAAATTAGTTGCGAGGATCCTCCAATGGTGTGTAATATTGTAGCAGGGGAGGCAGTTAATAAACTCATTAATGCATTGATCCAAGCACTATGTGGTTTCTTCGCAAGGCAATGGGAAATTTTGAAGGAATGTCAGATTGAATTTGTGGCATAAGGACACTGAAGTAGAATCTGTACTGGAACCCATTGCCATGTTTACTGATATGAAAGAAGATAATCAGAAGCCAGACATAACTTTGCTATAATCAAATGAAGAGCTGCAATGTTGAGTCCCCTTGCATTTTTGCAGGCTCAAAAATAGAATTGCACAATTTATATGAAAAATTGGTGTTTGTATTCCAGTTGGTTCTGGTTGTTAACTGAATTATGTTACGCAGAAGCAATGTTTCACTCAGTCAAATTTGGGGAATAATTCCGAGCCACCAGTCATTAAGATTTCTGAAATGAAAATTGGTGACGGGAATGTTGACACAAAAAGAATTAATGAATCTTGGCTGTGGCTGACATTATAGACAAAGTCATAAATTTTACAGTGATGAGAGCAGTAAATTATACCATTATCATAGAAATCATAGAAACCCTACAGTGCAGAAGGAGGCCATTCGGCCCATCGAGTCTGCACTGACAGCAATCTCACTCAGGCCCTATCTCCATCACCCCACATATTTATCCCACTAATCCTTCTAACCTACGCATCCCAGGACACTAAGGGTCAATTTAGCATGACCAATCAACCTAACCTGCAGATCTTTGGAGTGTCAGAGGAAACCGGAACACCTGGAGGAAATATGGGGAGAACGTGCAAATTCCACACAGACTGTGACCCAAGCCGGGAATTGAACCCAGCTCCCTGGAGCTGTGAGGTGGCAGTGCTAACCACCGTGCCACCGTGCCATCCCATTAGTCAAAGCATGTGACAGACAAAACCATTGTCCATTCAAACGTGTACCATATATCTGCAGCAAAAGACATGCCAGAGGAATGATCTGTTTCCCAGGTTATTTTTAAGCTAGTTGACAAAGCTTTCCTATAAATAGGATGATTTTAAGGGTTGCTTTGTCTGATAGAAGCTGACACCCCTTCAAGCCATTGTATCCATCCAATCAAATATAACTTTGTAGCAGTCCCAATTAATTGGTGAGTTAAAGGCACTCTGTGATGGAGATCCCAAGTCCAATTTCTACTCCATGTTCAGTTAATTGATCTCAAACCAAGGCAATGTAAGAAATACTGCAATTAGCTTCAATAGCTCAGGATTAGCGAGGAGAAAAATCATCCAGATTTCCTACTCCTAATAGCTCCCTGTTGATTCCTTATGGAAAGTGCACATGTATGACTGAGAATATATTTGGGCATGGTTGCAATATCTCACCAGTGGTCAGGGTTACACATGAAGAATGCTTTCCTGGATACAGACTGGAAGGACTGCTGGCATCCAAATAAGCTGGAGTTTATACCTTCAGGGCAAAGGAGGAAATAGACCAAAATAATTATTTCTATGAAGAAAGAAAAACTCACATTTACACAGCACCTTATATGCCCATGGGACATCGCACGCATTTCACAGCCAATAAATTAACTTTCAAGTGCAGCTCCTGTTGTAATGTAGAAAACACAGCAACCAATTTACACACAGCAAGCTCCCACAAGTAGCAATGTGAAAATGACCAGCACATCTGTTATTGTGATGTTGGTTGAGGGATAAATATTGGTCAGGATACTCTCCTTTGTAAAAGCCCCAATGGTACTATTTCATCGACCTGACCTTTAAGGACATTGGCTGGAATTTTCTGCCCTCCCCCGCTCCAGCGGGATCTCCCAGTATAGCTGAAGTCAATGGCCATTGGCGTTGCTTGCCAGCCATACTGCTGGAGAACCCATTGCAGGGGGCCGCGTCCAATGGGGCTGGAAGATCTCTCCGGTCTGAAGAGCTGGAAAGTCCTACCTATTGTCTATGTCTAAAATCCGACGTTGGCATTTAATCGGATCACCATTTTGACCTGGATTTTCCCGCCTCGCCCGTCCGTGGTGGGCATTGTCAATTGACTTTTGACCGCCCTCCAAATTTTCCGATCCTGCCTGCGACAAATGCCCACTACTGGCTGGACCAGAATCTCCCACTTTTGTTTCGTTTCAATTATAAAAAACGTCGGTGTTCAGTACAGAAGGAACGCCAACGTGGAAAATAGCCAGAGAGAAGGCAAGAAATTGTGCATAGCTGAAGCCAAACCTGCTTGCTTATTGAATTATACTGAATTGACTATTTTGGAAAGTAAAATTCATGTTTAAAGCTAGTGGGAGATAGTTAATCATGGAGGCAAGTGAAATGAAGTTATTTACTTTGGATTAAGCAAATCTAAACAGACTCCTGTTATCCTGTAGAAACAGAGCTTAAGAATGCTAAATTATCTTTGGCAGCTTACAGCGTATGAACAAGATTTCCAGCACATAACGTATTCAAGAATGATTGTACATAATGCTACTAAAGCTGAAGTGTGCAGATCTCCTCAACTGAGCAACCAATTTCCCTTTTACTTTTCCACTCTGAGGGCACATGAAAATTAAATAGTGTTGCATGATAACTCATTTGTTTAAAGAGGGATGGAAGTTTCTTTTTGTATTTTGAATAATTATTGTCTTGTGCCAATTTTTACATTGCTCTTCTACTCTTGAAGGAGTTAACTCTTTGTTAGTCCATAGCTCCGCTGGCAGTAATTGCCACAGTGGGCATTGACCGTGTATTCTTATTGACGGTGAATTTCGGCAGGTGAATTTGGGGTGAGGAGAAAACCCTTTCCTCAGCTGGAGACACACTCTTCCGAGAGAGAATTTCTGGGTCGCAGTCAAGAGTCCAGACCTATGGCAATTGTTCCCATTGTAAATGTAACATTGCTGAATGTGCCTCTGGCTTAGTGTGTAGGCCAGAGAATGAACATGGACCTTTTGTCAATGCATGGCTCAGCCTCCCACAGAATCAATTTGCACAGCTATAGGATGTACAGTGAACCACAATAGATAGTAGAAATGCATTTTAATATTGATGCTCTGACATTGGTACTCAGGAACAAATGACCCCATGACACCTGTTTGCCAAAACTAGTCATAATTGGGGCCTCCCATTCCACTGGCCGGTGGAACCACCATTTTATGGGATGTGGTGCACTTCCGTGCCTTGCTCACTGGACAGTGGTAGTGTAGTTATACATTTTATGACGAGTTGTACAGCTCATCACATGACTTGCAGGATCTCCTGAAAGCTGTTGTCCACTTACTACTAAACCTATCAGTTACATAATGACCAATTAATGCTATCCTTCTTGTGATTGAGAGGGAAGAGAAAGCAGGTGAGTAAGGTCTATTTTGAGGTCTGGTTTGCTCTAAGCTGTGTGTCCAAGACTGAATCAACTTCCAGTGCAGACATCTCAAACCAATTCCTGAGAGGCAGCCCCTGGTTACAAGTCACGATTGACCAATCAACAGCATTCATATTTGGGACATGCAGAGAGCGAATTGGAGGCTGGAATTCTTCTCAATTGACTCATATGATCACAGAGAAGAAATATAGAAACTAGGAACAGGAGTAGGCCATTTAGCCCTTTGAGCCTCTGCTATCATTCGACATGATCATGGCTGATCCACTACCTCAATGCCATATTCCCGCTTTCTCCCCATGCTCCTTGAAACCATTAAAATAAAATATGCATATATCTATCTCTTTTTTGAATACATTCAGTGACTTGGCCTCCATAGCCTTCTGTGGTAGAGAATTCTACAAGTTCACTAGCTTTTGAGTGAAGGCATATTTCCTCATCTCAGTCCTAAATGGTCTATCCCATATCCTGAGACTGTGTTCCCTGGTTCTAGACTCCACAACCAGGGAAAACATCCTCCTTGCATCTGATCTGTCCATCCTTGTTAGAATTCAATACATTTCAATCAGGTCTCCTGTCATCCTTCTGAATTCGAGTGAATACAGGCCCATTTGGCACAGTGGTTAGCATTGCTGCTCACAGTGCCAGGGACCTGGGTTCGATTCCCGGCTTGGGTCACTGTCTGTGTGGAGTTTGCACGTTCTCCCCGTGTCTGCGTGGGTTGCCTCCGGGTGCTCCGGTTTCCTCCCACATTCCAAAAGATGTGCTACTTAGGTGTATTGGCCATGCTAAATTCTCCCTCAGTGTACTCATACAGGTGCATGAGTGTGGCAACTCGGGGATTTTCACAGTAACTTCATTGCAGTATTAATGTAAGCCTACTTGTGACTAACAAATAAACTTTAACTTTATTTGAACCAATCTCTCTGCATAGGACACTCTCGCCAACCCCGATTTCAGCCTGGTGAACCTCCGCTGCACTCCCTCTTTGGCAAGTATATCTTTTCTTCTGTAGGGAGACTAAAATTGCATGCAGTGCTCCAGGTGTGGTCTCACCGAGGCCCTATATAACTGCAGTAAGGCATCCCAATTTCTGAATTCAAAAGAAGACAACCTTTATGAATAGGTTGGCCCTTGCTGAGAAAACAATGTTAATTCTAGCATGCTGCCTTCATTGGTGAAATATTGGCATTACTCCTGTGCATAGCGGGGGACCCTTAATTTTGGTCATTATGCTTACCTGTGCCTACACTACTTGGAGTTAGATAACTGCAGTCTGCTTCAATGAAAAGAGAATGTACAGTCCATGGGGAAGGATTTCTACTGGAATCATAGAATCACTACAGTACAGAAGGAGGCTATTTGGCCCATCAAGTCTGTACCAACAATATCCCAACCAGGCCCGATTCCCACAAACCCACACATTTACCCCGTTAATCCGCCTGACACTAGGGTCAATTTAGCATGGCCAGTCAACCTAACCCACGCACCTTTGGAGTGTGGGAAGAAACCGGAGCACCCAGAGGAAACCCATGCAGACACAGGGAGAATGTGCAAACTCCACACAGATAGTCATCCGAGGCCGGAATTGAACCCGGGTCCCTGGCGCTGTGAGGCAGCAGTGCTAACCACTGTGCCACCGTGCTGCCCTCTTAGAATATTAATGTGCAGCAAAAATTGGCAGAATTCTCTGACCTTGTCCGTGGCTGGGATTCTCCGATGCAGGTGAAATGAACGGAGTTTTGGTTGAGTGCCAAATTCTCCACTCTCATTGGCAGCGAGGGTGGCGGGGGGGGGTGGGTGGGGGGGGGGGGGGGGGGGGGGGGGTGGGGTTGGGGGGGGGGACATTTGTAGAGGGGTGAGCAGTTTTGAACACACGTGTACTGTCACAGTAAGCAGTTTTATTTTTGTTTTGGAAGACACCTGAGAATTGCAGCCCATGTTTAATTTGTTGAGCAGTGGAAATATAATCATAGAATCCCTACCGTGCAGAAGGAGGCCATTAAGCCCATCAAGTCTGCACCAACTCGCTGACAGAGTGTCTTATCCAGTCCCTCTTCCTCCTCCCTATCTCTGTGATCCCACATTTTCATCATGAATGATCCATCTACTGTACACATCTTGGGACACTAAGGGGCAATTTAGAATGGCCAACCAACTTAACCTGCACACACTTGGATGTGAGAGGAAACTGGAGCACCCAGAGGAATCCCACACAGACACAGGGAGAATGCGCAAACTCCACACAGGCCGAGACCCAAGACCAGAACTGAACCCAGATCCCTGGTGCTGTGAGGCAGCAGTGCTCACCACTGTGCCACCCATTAATACTTAAATAAGTTGGGCACACAGAACATCTAGCTGGGTGAATTGGTCAGTAATTTTGCTTCAAGACTGTCGACTAAGAATTAAAATATCCTCACGCTTCAGATAGTTATGTTGATCAAAGGAAAAGGTTAGCTTGAGCACTGCTGTTTCTGCATGAGATCAGTGATAAACCCAGTGGAAATCTCTTCCAGAACGTCTTTTGGCTGCATTCAAATATGTACTAAAATGCTGCCATGATAAATAGAAATATCTGTGTACAGATGTCAGCAAGGTGATTACAGACTGATGTTTCTTTACCACTGAAAATAAAATCTGGGTTAATGTGTCAAAATATGAAGCCCATGCAATTCCACACCAATTCGATTTATTGTGGCGTCATGGAGATAGGAGGAAGAGGGCCTGGGTAAGACACTCTGTCGGAGAGTTGGTGTAGACTCGATGGGCTTAATGGCCTCCTTCTACTTCCACTGCTCAACATATTAAACATGGGCTGGGATTCTCCAGGTTTTGTTCACCCCACTCCCGTTGCCAGTGAGAGTGGAGAATTTGACACTCAGCCAAAACTCCATTCATTTCACCTGCATCGGAGAATCCCAACCACGGACAAGGTCAGAGGATTCCGCCGATTTTCACTGTATATTAATATTCTAATATTAATAACATCGTACATTAATATTCCAATAGGGCAGCACGGTGGCACAGTGGTTAGCACTGCTGCCTCACAGTGCCAAGGACCCAGCTTCAATTCCAACCTCGGGTACATGTCTGTGTGGAGTTTGCACATTCTCTGCGTGGGTTTCCACCGGGTGCTCCAGTTTCCTCCCATAGTCCAAAGATGTAATTCTGTGCTGTGGGGCTGGATCTATCCAGAATTAAGTTAAAGCAGTCCAACTTCATTCCACATTTATATTACATTTTTTAATTTGATAAGAGCCTCTTTTATTGGCGGCACGGTAGCACAGTGGTTAGCACTGCTGCTTCACAGCTCCAGGGTCCCGAGTTCGATTCCCGGCTTGGGTCACTGTCTGTGTGGAGTTTGCACATTCTCCTCGTGTTTGCGTGGGTTTCCTCCGGGTGCTCTGGTTTCCTCCCACAGTCCAAAGATGTGCGGGTTAGGTTGATTGGCCAGGTTTAAATTGCCCCTGAGATGCATAGGTTCGAGGGATTAGCGGGTAAATATGTGGGGGTAGGGCCTGGGTGGGATTGTGGTCGGTGCAGACTCGATGGGCCGAATGGCCTCCTTCTGCACTGTAGGGGTTCTATGATGGTTCTATGATGATGATTAAAAATGGATAACATGCCTTCTAATATCAGAAATGCAGGGTAAGATCCAAGATGCAGAAACATAGCAAATCAGTTTTGTAGTTTGAATTGAATTCTCAAAATAAACTGTTCACGTTTGGAACCTGCTAACCTGTAGCCTGATGATATCTGCTCTTGCAGTCCTTTCAGTCTTGGTTGGGTGATTTGGAACTGATAATGTAAAATTTTAAGTAAAATAAGACAACAACAAAACTGCTTGCGAGACCTTGATCTTCTGCTGGCCTTTGAGAAATCACAGCGCGAGGTTGTAAAACAGGTGCAGGATATTTGATACCCTTACTTATGCTGGACAAATTACACGCTCACTTTTTCTCTTTTTGGGCCTCATGGAGTTTCCGGAATTTTCTTAGAAATTTCAGAAACCATGTAACGAGGAAATAAAAAGCAGAAAATACTTGATCTGCCTGTTAGGTAGGACCACAGGAGGAGCACAGGAGAAGAATAGTGAGCAAATTGAGACACATGGGTATGGGCAATAGAGGTTACTCTGTGACTCACTGGGGATTCAGTGTAGGTTTTTTTTCACACGTTGCAGCAAGTTATTGAATTGGAAATCGTTTTCAGTAGTGACTTGTACTCTCAATATTGTCAGAGTCTGACTAAGCCTTGTTAAGTCTCAGTCTCATTCGCTCGCTACAACTATCAAGCAAAGTTTCAAAGGACACCGATGTTTTCATAGACCATCTTGCTCTCTTCTGTTTCAAAGATAATACTTTCAATTTCCTGACAGGCCAGTTGGATTTAAGTGTAGTCTCAATAGATTCTGTTGAACCACAGACAGAGTAAATGGTTCAGATTACTTGCATATAAAAGAAAGTGCAAAACCTCCGATTCAAACTCTCAGTTTATGAGGGGATCTCTTAAATGGGCAATTCAGACCTGAACATGCCCATATTTCGACATATCTAGAGAAAATGTTGACCCTTATTCTGAGACCTTCTGACATCTCCTTGTGACACACATTGTCACCTTATTGAGAGTGTGAGTTAGCAGTTTATTAATGGTTTTAAAGTTTAAAGTTTACTTATTGGTGTCACAAGTAGGCTTACATTAACACTGCAATGAAGTGACTGAAAATCCCCCAGTTGCCACATTCCGCCCACCGCCTATTCGGGTACACTATGGGAAAATTTAGCATGGCCAATACACATAACCAGTACATCTTTCAGACTGTGGGAGGAAACCGGAGCACCCGGAGGAAACCCATGCAGACATGGGGAGAACATGCAGACTCCCCACAGACAGTAACCCAAGCCAGGAATCAAATCCGGGTCCCTGGCATTGTGAGGCAGCAGTGCTACCATTGTGTCAAATGGGCCTGTATTCACTAGAGTTCAGAAGGATGAGAGGAGATCTGATTTAAAATCAAAAAAAGGTTATTTATCTATCATCTCACACTTTCCCCAAAGGTTTAAAATGTGACGCTGCTCTTACTCACCTCACACCCACTATCACTCGCACAAAGATCAGATACAGATGAAAAAGAACAGTAGTTACAAAGTATAGTTGTCTCACCTTATTTCATGGTAGACCTGTAGTTTCTTAGCTGAGTTGATGTTTTAGTTGGAGTGAAGGCCTTGAACAGCAAATGATTTTTATTTAGCTGTGAAAGCTCTTGTACTCGACTTTCTGGGAGATTTGGTTCTCAGGTGGACTTGGAAGTTGAAATAGATTGGGGAGAACCCTCCTACCTTCACGGTATTGCTCCTTTTACTTCGCTGTTTAGTGACGTGCTGTAGGTTCTAGAGCCGTCCGATGGATTCATAGAATCCCTACAGTGCAGAAGAGGCCATTCAGCTCATCGTGTCTGCACTGACTCTCTGACATAATATTTAACCAAGGCCCTTTCCCTGTAATCCCATTTACAATGGCTAATCTCATCAAATTTGCACATCTTTGGGCACTAAAGAAGAATTTAGCATGGTCAATCCACGTACCCTGCAAATGTTTGGACTGTGGGAGGAAATTGGAGCACCCAAAGGAAACGCACACAGACACGGGGAGAAGGTGCAGACTCCGCACAGTCACCCAAGACCGCAATTGTACCCGGGTCCTTAGAGCTTTGAGGCAGCAGTGCTAACCACCGTGCTGCCAGATCGAATTCTCTCTCTGCGTTAGCTTTTGCTGTTTTATGGGCAGACAGAAAACATGACTGTGCCCACCATGTGGTTTGTACAAGTCCAAAGAGCTTTGTCTAAAGAAAGTTGGTGTGTTGATGACGCATCGCTTGTTATCGTTTGACACTTTGGAACTCATCCTGTCTAGTTTGACCGATGGATACATTTCACATTCGTCTAACACACACAGTTTCAGTGTCTCAATTGTCCATGTTGAAACAGAAAGACGAGTCCGCTAGAATACGATAGTTATTTTTATTGACAGTCCATCCTTCAACAAAGGGATGAGTGTGCTTCCCGGTGAACATCCATACTTAATTAGGTATTTACTGGAGACTCAGGACTGTCTAGCTCAGAATGCTAAAGGTCACATGATTTGCAGTGGCCATTTTATAGACTACGTTCAAAATGTTAAGGTATTGCCTCAAAGTTCATAATATAATGGAGCATGACAGTGAATTGAAAGTTGAACATTATCTCCACTTTGACTGGGGTACTTGTAAGCAAATTGATCTAACACAGCAACGTTATTATCTCATACTTATGGCCATATAAATTCAAATGAAAGTTCTGCACTTTTCAGACAAGGCAAATTTGCTTTTGGGAAAATTCTGGGTGGTACGGTGGCACAGTGGTTAGCACTGCTGCTTCACAGTGCCAGAGACCCGGGTTCAATTCCTGGCTTGGGTCACTGTCTGTTTAGAGATGGCATGTTCTCTCCATGTCTGCATGGGTTTCCTCCAGGTGCTCCGGTTTCCTCCGGGTGCTCCAGTTTCCTACCACAGTCCAAAGATGTGTGGCTCAGGTTGATTGGCCATGATAAATTGCCCCTTAGTATCAGGGGGAACTAGTTAGGGTAAATGCATGGGTTATGGGGATAGGGCCTGGGTGGGATTGTGGTCGGTGCAGACTCAATGGGTTGAAATTATAGGGATTCTGCACTGTAGGGATTCTATGAAAAGGTATTTTCATATTATGCAGAAGTTTCACAGCTGTAAAGTTAGCCTGTGGAGCAAACCAATAAAGTGTAGCATCCTTCTGGAAAAGAAGCTTTGCATTTAGTGTCCTGCCAAAATCCATGCACGCACAAGCCCAATGGAATTGTTTTTGGGGAAGAAAGGGTAATTGAGTTCGGTCCATCTGAGTTTTTATACATTCAATTTGGCACCTTCAGTGTGACTTTTTATGTACACCACATATGGGACACCACTTGCAGTTCTACAATCAATAACCAGCTAAAGGCAAGAAACCAAGCTCTGAGTAAACAATAGGACTCTGAATTTTTCATAATCTGACTTTCAGCTGACTACAGTAAAGTTTAGTAAGGAGCAGAGGAATACTAATTTGTGATGATACAACTCCAGAATTCAAATCCAAATGTGAAGGTCAAACAAATGAGGCTGCTATTGAGTAAGTTAGATCAGCAATCGTTTGTTGAGAAATTGTACACATATTCTGCCAGATTATCAGAAAACAAGCACGCACAGCATTCAGCCACAGGGAATCAAGAACCTAGCAGTAGATCAGGAAACAAGTAGACTCATAGTAACAATTTACATTTATATTTTTTTATGCATTTGTGGGACATCGGAGTCACTGGCTGGCCAGCATTTATTGTCCATCCCTAGTTGCCCTTGTTCAGAGGGCAGTTGAGAGTCTACTACATTGCTGTGGCTCTGGAGTCACATGTAGGCCAGGTAAGGACAGCAGATTTCCTTCCCTAAAGGACATTAGTGAACCAGATGGGGTTTTCCAACAATGGTTTCATGATCATCAGTAAATTCTTAATTCCAGATACTTTTTTTAATTATTGAATTCAAATTCCACCATCTGCCATGGTGGGATTCAAACCCAGATTGCCAGAACATTAGCTGAGTTTCTGGATTAATAATCTCGCGATAATACCACCAGGCCATTGCCTCCCTACACCTATGTAGCACCTTTAATGCTGTAAATTGTCGCCGGTACTTCACTGAAGTGTAATCAAACAGAATTTGACACTGAGCAGCATAAGAGACATTAGGGCCAGTGGGCTAAATCTTGGTCAGAGAAGTAAGGTTTAAGGAATGTGTTAAAAGAGGAGGAAGAGGTGGAGAAGACTATGAAGGGAGTTTCAGAGCTTAGGGCCTCAGCAGCAGATGACCAGTTGCCGACAGTGAAGCAAAGGAAATCCGGGATACATAAGAGGCCAGAATTGGAAGAGCACAGAGATCTGGGAAGGTGGTGGGCCTGGGTAAGTTTACAGAGATGGGTAGATGCAAGGTTACAAAGAGATTTGAAAACAAGGATGCAAATTATTAAAGTGTGGCATTGCTAGACTTGGAGATAATGTAGGGCAGTCAACACAGGATTGATGAGTGAATAGATTATTGCACACTGGCTACGAGATCATTATACCAGCAAATCAGTCATATGCCCAACCCTAAAGAGCAAAAAAAATGTATTTACATTTGCATAGAGCCTTTCACAACCTGTGAGCTTCCCAGAGTACTGTTGTGCAGTTACTGTTCGTTTGTTACTGCAAACGAAAATAGTGAATTATCACTACTTTAGGTGGTCTTCAGAGTCAAGGTGACGCACAAAAAGAATTGTTAGCACAGAAACAAATTGCAACAATTAGGAATCATACAAAACTGCAGTTCACCATCCACAGTGATGACTCCTTACTAATGACAATCAAAAGAAAGCAAACACCAATGTGTGCTTATACCCATTAACAAATTCTTTCTGTGTGTCTATACACATTTTTTAAATGAAATATCTGGTGCTTAAACTCAGAATGGAAAAACTTACTTAATTATTACCTAGTTCACCCACTTTACACTTGGTGCATGCTTCAATTTTATCTCTATTCCTTGCTCAGTACACCCATGATCCATTGGTCAGTTTATATATTTATCGTGCCATTTTCTATCTGCCCAATTTCTCCACATGATTGTAATACCTGTCCCCTTGACCTGAACCTAATACCCAATGTTTTGAATAATGTGTATTAAGAGTGTTAATTGAGCATCTGTCATATTTAACCCAACGGTTGCATCAGATGGCTTTGCGTTACTCCAAGATTGTCTTGACTGTTCACCAGCGCTGACTGGCTTGTTGTTGGGGCATGGAGGGCTTGACAGGAAAATAGAGAGTATTATTCTTCTTATTAATCCACAAGTGAACCTGCAGGCCGATGTCCAAAGTGGGGTAAAAGTGTTTTGCCCTGGTAAACTGTTTTATTTTAGTTAAACTCTTCACTGTGCTCTCCTGTGAACTAGAGGGCTCTGAACCTATTTCAGCCTCCTTCTGAAGGTGCTGTGGCCTTTGGTATGTCCTCATGAAGAGCGTGTGCATCCAAAATTGGGCCCTATGAATGCTATTTGTGTGATACTGAATGCTGTGGTTCAGAGATGGTTAATCAAATTAAAAATGGTTTCTATGTACCTGCTCGACCAAAACAAAAACACAATATTGCTTAAAGTTGAAAGGAAAACATTAGTGTTACTAAGCAGTAGGTAAAACATTAGATCAAGGGTACATTCCTGTCTTGTAAATGATGTTTTTTTTTTGAATTACCAGTTTAGTAACTGAAGCATAATTATCTAAATCATGATGACATAATTGCAACATCAATCATATTTGAGACTGCACTTCATTTTTCATTTCATTTTAAGACAAGGTTTTTAAAAAAATAATCTAATTTCCTAAGGTTGCTGTGGTGATCAACTTGTCTGACCAGCAGTAGAGTTTATGGAGCGTGCTGTTCCTGGCTGCTGCAGAATTTGCCTGGAACCTTCTCAACTGAGGCCGCAAGGCCCATTTAATAGATGACTGAACTCTGCTGCTTAAGCCCCACACACATAAAGTTCTTGCACACATAAGCAAATTATCTTCCCAACTGAACACAATAACATGGATAAGTTGCTGTCTGTCTGCCTTTTCCACTGGTTGCTTGGCATAATATTATGAACAAAACCGTTAATGACAACAAAAGGATGTAGGAACATAAAGTTTAAAATTTATTTATTAGTGTCACAAGCAGGCTTACAGTAACACTGCAATGAATTTACTGTGAAAATCTCCTAGTCACCGCACTCCGGCGCCTGTTCAGGTGCACTCAGGGAGAATTCAGCATGGCCAATGCAACTCACCAGCACGCCTTTCGGACTGTGGGAGGAAACCGGAACACACGGAGGAAACTGATGCAGACACAGGGAGAGTGTGTAGACTCCGCACAGACAGTGATCCAAGCGGGGATTCAAATCCAGGCCCCTGGCGCTGTGAAGCAGCAGTGCTAACCACTAGGAACATTCTCCAACATTCAATCAGATCATGGCTGATCTCTCTCTGGTCTCATATCCACCTCCCCACCTGTTCCCCATTTCCCTCTTTCTTTTTTTTAAAGTTAGAAATATATCTACCTCCTTCTTAAAACCATTCAACGATTCAGACTCCACCGGGCTATGGGGCAGCGAGTTCCACAAATTCACCATCCTCTGCGAGAAGTAGTTCCTTGTCATCTCAGTTTTAAATCTATCACCTCGCAACCTACACCTGTGACCTCTTGTTCAAGATTGCCCCATAAGAGGAAACATTTGGTCTACATTTACTTTATCAATCCCTTTTAAAATTTTATAAACCTCGATCAGATCCCCCTCATCCTTCAAACTCCAGCGAGTACAAGCCCAAACTTTAATCCCTCCTCATACGTCAACCCCTTCATCCCTGGAATCAGTCCGGTGAACCTCCTCTGAACTGCCTCCAATGCCACCACATCGTTCCTCAATAAGGAGATCAAAACTGGACACAATACTCCAGATGTGGTCTCATCAACACCCTATACAAATACAACAACACTTTTCTACTTTTATATCTCAATTCAAATGTCGAGGTTTCATAGAATCCCTACAGTGCAGAAGGAGGCCATTTGGCCCATCAACAACAATCCCACCTAAGCCCTATCCCTGTAACCACACATATTTACCACGCCAATCCCTCTAACCTACACATCCCAGGACACTAAGGGGCAATTTAGCATGGCCAATGCACCTAATCCACCCATCTTTAGACTGGGGGAGGAAACCGGAGCACCTGGAGGAAACCCACACAGACACGGGGAGAACGGACAAACTCCAAACAGACAGTGACCCCACCCAGGAATTGAACCCAGGATCCTGGAGTTGAGAGGCATCAGTGCTAACCACTGTGCCACTGTGGTTTCACAAATGTACCAAGATTGTTTCCTGAGTTGCAGTTATTGAAAAAGGCAGCACCCTCTCTAAAGAGTTTGCCAATTTTTTTATTAATTTGTTTGCACAAGTGCAATAAAAACTATGAAGTAAATCTTGTTAAATCGAACATTCTGTCACAGGTAACAGAGAGTTGAGCTCACTGTAATAAGAAGAACAAATGGCACTTTCTGGGTCTATCCTTGAAGACAGCACTGCTTTAATACGTTGTTGTTCAATAAAACAAATATTGACAGCGATAATCCCATTTATTCCTCAGTTTGTGGAGTTCACCCACTTTTTCTGAAGTTTTGGGATTTCCAAAGAGCGCCCATTGGCTCACAGTGCTTGTTGAAATTGAACTGTTATGTCAATGGAAAGTAATTCAAAGTGACTGCATGCTTTGATTTGCATTTCACTAGGAAGAATTAAGATTCTCTTAAGGTTAAGGTGCAGGTTCAGTTGGCAGTTAGGAAGGCAAATGCAATGTTAGCATTCATGATGAGAGGGATAGAATACAAGAGCAGGGATATACTTCTGAGGCTGTATAAGGCTCTGGTCACACCCCATTTGGAGTGTTGTGAGCAGTTTTGGGCCCCATATCTAAGAAAGGATGTGCTGGCCTTGGAAAGGGTCCAGAGGAGGTTCACAGGAATGATCCCGGGAATGAAGAGCTTGCCGTATGAGGAACAGTTGAGGACTCTGGGTCTGTACTCGTTGGAGTTTAGAAGGATGAGGGGGGATCTTATTGAAACATATAGGATACTGCGAGGCCTGGATAGAGTGGATGTGGAGAGGGTGTTTCCACTAGCAGGAAAAACTAGAACCAGAGGGCACAACCTCAGGCTAAAGGGACAATCCTTTAAAACAGAGATGAGGAGTAATTTCTTCAGCCAGAGAGTGGTGAATCTGTGGAACTCTTTGCCGCAGAAGGCTGTGGGGGCCAGGTCATTGAGTGTCTTTAAGACAGAGATAGATAGATGCTTGATTAATAAGGGGATCAGGGGTTATGGGGAAAAGGCAGGAGAATAGGGATGAGAAAAATATCAGCCATGATTAAATGGCGGAGCAGATTCAATGGGCCGAGTGGCCTAATTCTGCTCCTATGTTTTATGATCTTATGATCTTCAGAGGGCAAAGGACCTCCAATATTATAAAGTCCACTCAAATATTACATGCATTTTCCATGCTACTGAATCTTTGTGGTCAATGCTTTTATATTTTGAGTTGCAGCTCATCTTGGAAAATAATATACCTGTTCATTGCACACCTTTTATTTTCACCGTACTCATATTTTCAGTACAACCAACCATTTGTTATTTATTATTATGTAAAGTGTGCCCGTTCTTCACATAATATATCCTGGTATTTACAGAGAATGTGGTGTCTTCAGCAGTTTATCATATGCCGTTTGCAATACGGCTTTGAAAATATTCTGGAGTATTTCAGACACACATCAGCGCTGGAGCTGTACCTCGTCAGCATTTTAACATTACATACTTCACCAGACTACAACATTTAATTTAACTCTTGGGTTGCTTGAACTTTACAACTATGAAAACAATCCTCCTTTCATTTTAGATTTGAAATGAGTAACTCTCAGTTATTGGTACAGTTTATGTTGCTTCATGATGATCGCACAGGGATCTTGTCACAGTTATTAACCCTTTAATGTCACCACATTGATATTGAAATATTACCACAAGTTGCTGGTTTATACAGTGAGTGAACACGATGTGAAGGACAGTTTCTGGTTGAACTAAAAGGCATTGAAGATCTGGGATGTCATTTGAACTCTTTGAAGAGATAAATGTCTAATGATCACTCCTGCTGCTCCAAGACATCCATTAATTATGCTCTAATCAAGTTAAGTTATCTATTCTTCTGCAGTCTATTATTCCCTCTTTAATTATTCTTGGATGTCTATTATTTATTTTGTAATTCCTCCTAGCTATTCATCATTGATTCCCAGGTATTATCAGTGATTTTCCCTCTAATCACTCTCATTTGTAATTCCTAGATTACTCCCAGGTATGTTGGCAATTCCATAATCATTCTCAGACATTTATTATCCCCACTGTGAAATGCAACTTTGATATTTGTGACAAACCATACTTACTGCGAGCTTGGTTCTCCGTCTAGTTATTTGAAGATTCAAAACTTTGCACATTTGAGATCAAAAATGATAATTCACACTTGCAAATTAACATCACATCAAACAGTATCATGTGATGTTCCAGAATGAGTTTATCAGTGTACACAAGGCCCTACTAGACACAAGGGGTGGAATTTTCCTGTCCCGCTCTCCACAGGAATCATAGGAGGCGGGGGCAGACCATGGAAAGGCCCGTTGACCTGGGGCAGGATTTTCCAGTCCTGGGGCAAGCACGGCCGGAAACCCCTGCCCAAGATATCCGGTGAATAAAGGAAATCTCTCCCTCGGAATACTGGGCGGAATTTTACTGGCACATCCGCCCGAGGTTTGTACGATCCCGCCCCAGGCCAGTGGAGAATGCCGTCCTCTGAGCCTCACCCGTCCCCGGAATCGGGGCGGGCGTGCAGTTAAAATTCCGGCCATTGACTCTATTGATTGCTTCATTGCCGTGTGCCAGGATTAAAGGGACCACAAAGGACCATTCTAATCCCAAACTTTCCTTGACTTGTGTTGCACGGGAGTCTCATTCCTGCCCACTGTAAGGTCTCTGATTCAGTTCTTACTCACTGAGTGGGCTGGATTTTACAGTTCCACCCACACCGGGACCTGGATCTTTCCATCTGAGGTCAACAGATCTTGGGCTTGTCCATCACAGCTTGTGATGGACAAGCCCATCACGTGCTCCTGCTCTGTTCAAGACCACAAGGAACAAGAAAAGGTCATGAATGTAGCCCAATCCATCGCGCAAACCAGCCTCCCATCCATTGACTCTGTCTACACTTCACGCTGCCTCGGCAAAGCAGCCAGCATAATTAAGGACCCCACGCACCCTGGACATTCTCTCTTCCACCTTCTTCCATGGGGAAAAAGATACAAAAGTCTGAGGTGACGTACCAACCGACTCAAGAACAGCTTCTTCCCTGTTACTGTCAGACTTTTGAAGGGACTTACCTCGCATTAAGCTGATCTTTCTCTACACCCTAGCTATGGCTATAACACTACATTCTGCACTCTCTAGTTTCCTTCTCTATGAATGGTATGTTTTGTTTGTGTAGCGTGCAAGAAACAATATTTTTCACTGTATGTTAATACATGTGACAATAATAAATCAAATCAAATTTACTGTGTCGCCATGATGATTCCCAAAGCCAATGGGACTGGAAGATTTAGACCACTACTATCTTACAATCATAGAATCCTACAGTGCAGAAAGAGGCTATTCGGCCCATCGAGTCTGCACCAACCACAATCCCACCCAGGCCCTATCCCCATATCCTTACATATTTACCCACTAATCCCTCTAACCTATGCATCCTGGGACACTAAGGGGCAATTTAGAATGGCCAATCAACCTAGCCCGCACATCTTTGGACTGTGGGAGGAAACCGGAGCACCCGGAGGAAACCCACGCAGACACAGGGAGAACGTGCAAACTCCACACAGACAGTGAGACCTGAGCCGGGATTCGAACCCAGGTCCCTGGAGCTGTGAAGCAGCAGTGCTAACCACTGTGCTACCGTGCCGCCCCTACTGTCTTGTGCTTAATTCTCCACATCTGGCTCACGTCTATGGGATTTTGAGCTTTGATTATCATGAGAAAATGGCCTTAACTCACTAACACATAGTGACATTCACATGCTGGAAAAAGAAATTGGCGGAAGACAAAGAATAAATTTACGTATCGGGAAAGCAGAATCCTAATGAGGATATATGGCTATGACTTATGGACAGCACAGTAATTGCTTAAACGATATGGGCTAATAATGCCTGCTGCTGATAATTGCTATTAATTAAATCAGCCTAAAACTAGGGGTCATAAATGTAAGATAGTCATTAATAAATCCAGCAGGGAATGCAGGGGAAACCTCTTCACTCAGAGAGCAAAGGAGTCATTGAAGTTAACATCATTGATGCATTTAAGGGAAAGTTAGACAAACCTGTGAAGGAGAAAAGAATATGCTGATAGGATGAGATGAAGGAGCCAAGGAGAAGCACTTGTGGGTAGCAAAGCATGGACGAGCCGGGCTGAATGGCTGGTTTGTATGCTGTAATTCCGTGTTACTTATCAGCTGATAACATCAAAATAGTTGCAAAGTTGGTGATGTCGCAAAGGCTTGACTGCGACACATTGGATTCTCCAGTGTTTGCAGCTCTGTTTCACTTTCAAAGAAAGGGAGGCACGGTGACACAGTGGTTAGCACTGCTGACTCTCAGCGCCAGGGCCTGGGTTCGAATCCCGGTTTGGGTCACTGTCTGTGTGAAGTTTGCACGTTCTCTCCGTGTCTGCGTGGGTTTCCTCCGGGTGTTCCGGTTTCTTCCCACAGTCCAAAGATGTGCAGGTTAGGTGGATTGGCCATGCTAAATTGACCCTTAGTGTCAGGGGTGCGAGCTAGGGTAAATGCATGGGGTTATAGGGATAGGACCCGGTTAGGATTGCAGTCTGTGCAGACTCGATGGGTCAAATGGCCTCCTTCTGCACTGTAGGGATTCTATGAAAACTGCAGTGTTTAGCATTTGCGACCCATTTCATTTAGCTGTACAAACTCTGAAACTACTTACCAGCTCAACTCTGCCAACCCAAGGGAGCAGAGAGGGTGGACTCATGCAAGAATGTTAATGCCCACAAGTGGAATGGCATCATTAAATTGACTTCATCATATGTCAGCACAATAACAAGAGAGGACCACATTTGCCTATTTACTTTTCTATAGGTGACGTTTATTTATGTTAGTTCTTCGCTGGCTGTGAACCACTTTGGGATGTCTTTAAGGTTGTGAAAGGTGCTATATAAATGTAAGAATTTTTCTAAAATCTTCATTTGGGTGAGTGCAATGCTCATAATGGAGGCAAGGGTTGTGATAGGTTATTGAGAGAGAATGATAGAGAGAGGAATTCCTATTACACTCAAAAACATATTTCATTCCAGTCAAACCAGGGAAACTTTTGACAATTCCCCATTGTTTCCTTTCCCCAGGTATTATTAAAACCATCTCAAGATTCTGTTGCCTCCTAAGTTAAGTTTTTAAAAATGTATTAGTGTCTCAAGTAGGTTTACGTTAACACTGCAATGAAGTTACTGTGAAAATCCCCTAGTCGCCACACTCCGGCTTCTGTTCGCGTGCACTGAGGGAGAATTTAGCATGGCCAATGTACCTAACCAGTGCGTCTCATGGAACCATAGAAGCATAGAATCCCTAAAGTACAGAAAGAGGTCACTTGGCCCATCGAGTCTGTACAAACCACAATCCCAACCAGGCCCCACTCCCGCAACCCCACACATTTACCCTGCTAATCCCCTGACACTAGGGTCAGTTTAGCATGGCCAATCCACCTAACCCGCACAACTTTTGGAATGTGGGAGGAAACCGGAGCACCCAAAGGAAACTCACGCAGACACGAGGAGAATGTACAAACACCACACAGACAGTTATTCAAGGCCAAAATTGAACTAGGGTTCCTGGCACTGTGAGGCAGCAGTGCTAACCACTGTGCCACCATGCCGCCCTTTTCAGACTGTGGGAGGAAGCTGGAGCACCCAGAGCAAACCCACGCAGACATAGGGAGAACATGCAGACTCCGCACAGCCAGTGACCAAGCCGGGAATCGAACTTGGATCCCTCGGGCTGTGAGGCAGCAGTGCTAACCACTGTGCCACCGTGCCGTGAAAAGCATGTCAAAGGAGAGAAATCTGTTGATGAGTTTTTAAGAAATTATATAAAAGGCAAAATAAATGACTTGCATTTATTTATGAGTTTTCATAATGGTAAACTCTTCAGAATGTCTGCAATTGTCAAGACCATATTTTCAAAAGGAACTGTGTGATTGCTTGCTTGAGTCTGACTTGTAAAGATGGGGGGGAGAAAAAAACCTCAGTTATATGGCAAATTGCTTCCTGCTTCATATATTATCCATTGTGTTCACCAGTATGCCTATCCATCTATATACTCTGTGAAGGTAGGAGGCCAAAGGCCCCACAGGATACGAATGGGCTAACACGATAAAATAAAGACAAAGTAACAGCTACTTCTGTTAAAGATTACGATTTAAGGAAAGTAAGTTTCCTCAGGCTCTCCCTTCACTCCAGACATGTTGCAGTCGGCGGAATTTGTTGTTTTTCGCCTGTTTGGGATTTTTTTGTGTCGGAGTTACTGTAGCTCTTTAAGAAGTGAATGTGATGAATTGAGAGTGAATTGCCATTCAAGTACAGGGAATGCTTAACTGTCATTCACTTGTATCTATCCCCGCTCTTTGTGAAGCGCAAACCACCCAAAGCAGGGAAATGAATGATGATAATTGTAATGGTCTTAAGTGGATTGAAGGCACAACAATAACAGCAGAAAAACTCCCTGTAGTTTTCAATGTTAAGGTTGCTAGCAGTGTAAGAGGAGGGGGGTGGTGGGGCGGGGGGGGGTGGGGGGGAGCGGCCTGGGGAAGCTTATGCAGGACGGATGTGGGCCAGATTTAACACCAGCGCAAATCAGCTTGAAAACATAGGAAGTAAGATAAATTAACCGTTTAAAAGAGGCAAAATGCGGGCTGTGTAATTCAACACCTGCTTTAGAAAGTATCAAGCAAAAATAATCCTTTGATTATTTACATATGTGCAGTTGCAAGTCAACAGTGTCTAAATAACAAATCTGCCGAACGTGATTCTTGGCCCTTTCTGCGATTTTTCATTAGTGCTTACAAAATCCATTTTAACGGTTTTCTCCCACACACCTTCTCCCTCAGGCCCATCCAAACCAAATTTCACAGCCAGCCTCTGCAGCTTTTGAAATGGAAAAATGGTTTCAAATCACTGGCAGAGCTTAATGACTTCTGACTGCTGAGAAATGTTAATTTAAGACAGACCAAATGTCCGTCAGCTGCAAATATTTGGTGTTGTTCACAGGGAACGGGGAAGATTTATGAGGGCCCGGTGGCGAAGACTCTACACTCACATGCTTTACATTACAATTGTTTCACATATTAGCGGATAAAAGGCTGTTGAAGGGGGCGGGGAGGGTGGGGATAGCTATCAACAAAAAAACAACGCAGCCTAAAAGGGAAAAGGGATCAGAGAAAGGCAACTGTGAGGGACGTATTTTATAGCTTGCATCTTGCTGCTGCTGAAAGTCCTCAGTATAATGCAGAATAAATAGGCTATTTATTTTGCCATCCATATATCATTTGTCTCCATACAGACTCGAGCCATATCATAGAGTCATAGAGGTTTACAGCATGGAACCAGGCCCTTCGGCCCAACTTGTCCACGCCGCCCTTTTTTTGAAACCCCGAAGCAAGTCCCAATTGCCCGCATTTGTCTTAAAGGACAGTTTTATTGTGTTGATTGAAATATTGATAATTCTCTTACGGATCCTGCAATGAACAGTGGTTTCATTTCCGTGATCTTCCCCCCCTCCCCACCGAACGAATATAACACAGTGTTTTTGTCTTGTTGAACACACAATCTTTGATAACGTTTTGCAAACGAGTTGCTCCCGTTTTCTGGGATGCAGATACATTGGCCACTTGTTGACTTGTCCCATTCCTCTGACTTAGACAGTGACTCATGTCATGCAAGTGGCCCTCTTTCATTTGGAGTGAGTATTTGCCCCCTGTTTTATCACAAGATGGTTAAGTACATTGACCCGTACAGGCGCCGGAGTGTGGCGATTAGGGGAATTTCACAGTAACTTCATTGCAGTGTTAATGTAAGCCTTACTTGTGACTAATAAATAAACTTTTAAAGCAGCATCTCAGAGCAGCCCAATCCAGTACTCAGCAATCGTTCTCGGACAAGCACTTTTTAGTCCGGGTCAGTGCCCACAGACTGATTTCCCCCACTCCCTCACCTCATTGATTTATTTTATTCATTCGGGGGATATAGGCATCGTTGGCTGGCCAGCATTTATTGCCCATCCCCAGTTGCCCTTGGACAGCAGTTGAGAGTCAACCACATTGCTGCAATTCTGGAGTCAATTTTAGGCTAGATCGGGTAAGAACAGCAGATTTCTTTCCCTCAAGGACATTAGTGAACCAGATGGGTTTTTTTCCGACAATCGACAATGGTTTCATGGTCATCAGTAGACTCTTAATTCCAGATTTTTTTTATTGAATTCAAATTCTGCCATCTGCTGTGGCGGGATTCGAACCTGGGTCCCCAGAACATTAGCTGAGTTTCTGGATTAACAGTCTAGCGACAATACCACTAGCTCATCTGTCTCCCCATAGGATATAGGAGGACATTGTTGTTCCAAGTCAGAAACTCAATAATTGATGTTTTAAAATCATGACCAATTGCATGACCCAGCATTTTGCCCTTCTAATGACCACTGCATAGATCTGGATACTACAATGGCAGAATTATATATGGGCTGGATTTCTGCTCCCAAGTCAGGTAGCTTGAGTCGGGAAATTCCGATGGAAAAGTTTCCTTGAATGGTGTGATTTTCATTCTGTGCGGGGAGGTGTTTGGTTTGGGTGCAAGATGAAGTCAGGCCGATGTCCCAAGACTCAGAAGAGACAAGGCCACCAGGGGTTTGAGTGCTGAGCTGGTCTGTTTAAAAGGCCTGACTTGGTTCTCTGGTACTCCATTCCATTGTTTGATGAAATATTAGGCCCTCTTAGCCCTCATTCCTTCCCTTCCACCCTATGCCCATTGTCCAATACATTCCCATTGCAAACTCATGACACTTCCATGATTATTTACCCAGCATACACTCTATAGATCCAGTGAACCCAATAGCATGTGCGGAACCGCTTGAAGGGAAAAAAAACAATTCAACATTTTTTTAAAAATCTGCCGTCATTACAGCCCTATAAATGTTTCAATCAACCAAACCTTTAAAATATCAATAACAGAAGCCATAAACACAATTGACACCTTTGTATAAATAACCACCACTGAACCATTGAAAAAATGTATATTTCTCATGTGCACCTGTGTCAAGATTTTAAGTGAATCAAATGGGGGAAGAGTGGGAAAAAAGGGAAGGTTTTTGATAGGTCTGAAAAATGGAGGCATAAAATGACGAAAGAGTTGGTTGGGCGTAGGGAGCAGTCATAGGATAAATAAACAATCAAAGGATACGTCCAGAGGAAATATGGTGGCAGAAAAATGACTAGCTTCATCCAAGAAATTCAGGAGAGACACAGAGACATCAGAAGAGAAGGAAACTTAATGGGAGCAGAGGTTACCGTCTGAAATTGTTGAACTTAATATTGAATCTGGAAAGGCTGTGTCATTCCAATCGAATGATGAGATACTGTTCCTTGAACTAACACGGAACTACATTGGAACACTGCGGTAAGCTAAGAATGGAGAGGTCGGAATGTGGAAAATCATATTGGCAGGCAGCGGGAGCTTGGGGTTGTGATTGCAGACTGAATGGAAGTGTTCATGGAAGAGGTCATGGAAGTGGTCATGCAGTCTGTGTTGGTCTCCCCAATATGGCATATACTGTATTGTGAGCAACTAATGCTGTGCACTAAATTGAAAGAAGTTTTTACCTGGAAGGAGTGTTTGGGGCCATGGACAGTAAGGAGACAAGAGATAAAAAAAGGGAAGTATTGCATCTCCTGTATTTGCATTGAAAAATGCCACGTGAAGGGTATGGGTGGCACGGTGGCACAGTGTTTCGCACTGCTGCCTCACAGCTCCAAGGACCTGGGTTTGATTCCCGGCTTGGATCACTGTCTGTGCGGAGTTTGCACATTCTCCCCGTGTCTGCGTGGGTTTCCTCTGGGTGCTCCGGTTTCCTCCCACAGACCAAAGATGTGCGGATTAGGTTGATTGGCCATGCTTAGTGTCCTGGGATGTGTAGGTTAGAGGGATTAGCGGGGTAAATGTGTGGAGTTATGGGGATGGGGCCTGGGTGGGATTGTTGTGGGTGCAGACTTGATAGGCCAAGTGGCGTCCTTCTGCACTGTGGGGATTCTATTATTCTATGATATTAGTGATGATTAAGGAATGGAGGATGGTGTTGCAGAGGGACAGATCCCTTCAGAATGCTGAAAGGGGACGAGAGGGGAAGATGTATTTGTTGGTGGCAGAAACGCTGGTGGTGGATCTGTCGAATGCAAAATGCTGCTGGGCTGGAAGGTGAGGGGGAGGGAGGGGGAAGTTTTTAAAAGTTTAACAGTTTATTTATTAGCATCACAAGTTGGCTTACATTCACACTGCAATGAAGTTATTGTGAAAATTTCCTCGTCGCCGCACTCCGCTTCACTCACCTGGTAAAGGAACAGCACTCCGAAAGCTTGTGATTCCAAATAAACCTGTTGGACTTTAACCTGGTGTTGTGAGACTTCTTACTGTGCCAACCCTAGTCCAACGCCGGCATCTCCACATCAGAACTTAGCATGGCCAATGCACCTAACCGAGCACATCTTTCGGACTGTGGGAAGAAACCGAAGCAAACCCACGCGGACACGAGGGAGAACGTGCAAACTCCGCACAGACAGTGATCCAAGCCGGGAATCGAACCCGGGTCCCTGGCACTGTGAGGCAGCAGTGCTAACCACTGTGCCACCATGCTGCTCAAGGGTGAGAGCAGAAGAGGAGGAAGTTGGTTAGAAACGGTCGAGGGCCCTGTGAACTGTGGTGAGGCTGGAATCCTCGGTTGAGGAAAAAGAGAAGATGTATGGAAGTGTTAGTGTGGAAAGTTGCATCATCAGAATAGATGCAATAGAGTCAGTGAAACTGGGAGAATGGAATGGAGTCCTTACAGGAAGTAGGGTTTCCTGATATCAGGCAAAGTGCAAAACAATATTTATTTGAAGGGACAGGTGACCAGTGTTAATGCCTGTGAGCTGGAATGTTGGAAGATCCACCAAAGCTGCTTTAAAACTCTTGGAGATGCACAAGAAGTATCTGAAGTGAATTCACCCTCTGGTTTCTTCTCACGGTGTCTTGAGGAAGCTTTCAGCCTCTTGTTCTACATCTTCCCCTCCATGCCAGCAAGTCCATGTTGTCATGTCCCGCATGGTCAGATAGTCTGCCATCATTTACAGTTAAGGCTCATCACTGACTAACCACTGGAGTAAAGTGACGATGGCTCCTTGAGCCTCGGCCTAATGGAGAGATTACAATCCCAGAAGGAGAAAGGGGAAAAAAATGGTGGAGAAAATTGTGATAAAAGAAGGCTTGAGGAGTCTCCATGCCTTTGGGATAGTGACCCACAGCACTGGTAGCAGATACTCTGAGCTGCGAGGGAATAGAGGTGAACCTTTATCAACATTGGGGTGAATTTTCCCATTCTGCCCACCAAGGGAATCATAGCGGGCGAGGGGTGGACCATGGTAAGGTCTGTTGACCTCGGGTGGGATTTTCCAGTTTTGGGGCGCACGTTCTCCCCCACTCCATTTTAGCCTTCGCATCGCAATTCATTGATGTTCCCTCCAGGTAATGTCCGCAGAGAGAACACGACACTGTACAAAAGTTCAAGTGGTTAGTGAGGGTCTATCTGCTCACAAGACTTCAGTCGTCTTCACCTCTGCAATTTTCAGTGAGTTCTAGAAATAGAGAGCCCTAGGTTGGCGATGGTGCAATCCAATCTGCTGATGCATTCCCGCAGTAATTCCTTATTGCTCAAAAGAGGAGCTAAAACAGCACGTAGGCAAGGAGTATAATTCTGGTGGGTTCCTTCCACTCGTTTGTTCCACCTTTGGCCAGTGAGGCATGCAAAACCTCAAAAGAACAAAGAAAATTACAGCACAGGAACAGGCCCTTCGGCCCTCCAAGACTGCACCGACCATGCTGCCCAATTGAACTAAAACCCCTGACCCTTCCGGATCCATATTCCTCTATTCCCATCCTATAGAAAGAAACATTGGGCAGTTACATTGTAACTGAAGGCAATGGACACTTGAATGGCTCACCGCACCTTACGATCCCACTCCTGCCATAGCAGGGCTAGAAAATTATGCCCACTGTTTAAGGAGAGTGAGTGGGAGAGAGAGACACTCCACAGACCTTCACTCCCAATCTTGTTGTAATCGGGGCCAGTTGTAATGAATCAATAATGATAATCATTTCAAGTTAACCATGACATTCAAATGTGGAAACGGTCAAAGTGGGTAATATTAGTAACATTGGGTGGGATTTTACGCCTTCGCTCGTCTCAAGACCATAAAATCCATCCGGAGGTTAGCGAACCTTTCCATGGTTCACCCCCTTGCCCGCTCCGATTTCTGAGGTGGGCGGGACAATAAAGTTTCGGCCATTGAATTTGTTCATGGAGTGCTCGGGTGAAGAATTTATTTCAAGGGGTGGTACACAGGGTCTCCTCTGCTTCTGGGGTCTCCCTCACCCAACCCCAGTAGAATGATGGAAAATATAACAACAGAATTGGCTGCAGCGGATTCTGGTCAGTGCACCAGCTCCGTTCTCTAGATAGTCTTCCAGGAAACCATCTGCCCGGTCTCCCTCTCAGGAGCGCACCTGTAACCCTGGCTTCACTTTGGACACGATACCCTCTGACTTTGGTCACTGCTTGAAATTATTTACCATCCACACAGTATCTGCTCTGGCAATTTGTCCAGCCGGCAGCTTTTAATAGAGACACAAGGGTTACAGCAAAGCCTTGTCCCTACCTTGGCAAGGATATATAACCCTTTATCATTTCAAGGTTAAAGACAGAAGTTAATTAATAGCCGTCCAGTTAATGGGAAAGTTCATTTAAAGGGAACATTTGCTTAGCTCTCATTGAATTCCCAATACATCCCACACTATTTACCTAACAGGGCTGATAGATTAAGTGTAATATTTTATTAACGCTTGGTCTGGAGGGGGTGCAAAGCAGAGTCACCAGGATGTTGCCTGGGATGGAACATTTAAGTTATGAAGAGAGGCTAAATAGGCTTGGGTTGTTTTCATTGGAGCAGAGAAGACTGAGAGGCGACCTGATCGAGGTATACAAGATTATGAAGGACATGGACAGAATGGATAAGGAGCAGCTGTTCCCCCATAGTTGAAGAGTCAGTCACTTGGGGACATAGATTTAAGGTGAGGGGCAGGAGGTTTAGGAGGTTATCTGAGGAAAGCTTTTTTACAGTAAGAAGTTTAACAACACCAGGTTAAAGTCCAACAGGTTTATTTGGTAGCAAAAGCCACACGAGCTTTCGGAGCACCGCTCCTTCATCGGGTGAGTGGAGAGTTGTGTTCACAAACAGGGCATATACAGACACAGACTCAATTACAAGATAATGGTTGGAACGCAAGTCTTTACAGCTAATCAATTAGCTGTAAAGACTTGCGTTCCAACCATTATCTTGTAATTGAGTCTGTGTCTGTATATGCCCTGTTTGTGAACACAACTCTCCACTCACCCGATGAAGGAGCGGTGCTCCGAAAGCTCGTGTGGCTTTTGCTACCAAATAAACCTGTTGGACTTTAACCTGGTGTTGTTAAACTTCTTACTGTGTTTACCCCAGTCCAACGCCGGCATCTCCACATCATGAAAGCTTTTTTACCCAGAGGTTGGTGACGGTCTGGAATGTGCCGCCTGGGAGGGTGGTAGAGGCGGGATGCCTCACGTCCTTTAAAAAGTATCTGAATGGGCACTTGGCATGCTATAACATTCAAGGCTATTAATCCTTGTGCCAAATGCTGGCAGATGGAAGTAGGTTGATGTTCAGGTGTTTCTAATGTGTCGGTGCAGACTCGATGGGTTGAAGGGCCTCTTTTGTGCTTTATGATTCTATGAACATAAGGATTACTATTGGATTTGGGGAGTCAAAATTGGAAAAGCCTTGATTTTTTTTACAACCATTTGGTTTATGCAAATTCAAAAAATTCAGTTTTTAGGAGGCCAGTTGAAGTTGGGAATGTTTTTCTTATTCTTATATTTATTGCCCATCCCGAGTTGCCCTTGAACTGAGTGGCTTGCTAGGCCATTCAGAGGGCAGTTAAGCATCAGCCACGGATAGGCCAGATCAGGTACAGACTACAGATTTCCTTCCCTAAGGGACATCAGTGAACCAGATGGGTTTTTCCGACAATGGTTTCATGGTCAGCAGTAGATTCATAATTCCAGATATTTTTGAATTGAATTTAAATTCCATCATAAGACCATAAGACATAGGAGCGGAAGTAAGGCCATTCGGCCCATCGAGTCCACTCCACCATTCAATCATGGTTGATTTCAACTCCATTTACCAGCTCTCTCCCCATAGCCCTTAATTCCTCGAGAAATCAAGAATTTATCAATTTCTGTCTTGAAGACGCTCAACGTCTCGGCCTCCACAGCCCTCTGTGGCAATGAATTCCACAGACCTACCACTCTCTGGCTGAAGAAATTTCTCCTCATCTCTGTTCTAAAGTGACTCCCTTTTATTCTAAGGCTGTGCCCCCGCGTCCTAGTCTCCCCTGCTAATGGAAACAACTTCCCTACGTCCATCCTATCTAAGCCGTTCATTATGTTGTAAGTTTCTATTAGATCTCCCCTCAACCTCCTAAACTCCAATGAATATAATCCCACGATCCTCAGACGTTCATCGTATGTCAGGCCTACCATTCCTGGGATCATCCGTGTGAATCTCCGCTGGACCCGCTCCAGTGCCAGTATGTCCTTCCTGAGGTGTGGGGCCCAAAATTGCTCACAGTACTCCAAATGGGGCCTAACCAGTGCTTTATAAAGCCTCAGAAGTACATCCCTGCTTTTGTATTCCAAGCCTCTTGAGATAAATGACAACATTACATTTGCTTTCTTAATTACGGACTCAACCTGCAAGTTTACCTTTAGAGAATCTGCCGTGGCGGGATTCGAACCCGGGTCCCCAAAACATTAGCTGAGTTTCTGGATTAATAATCGAGCGATAATACCACTAGATCATCACCTCCCCTTAAAGGAGGCACTAGTGCATGATGCTGAAGGAGTGATGTGTATGTTCTGAAATCTCTACTGAATTTAGAATGGAATTTGTGAGCCAGTTACCTTTGGTGAGACTTTCTCAGGAAAGACGGTGAATGAATTTTAGGGAGTTTGAGGATTTTGAAGATGATTTTCAGGCACTGGGAATCAGTTGCATTAACTACACAGTACTTGCATGAAGCAATCAGAGAAGGCTGAAAATGGATAGATTTGCCTGTTGGAAAACTTTTCAATACGTCAGCATGGTAACATGGCAATGAAGCTCCCAGAGCAGATCTTCTAATTCGAACTGAGTTTGGCAGAAAATTGTACTTTTAAGCAGAAATCCTAACAGAATATTTTCCATTGCCAAGCATCTTGCATGTCACACAACAGATTGAGGGAAAGGAAGACAAAACAAATACTTAAAGTCACTCTTTGAATTATTTATTAATTCCGTTCTAAATGGATAGTTTTTTTTCTCATTTCAGTATTTTGACACAAGAAAATTCATTCGTCTGATTCTGAATTATTGTCCATCTCCCACCCCATCCATTCCATCATTAGAGACCATTCTTTCTATGTCTCTGCCCTTTGGAATTCTGTTATAAAATTATATTGCCTTGTTACTTTCTTTCTTCTCTCTTTCTCACTATTTCTCTCTCACTCTCTAAAAGCTGATCTTTGACTCTGCCTTTCAATGACTCCAACAATGGTCTCCATCCTTTATTTACTTTTTGCCTCATTCTTCTGTTCCCCTTTTTGCCTCTTCTTGGCAATTTTTCTTTACATGAGCGATACTATATTGTCATAATATGGCAGATGGCAAGCTGCCCAAATCCCAAAGGGAAACTTAAAACAGCTATCAGAATGGTTTTGCAATTTGTGTATTATGAGGAGGTTTACTGAAGTTGAGGAGAAAATCTCAGACTAATTGTGATGATTTTATATTAAGCATTTACTAAGATA
Source organism: Mustelus asterias (assembly GCF_964213995.1). NCBI lineage: Eukaryota > Metazoa > Chordata > Chondrichthyes > Carcharhiniformes > Triakidae > Mustelus > Mustelus asterias. The sequence continues at coordinate 11,149,814 of NC_135810.1, read as the reverse complement.
AATTTCAAAATTACCCTTGAACACAAGAATATCTTTATACAGCAAACAGTACTTTTGAAACATTTCCAAAAAGATCTTGGTTTTAAAGTAACTCGGAGCTAAAACCCCCTTTTGATGGCAACAGTCCTAATAAAATTTCTGATCCTAAATTTCGAGTGATTTTACCACAAAATGCCCTGATGCTCTCGGGTTCTCTGAGAGTGACAAAAAATTAGTTCTCATAGGGCTCACCATGCACATTCTATATTCTTTGAGATCTTACCATCAGCCATCACACAGTGTTCAGTGCTTTCTTAAATCTGTTTTCTCCCTTTGATCTTACCTTCTATTGTCTCGTACAACCCACGAAAAGTTCCTTTTCCCCAAAATTGATCAACCTCTTCTTTACTTCATAGCTACTATATTTTAAAGATAAACCAGTGCTATATTTGCCTCATCTATTTACAATCTTCAAATTGTATATGTTCCCCAGTGAAATACAACCACCAACTTCGAAGCATCCTTTCTTTGCCTCATGTAAATCTTTATTTATGTTCTCCTGGATCCCTCTGTGCATCAAACCACTTGCCTTCATAGCTTTCTTATTGATGTTTGACCTTTGCAATCTTTCTGTCTCTTAAATTGAATCAGTCACACCCCCACAAGCTTGTTTTTCAGTATTTGAGAATGTGACTGTGATAGAACAAACACAAAAAGTTAAAACAAATTTCCAGACAGTATAAATGCAAGTTATTGTATATTCTTGAGCAATCATACAATTCCCAAAGTGCAGAAAGAGGCAATATCTTATATAAATGTTGATCCCCGATTTGTGGACCTAAATCTTTCTATTTACAACAACTCAGCACCTCTCCATTGGGTCACCTCTCTCCCTCTTGCTTAATCTCTCTCACTTGTCACTTTCCTTTCCAACTCTCCCACTCACCCCTTTTACTCCTGAATTCCCGCTGTGGGTGAGGCTTTGGGGCAAAGGCAGCAAGAGGGAGGAAGCAAACAAAAGAAGCTACGCGTGGGAGAGTCAGGCTGGTAAGTGGGAGACATTCTGAAGAACAGGAAAGGCCATTCCAAAGTGGCACAGATCAGGTCACACGCCACGGCGCAAAATAATTTCAACCCCTCAAAAATATTACTCGTGAGGAGAGGTTGAATAAACTAGGATTGTTTGCACTGGAAAGATGGAGCCTGAGGGGAGACCTGATAGAGGTCTACAAAATTGTGAGGGGCATAGACAGGGTGGATAGGCAAAGGCTTTTTCCCAGGGTGGAAAGCTCAATAACAAGGGGGCACAGGTTCAAGGTGAGAGGGGGGAAGTTTAAGGGAGATGTGCGGGGGAAGTTTTTCACGCAGAGAGTGGTAGGTGCCTGGAATGCGCTGCCAGAGGAGATGGCGGAAGACGGCACATTAGCAACATTTAAGAGGCATCTGGATGGGTACATGAATAGAGGGGGGGGATAGAGGGATACAGATTGAGTAAGGGCAGAAGTTTTTTTTAGTTTAGTTAGGGCATCATGACTGGCACGGCCTTGGAGGGCTGAAGGACCTGTTCCTGGGCTTTACTTTTCTTTGTTCTTTCTACAAGTCTTGTTGCTTTGGCCTCAAATACTCAATTTTAACAGGAGCATATTTGCTATTGATGTGTTGGTGCCATTGCCTCATTGATTCACTCAGCTTTTAATTGACAATGCGATCACACAAGAGCCATAAAGTACCTTACAATCAGAGCTCTTACAATTTAAATATATCAGAGTGCTGGGCAACATAGAAAATAAAGATTGATGCACAGCAGGAGAAAACAGGGTAACAAAAAAATTACATTCATTCAGTGCATTTTCATGTAAGTGGGGACAATGAAGGGGCTTCATCGTGATGTAATTGAGTGAAATATCACTGAGCTAAAGAAGGTAATATCAAGAGCAATGATTAATATCTTGAATAAAGAATTGGGATTTAAGGTGGGTGAGGTATTAAAAGGTGGTAGAGAGGTTTATGGAGGGAATTTCAAACCTTGTGTCCTACTTGACTGAAAGCTGTAATGCCTGGGAATAAGGTGATAAAGATATTCTCAAAGAGATTTCCAAAGAGTTGAAGCTTTATGTATTCTTCTTATATGCCATGTTTTGCAATGTTGGCGAACACGGCTCTCCAACTTTCACTGTCTTTGATAAACATCAACAATCTTGGTGTTTTTCTCAAATTTTGTAGCTGTCCTGCATCTTAAGCTGTAGATGTATTTCCTCCTCTGTCTCCATTTTGCTCGATTATCTTAATTTTCCCAGATGTTCTAGTCTCTCTCCCTTCAGTGTCTGCCCAAGGAATTGCAGTTGTCTCTTGACGAAAGCTTGTAAGAATTCTTGTGTGCCTGCTTTCCTTGCAATTTGCTCATTAAATGTGTGTGTTGTCCAATGAATCCTCATCAAATTTCCCAAAATCCACATCTCTGTTGCCTTCAATTTATTTTCCATTGTCTTGCTTACATTCAAACTTTCACATCCATACAGTAACATTGACAGGATTTTAGCAAACCCATTCTGCTTTCTAGAGAGATGTTCTTATCTTAGGTAGGAACAAACAGTTAATGATGCTGAAGTAGGCATACTGGAAGAAAAGCAGAAATTCTATGGTTGAGGAGCAGAAGGACTATGCAGAGGTGTAGGGTTGATGGAGTTTACTCAGGTAGATAGTTGGAGGTGGAAATCAGGGTGAGGTTCTCAATCAATCCATCGATGTGGGATGAACCAAACGCACAAAAGATGCATGTGAGGTTCCGAAGAAGTTTGGGTCCATGGAGACTGGAACCCTCTGAGGAGTTTGTTGGTGAATGAACCCTTGGTGAAATTATGGGTTAATATCTGAGCTGTGATAAGGAAAGGTAGTGACATAGATGGGCAGTGTTCCAAAGATGAGAGATCGAGGGTCAGAATTTTACGCTCCCCACTCTTAGCCAGTGCAGCGCTGTTCCTGGAATGACTGGGCAGCCAATCACATTGGCTGGCAGCTCTTCAAGGCAGGACTTCTTCCTGGCGATGGGCAGATTTGCCAGTCGATGCTCAGAGCGTGAAATAGTGTTGGCCTGCTGCCATCAGCAGGGATGTGCAGAGATGTATTTCCCACCAACTCTTCAGATGGCAGCAGCCAAGCCTCTGACATGCTGAAAATTCTGGCCATAGTCCCAGCGAAAAAAATCAGGTTTGGAATGAAAAGCTTTGTTTGAGTTTGAATTGGACGGCAAGGTTCCACATCTCTGGATATAGCCTGACATGGCAATTGGGAAGCTTGATGGAGTCAAGGTCATAAGTGCCCCAAGATGCTAGCTTTCATTTTGCTGAGAGATACTTTAACTTATCCTTTACTTGACCTCGGGCAGCCATGTAGCGAGCTTAACGATAATGCCACTAGTTTGGTGGACTTTGAAGGTCAGTTTAATCATTCAATCTGACTCTGAGCTTGTATCTATTGCTAAAAGATCGCATGAAAATGATTAAGAGGCTGCAGGTGGAGCTCTGGGCAGCCAGGAGTAAACATCTATATACGGAAGGGGGAAGTTGTTCAAAGAGATGTAGTGATTGTGTCGAGCTGGGCTTGAGTGCGAAAGTGGAGTAGAATGGAGTGCCTAAGGTGGCAATGGTTGCAGTGGAACTTCATAGAAACAGTCAGCCATTGTTTCATTAAAAAAGAAAGCTTGGAATAAGGCAGAAAAGAAAAGTGAAAAAAAATTTCAAATTTAAAATTTGACACTTTTTATAACTCTGAAGATAGGGGCAGCACGGTGGCACAGTGGTTAGTACTGCTACCTCACAGCGCCGGGGACCCAGATTCGATTCCCGGCTTGGGTCATTGTCTGTGCACGTTCTCCCCTTATCTGCGTGGGTTTCGTCTGGGTGCTCTACTTTCCTCCCACAGTTCGAAAGACATGCTGGTTAGGTGCATTGGCCATGCTAAATTCTCCCTCTGTGTATCCAAACAGGCGCTGCAGTGTGGCCACTGGGGGGTTTTCACAGTAACTTCATTGCAGTATTAATGTAAGCTTACTTGTGACCCTAATAAATACATTTAAAACTTAAGAACAACTTACCAGTTGAAGGACTGAGACTCCGTAACTCTTTAATATTCAGGGAAAGCAAGCAATTAGGAAAACAAATGGAATGTTAGCCTTTACTGCGAGAAGGTGGACTTTAAGAGTAATGACGTCTCGCTGCTATTATATTGGGTTTTAGTGAGACCACACCTTGAAAATTGCACTCAATGTTGGTCTCCTTAATGATTTATTTGCCTTTTGAGGAGGTGCAGTGAAAGTTCACGAGATTGATTCCGGGGATAAAAGGGTTGTCCTGTGAAGAGAAATTGTGTAGAATGTTCCTATATTCTCTGGAGTTTAGAAGAATAAGAGGTGATCTCAGCAAAATTTATACATTTTTTTTTAATGGACTTGACAGGAAAATTATGAGAGGCTGTTTTCACTGGCTGGAACGTAGTAGTAAACATCTCAGGATAAGTGGTTAGCCATTTAAGATTAAGATGAGAAGACATTTATTCACCTAGAGGGTTACGAATCACTGGAATTCCCTATACTAGAGGGCTGTGGGTCCTCAGATGATGAGTACATTCAAGACTGGAGAGATGATGGCCTAGTGGTATTATCGCAAGACTATTAATCCAGGAATTTAGTTAATGTTCTAGGGTCCCGGGTTCAAATCCCACCACGGCAGATGGTGGAATTTGAATTCAATAAAAAATATCTGGAATTCAGAATCTACTGATGACCATGAAACCATTGTCGATTGTTGGAAAAACCTATCTGGTTCACTAATATCCTTTAAGGTAGGAAATCCGCCATCCTTACCCGGTCTGGCCTACATGTGACTCCAGAGCCACAGCAATGTGGTTGACTCTCAACTCCCCTCCAAGGGCAACAAGGGATGGGCAATAAATGCTGGCCAGCCAGCGACGCCCATGTCCCACGAATGAATTTTTTAAAAAGACTGTGATTGATAACTATTTGGTCATTAAGGGATTCAAACATTATCCGTATTAATAATGATAATATCAAATCAAAATCAAAGTATTATGTTTGAGGTCTGATATAAAAACCACGAGATCAGTGGAAGTAAACTACTGGAACTGTTTATTAACCCATCTGTTTTCTAGCACAGCCAGCACGATATTGGCGAGGCAACCTCCACCCAGGGTGGAGCTCGAGTCTTGGGTCACCTGACCCATTCTCTTAAAGGGATACGTCCCAACATACATAACAATGGTGGGGGGGGCGGGGGTAGAGTGGGTAGATAAATTGAGGCTGAAGTTCAGTCATGATCTATTGAGTGGTGGGAAGACTCAAGAATGTACTCCGTGATCCTATCTTCTTTCTGGGTCATGGAGGTTGATTGGTACTGTGTTAATGGTTATGTTGTTGCTAGCATTGTCTTCACGTGGTGAGTTTAATGTTCAAGTAGTGTGCGAATCCAGTACATTCTTCAAAGGGGAGGAGAAGGTTAGATAATGTTTATGTAAAACAAACAACATTGTGGCATAACTACAGTAAGAGGTTCAAGCAATTCATAATACATCCCCTGTATTTCCTATCTGATTAGCACAATGATAATGGTTTGTATTGTTAACACGTCATTATTTTTCCAGCAAAATCTGGACTATTAAAAATGAGATGGTACAGAACTGTGCAGTCTGTATCTTAGCTCAGTCTCATTTCCCTATCACTACTGTGCTTGCTGCTTCACATTGATTCCTGGTCAAGCAATGCTTTGATATTAATATTCTCATCCTTCCTATCCCCCCTTGACCTTGCCCCCTTCCCATCTCTGCAATCTCCACCAGCCTAACAACTCTTCACGCCATCTGCACTCCTCTAACTCTGACCTCTAACACATCTCTGGGGATCTTAATTACTCCTCTATCAGTTGCCATATCTTCAGTTGCCTCAATCTCATGTTCTAGAACACTCTCTCTCTATACCTTCCCATCTCCCTTTCCTCCTTTAAGAGACTCCTTAAAACCTATCTCGTTGGTCTAGCTTTTGGCCATCCAACCTAATATCTCCCCGAGTAGCTCATTAGTTTCCTACTTTATTTATGGTCCTCTGCAAATGTAAGTTGCAGTTGTTGCATTATTAGATGAACATCTGTAAAAATGTAAAGAAAAAGCATTTAAGCACAGATTAAGCTTGCTGGGAGAGAGTTTCTGCTTTGGGTTCAATTTCTGATCCATGTGCAAACTGCTGGTCTTGAGAACAATTTTTATTTTCAAGAATTTCTAGAAGTAGAAAGTAAAAGTAGTCTATTTATTAGTCACAAGTCGGCTTACATTCACACTGCAATTAAGTTACTGTGAAATTCCCCTAGTCGCCACACTCCGGCCCCTGTTCGGATACACTGAGGGAGAATTTAGCATGGCCAATTCACCTAACCTGCACATCTTTGGACTGTGGGAGGAAACCAGAGCACCCGGAGGAAACCCACACAGACACGGGGATAACATGCAAACTCCTCACAGACAGTGACCAACCCGGGAATCGAACCCAGGTCACAGTGTTAACCACTGTGCCACCGTGCCTCCCTCAACCACTGTGCCACCGTGCTGCCCCCAAACACATCTGCTCAAATACATTTGCACATCATCAAAATTTGTCACAAATCAGGGCATTCAGACAATGTTTGAGAAGTAAATTTTCTAACAAAAAGACTTTTAAAATATTCCTTGATATGGTCAAGCATGGTAACTTGGTGCAGTTTGATTATTACAGCTGAAATGGATTTATCACAAATTAATATCATGGGTGAGATTTTCTGGCCTCTCAGCCGCGTGTTTCCCTCTGGCGGAAGATGGCGCGCTGCTTGCTAGTGGCGGGATTCTCCGATCCCGCTGCTGTCAATGGAAATTCCCATTGACGTCACCCCACACTGGCAGGAAACCCACGGGCAGGGGCGCACTGCCAGCAGGACCAGAGAATTCCGCTGATGTGAACGGCCGGAGAATTCTGGCTCACATTTTTGATCATCATATCAATCCAACACCTCGTAGACTCATAACCGCACAGAATGAGGCCATTCAGCCCAGTCAGGACGTGCCAGTGAGGATCTTAAACATAAATAACTGGAAATAAATTCTTAAAAACTAAGTGGCTTCCGGAACAGTAAGTAGTAGAAACTCAAAATGAATTTGGTGACAAATTTGATTTGAAGGGGCGGGACCTGCTTTTAGCATGTCTTTAAAACTCATGTGACAGAGCATGGAGAAATGAATTAAGCTGGATGCGTGCTTAACTAATGTCAAACTTCCTCACTGTGCCGTCCAACCCTTTTGAGACTACAATTGTATTGCATTAAATATGATTGGTCTTGAAAATAACATAAAAATGTACAGATAAATCAAAGGGCACTTTGCAGAAACAGTGGGTGGAATTCGCCCTAAAAAATTCTAAGTGTCGAATTCGTGTAAAAACGGGAGTAAATCACCATGTTTTTTTCAGCGGGAGTTTCTAAATGAATCTCCCGCACTCTGTGCAGTGCAGAGGGCACTAGCGTGAATCTCATTAGAAATCAGTGGGTGGGGTCTATTCCCACTGGAGAGGCCAGCAGCATAGCGCTGAGTGGGCCACTGCACATGCGTCTGTCAGTCAGCGCCGAGATCAGCGCATGCGCAGTGGCTCCTGTCCCAACCCGCTGCCCAGCTCCGATCACTGGCCTCCCTCCCTCTGTCACTGATCCCAGTGCAGAGTGGCAGCGGGGCCCCCATTGATCTCTCTCCCGCCCCACCCCCCCCCCCCACTAGGCCCCGCCCCCTTGGCAGAATCACCCCCAATTTGTTTTGCTCCCTTGTATAATGTCTGTTCGCACAAAAGTTCTGTTCCATTTTTCAGTTGTCATTTTATTTAAGGACGGTTAAAATGATACAAAAGCAAAATGCTGCAGGTGCTGGAAATTGGAGATAGAAACAGAAAAGGCTTTTGCGCTCCGAGAGAAACAGAGTTCAGTTTCGTGTCTGTGACCTTCCATCAAAACTAACCCGAAACACAATTTCTCTCACCACAGATGCTGCCATACCTGCTGAGGCATATTGCAAAACAAATTTTAAGAAAGCATTAAAACAAAACACAGCACTCACCACACACACCCCACATCTTCCCATTTTTCATCCATGCCCTCTGTACATCCCATAACTCTTCATACTCTCCATTGCAATCAATGTCCTACAAGCTATGCAGCTCCATCCACCCTGCTTCGCCATGTATAATCTCTATGCCAACTTTGTGTTAGCCCACACCACCTCCAGCACCCTTTGCCCTTACACCCTCCATGCCAACTGAACCAGTATCAACCAAGGATAGGCCTTAGGAGTCATGCTGATATAAAATAAAATAAGCTTCAAGGTGTCCATTGCAGACTTTATTTTATAACATACATTCTCATTGGTGAAACCTAATTACTTCATTTACATTCCTTCCGTGACATTATTCCATTTTAGAACAAACGTTTTATTAATTTGCATAATTTCTTATAAGAACAAGCATTGGAATTCATAAATCCTTTCAAAATAGTTTATAACCATTTGGAGCTGTCAATCAAACTGTGAAATAGAAGACACTTTACAACGATGATGGAATGTTGGGAAATCAGTCACACAGCACAATTCCAGCAATTGCACCCCTCATAAAATAGCAAGTTTTTTTTTCAACATTCACAGTTTTTCAAAGTTTTAAATGGCAGGAGTTATAAACGCCTTGACAACTTGATAGTTATTTGTGATACTTCTGGCAGTTTTGTCAACTCCTCTTGACAGTTCGAAAGGAGTTTATGCACTTTTTATGTACATTCATGCCCACTTTAACAATCCCCAAAAGGTATTTTATCTATCCCAAAGGGTGACCTACTTCTCCCAAGGATGTCCTGGAACCAAATCCAAATCCACAAAGTTTACACCTGCTCCTACCACATCTGATCTGCACGCATCATATTTCCTGCTCCTGGCCAATGAAAATCAAGCATGACTGGAGGCAGCTGATATTCACAAAACATGCTGGCGCAAATCCCAAATTGTCCCCATTCCCGCCACCGCAAAAATGGTAGTTGCTGTGTTTTGGGGCAGGACTTCTGGATTTCAGCCTCTTTTGCTGTTTTTGCAGCAATGGAGAAGCTCTCCCTCTTTCTGAAAATTCAGGTCAAAGCCACTCACACAACTCAAGGTACCAAATGAATGAAAATTGGACACTTGTTTTTAATGTTTAACGTTTATTTAATGGTGTCACAAGTAGGCTTACACTACAATGAAGTTACTGTGAAAACCCCCTAGTCGCCACACTCCGACGCCTGTTCGGGTACACTGAGGGAGAATTTAGCATGGTTAATGTACCAAACCAGCGCGTCTTTCAGACTGTGGGAGGAAACTGGAGCACCCGGAGGAAACCCACGCAGACATGGGGAGAACGTGCAAACTCCACACAGACAGTCACCTAAACCGGGAATCGAACACGGGTCCCTGATGCTGTGAGGCAGCAGTCATAACCACTGTGCTACCATGCACGTACAGGGTTGAAACAGACTTCAGGCCTTAGTGTGCTTCTTACTTTCACTGACTCCTGAAACATTTTAACAGATATTGGCTGCCAGTTTACACGTTTACATTGGGCTGTTAAGAAACCAAAATTAAATCTTGCAAAATTACAATGCAAGATGGAATGAGCTTTCATCTTGCTCATTACAACCAAGGCTTTCAAGTAAGGCCAAGGTTAGATTGGCTCTTTTCCAATTCAAATGTGAAGTGGTTGAATACAGGAATTAATGTTGCTGCTCGTTGAATATTTTAAGGCAAGGATAGATACATTTTTGAGCATTCAAGGAATTAAGGGTTATGGTGAGTGGACGGGTAAGTGGAGCTGAGTCCACGAAAAGATCAACCATGATCTTATTGAATGGCGGAGCAGGTTCGAGAGGCCAGATGGCCTACTCCTGCTCCTACTTCTTATGTTCTTATGTAAAAGGGCAGAAGTAGTCCCAGAGTGAAAGTACTAAACTGGGGGAAGGCTAACTACAACAGTATGAGGCAGGAATGAGGGAATGTAGACTAGAGGCGGCTGTTTGAGGGTAAATCCACATCCGATATGTGGGAGTCTTCTAAAAGCCAGATGTTAACAATTCAGAACAAGTCTGTCCCTGTAAAAATGAAGGATAAAGACGGCAAGATTTGGGAACCTAGGATGGCAAGAAAGATTGTGAGCTTAGTGAAAAGGAAGAAGGAGGCATACATAAATTTCAGGAAATTGAAAATGGATAAGGATCTTGAGGAATACAAAGATAGCAGGAAAGAACTTAAACAGGGACTTAGGATGGCTAAAAGGGGCCATGAAATGTACTTGGTAGGCAGCATTAAGGAGAATCCCAAGGCTTTTAAATCTGCATGTAAGAATGAAGAGGTAGCTAAGGGAAGGGTGGGTCCACTCAAGGACAGTGAAGGGAATTTATGGGTAGAACCAGATGAGATGGGTGAAGCCCTTAAATACTTTGCATCAGTATTCACAAAGAGAAAGATGTGGTGGACAGTGAGTGTAGAAAGGAAGATGTTGACGTTCGAGGACATGTTGAGATAAAAAGGGAGGAGGTATTGGAGGTTTGGAAAACATTGAGGTGGATAAGTCCCCAGGGCCAGATAGGGTCTATCCCAGAATACTGAGAGAGGCGAGGGAAGAAATTGCTGAGGCCTTGGCCAAAAGTTTTATATCCTCTTTAGCCACGGGCAAGGTAACAGAGGATTGGAGAGTCACTAACATTGTTCCTCTGTTTAAACGGAGTAGAAGAGACAATCCAGGAAATTACATGCCTTGAGCCTTACATCAGTGGTGGGGAAATTATTGGAGAAGTTTCTTAGGGACAGGATGTACTCAGACTGGAGGAGAATAGGCTTATTAGAGATAGGCAGCATGGTTTTGCGAAGGGGAGGTTGTGTCTCATAAACTTGGTTGAGTCCTTTGAGGAAGTGACAAAAAAATTGACCAGGGTAGGGCAGTGGATGTTGTTTAAATGGACTTTAGTAAAGCTTTCGATAAGGTTCCTCATGGCAGGCTGATACAGAAGGTGCAGTCGTATGGGATCCAAGGTGAGCTGGTAAGATGGATACAAAACTGGCTTGGGTGTAGAAAGCAGAGAGTATTGTGGAAGGGTACTTTTCTAATGGAGGGCTGCAATAAGCGGTGTTCCACAAGGATCAGTGCTGGGGCTTCTATTGTTTGTAATATATATAAATACTTTGGAGGAAAATGTAGCTAGTCTGATTAGTAAATTTGCAGATGATACAAAAATTGGGGGAGTAGTGGATAGTGAGGAGGATTGTCAAAGGATACAGTAGGATGTAAATCGGCTGGAGACCTAGTCCAAAAAAGATAGCAGATGGAATTTAACCCAGACAAATGTGAGGGGGTGCAGTTTGGAAGGTCTACTGTAGAAGGAACATTAGAAATATTAGGCTACAGAGGGATCTAGGCGTGAAGATCCGTATTCCCTGAAGGTGCCAACTCAGGTGGACAAGATGCTCAAGAAGATGTATGGCATGCTGCCCTTCATCGGCCGGGGCACTGAGTACAGGAATTGGAAAATCATGTTGCAGCTGTATAAGAATTTGGTTCGGCCACATTTGGAGTATTGTGTACAATTCTGGTCACCACATTACCGGAAGGATGTTGATGCATTGGAAAGGGTGAAGAATAGATTTACCAGGATGTTGCCTGGTTTGGAGGGTATGGACTATGAAGAAAGGTTGAATAAACTTAGATTGTTTTCACTGGAGCGTTGGAGGATGAGGAGGGACCTGACAATGGTTTACAAGATTATGATGTGGAGATGCCGGCGTTGGACTGGGGTAAACACAGTAAGAAGTTTAACAACACCAGGTTAAAGTCCAACAGGTTTATTTGGTAGCAATACCAAATAAACCTGTTGGACTTTAACCTGATGTTGTTAAACTTCTTACTGTGTTTACAAGATTATGACAGGCTTGGATAGAGTAGATAGTCAGAGGCTTTTTCCCAGGGTCAATTACTCAGGGGTATAGATTGAACATGAGAGGGGGAAAGTTTAAAAGAAATGTGAGGGGCAAGTTTTTTGCACAGAGAGTGGTGAATGCCTGGAACGTGTTGCCGAAGGAGGTGGTGGAAGCAGATTCTATAACAACGTTCAAGGGGCATCTGGATAAACACATGAATAGGCAGGGAATAGAAGGATATGGACCACATGGAGACAAGAAAATATTACATTAGAGAAGCATCTGTGTCGGCACAGAGTTGGAACAGGGCCTGTTCCTGTGCTGTACTGTTACTTGTTCGATTCCTGGCTTGGGCCACTGTCTGTATGGAGTCTGCACGTTCTCCCCATGTCTGCATGGGTTTCCTCCGAGTGCTCCGGTTTCCTCCCACAGTCTAAAAGATGTAATGGTTAGGTGCATTGGCCATGCAAAATTCTCCCTCGACATAACCGAACAAGTGCCGGAGTGTGGTGACTAAGGGATTTTCACAGAAATTTCATTGCAGTGTTAATTTCTTTCGAAAACTGATAAATGAATAATATGGGACAGAGAACATCAGCCTGTTAGGCCTATGCAGCACTTCACAAAATGCAGGTCGAATACAGTCGGTGCTATAAGTCCAATATTTATACAGGTGACTAGAGTCATGAGTGGAAAACTGTGCTTGTGGAACTATGTTATATTTGTATTATTTCATTGAATTATGGTGCAATATAATTTTCCATCTGGTCGTTAAAAGAGACCAGATTAAAGAGACAGTTAAAAGAGACAAGTTTGTTTCTGTTATAGAGAATCGTAGAACAGAATCCCTACGTGCAGAAGGAGGCCATTCAGCCCATCGAGCCTGCACTGACAACAATCCCACCCAGGCACTATTCCCATAATCTCACGCATTTACCCCACTAATCCCCCTGCCACTAAGGGGCAATTTAGAATGGCCAGTTAACCCAACTCGCAAATCCTTGGACTCTGGAAGGAAACTGGAGCACAAGGAGACAACCCACACAGAATAGTCATCCCAGCCTGGTATTGAACCCAGGTCCCTGGTGCTGCAAGGAAGCCAAACACTGTGCCACCACGCTGCCCCTAAACACATAAGCACTTTGTCCCTGGGTGGGAGTGAACCACCATCCTTTCGGTTAACAGCGGAATGTGCTAACTGATTGTGCCACAGAGGGAAATTAATTCTCTTTTCCATTCCGCTTTCTGTCTGTCTCTCTCTTTTTCTCTTCATTTTTCTTTCTCCCTGGTATAGCTCCTGCATGGATCGAATTTATCAGGAGATTTAAAACCCTCTGCATCCAGAGTTAAGAGCTATTCAATGAGGTCTGGGTTGATCTGATTGTAACCTTAACTCCATATACAACCCACCTACCCCTGATAACCTATCAACATCTTGCTTAACAAGAATCGGTCTACCACTGCCTTAGAAATAGTCAAATGGAAGCGTGGAGAATCCCGTCAAAAGGCTCTGAGCCGGATTCTCCCAACCTGGGACTAAGTCCCGTGGCAAGGCAGGAACGTGAAGTGTTTCCTGCCGCGGAGGCCAGTGGGAAAACATGCCAAATCTTCCAGCCCTGACCTAATTAATTAGGTAACTGGGTGTTTCACACCATACTGTGTGGTGGGGCAGGCATGAGGGCATGTAGTCTGCTGTTGTATCCAGGCGCCATATTGAAAAGGCACCCAACATTCACAGGCCCACTGCTGAAGAAAGAACGTAGACTTCCTGAGAATTAAGGTGGATCTCCAGATACATTCTGAAGCCAGTAGATGGACCCCTTCCAGGACATCAAATCTGGAAGTTCCACCTGCAAATGCTCCCTTCACCCACTGCTGTTGTGGTACCTGGGTCCAGCATTTGTGGCAGCCTCCATCTTGAACAACAGAGGTAGCCTCAGGCATTATTCAGGTGAGCCTGCCATCTTCAAGCCAAGTTGTTTCAAATGTGTTTCGTGCTGGCGTTGCGGAGATTCAAGTGTTGGTGGAAGGCCCCGATTGGGCCTTCATCTGCATCCCATTAACGGGATGCAAATTAGTTTCACGCCAGCTTCCAGTGGTTTTCCTCACGCACCATGGCGGGCACCGGCAGAAGATCCAGTGTGAAACCAATTTCTGGGCCAACACCATATTCTGCCCTATGCCCACCATCGAGCCCACTGGCGGGGGCTTGGGAGGGTTTCACCCTCTGCTTTCACCACCTTCTGAGGAAGAGAGTTCCAAAGACTCACAACCCTGTTTGAAAAAAAATTTAATCATCTCTGTCCTAAATGGGCAACGCCTTATTTTTAAATAGTGGCTCCGAGTGCTAGATTCTGTCACATCTTATCCACATCAACCCTGCAGAGATCCCTCAGGATCTTATATGTTTCAATCAAGTCACCTCTTACTTTTCTAAACTGCCTAGCCTGTCTAACTTTTCCTCCTAAGAAAACCAGCCCATTAGTTTAGTAAACCTTCACTGAACTGCTTCCAAGGCATTTACATCCTTCCTTAAGTAAGGAGACCAATAATGAACACAATACGCCAGATGTGGCCTCACCAGTGCCCTGTATAACGGAGGCAATTCCATTCCAAAGCGTGGACATCCTTTCTCCTCTTATCAGCAGATACCTCTTGTTCAGCGCAAGATAAGCATATAAAACTGCAACAAGAGCCTTGATACCAGGTATCAGACCAAGCAACGGACAGCGCGCTTGTGTTTTTCTGCGACAAAAAGATTTTTATCCCTTGGCAAGCAGAGAAATGTCTGTCTGCTATTTCCCTGCCTTTTCACAGATCGATCCTGGCAACAGCGTGCCTGCCTTGTGAGGAGCAGTGGTTGATTGCCTCCACAGAGAGGCCTCTTATGTAGATCAATATAATTACCAATGTTCATTGCACTTAATGATGCAAATTTAAATCAGTGATTTATTGACAGGGGTCCAGGCCTTTTTTATTTTGAACGGCCATGCTTGGTAGATCTGGTGACATAAACAACAAGCAATGGAATGGACTCCATTCGCCACCAGAAACACAGGGTTGAGGGTTGGGGTTGAGGCGTGGGGGAGCATCTTTGAGTTGACTGAAACTTGAACAGCTTCTTCCCTGCTGCCATCAGACTTTGGAATGGACTTACCTTGCATTCAGTTGATCTTTCTCGACACCCTAGCTATGACTGCAACACCACATTCTGCACTCTCTCCTTTCCGTCTCTATGAATAGTATGCCTTGTCTGTATAGCGCACAAGAAACAATACTTTTCATTGTATGCTAATACATGTGACAATAATAAATCAAATCAAATCAAATTAAACTTTCCACAGGCACTGTTAAGGGCAGTAAATAGGCTTCTTTTTGTGGGGGGAGGGAGGGAGGGGGGAGGTTAATGACAGCACACTGCTACAGCTGGGACTGTTTAATATTTTACGAGTCTTACTTTGTTTGGCTCCGAATGATCTCGGACAGTCAAGGATTTATGAAACATGTTTTTTTTTGTAGCCCATCTGTGATTTCCTATCTTTTGTGGCCTTGAGAATATGTTTAAATTTATTAAAGAGAAGCTAAGGCTCATTATTTCAAAGTAGCGCCAAAGTGACACTGTGAATTGGTTATTAATGGGAAGGCACTGCCATAGGGCGGTTGGAATTTAATGATATCCTCCAAGAAAATATGAGAGTGTCACTTTCCGAAAAGTCATGCTAAATGTCAGCTTTTAAAGTCACGTTGCTAATTTTCTGCTATGGCACTGTAATGTTTTCCATAGCATTTAAGATGCATGGACCACTGCATTTTGCCGATTATCCCTTCACCTTCTCGAGCACTGCAAATGTGCTTGCGCAGGCTGCCATTTAATCTCCAAATGTACTGAATAGAAAAATAACAAGTCTCTCCCACACCCAGCTGGGATGCTTTGTGAGTGCCCCCTTCCCTGTGCCCTCCTCACCAAGATGCTTTGCCTGTTCACATGCAAATATATCAACCTCCCCATGTTTCCTTTTGGACATGGTGGGCACTTTTTAACCAGTGTGACTAATAGTCATCGAATCCCTACAGTGCAAAAGGAGGCCATTCGGCCCATCAAGTCTGCACCGACCACAATCCCACCTCCCTCCCTATTCTCTCAACAACACATATTCATATCATCCCCCAGTCACTAGGGTCAATTTAGCATGGCTAATCAACCGAACCCGTACATCTTTGGACTGTGGGAGGCAGCCGGAGCACCCAGAGGAAACCCACGCAGACACGAGTAGAATGTGCAAACTCCACACAGACAGTGACCCAAGCTGGGATTTGAACCTGGGTCCCTACCGCTGTGAGGCAGTAGTGCTAACTACTGTGCCACCGTGCCGCCCTTGATAGTGACTTGATTTTTTTTTGTTGTTTATCAGTGTTATCTGTCTTTTTCTGCTCAGTTTAAACCCAGCATTGCTACTTACTAACCTACTGCCTCAGAGGAAAGGTCAATCCATTCAATGCTCATTTATTCTGTTGAATTTTTTTTTGTGTTCGCCTTGTTGAGTGACAGCTGTGCTAGGGACTGAAACATTTTCACTTTGATTAAGAGGAGAGAAAGGGCCAGGTAAGCTTGTTTAAAGGACAACGTGGACCGAGGTTAATGCTATTTGATGGATTTCGGAGAAGTGTTCAATATCAGGATGGGGCAAAACACAGCGAACCTTTTCCCACCAGCAGAGGGGTTGAGAACTAAAGAGACAGTGATTTACTGTGTTCGGCATAGAAACCATCATTGGCATCAGAAAAAGATTTATCCCAGAGTGTAGGGTTGGGATCTGAAATGCACTGCCTGAGAGTGTGGTGGGTACAGATTCAATCATGGCTTTTAGGAGGGAATCAGAGAAGGAAGAGAAGATGTTGTCAAGGCTATAAGCTATAAGAGCAGGGGAGTGGACTACAGAATCATAGAATCCCTACAATGCAGAAGGAGGCCATTCGACCCATCGAGTCTGTACCAACAACAATCTCACCGAGGCCTTATCCCCGTAACCCCACATATTTACCCTGCTAATCCCTCTAACCTACGTATCCCGGGACACTAAGGGGCAATTTAGCACGGCCAATGCACCTAACCTGCACATCTTTGGACTGTGGGAGGAAACCAGAGTACCTGGAGGAAACCCACGCAGACACGGGGAGAATGTGCAAACTCCACACAGACAGTGACCCAAGCCGGGAATCGAATCCATGTCCCTGGAGCGGTGAGGCAGCAGTGCTAACCTCTGTGCCGCCGTGCCACCCATCTTAGTTGCGTTTGCAGAGAGCCAGTACAGATAGCAGGGCCTCCTTCCGTGCTGTAACCATTTCATGATTCTATGATTTTACAATTTTTATCTGCTGACTGCAATTGGAGGAACAACTAAGAAAAGTATTATTGTCATACACATATCTTGTAAATTCTGATTGTATCAATTAAGGAAGCAGATTCAGTTCTTTTTGCTGCCCTTTGAAATGAGCGGTTACACGAAATGCACGCTGAAGAATGCATTAAGTCAAAAAGCCTCAACTTGAAAATTAAGCTGTAAATTTTTAACTCACTTTTTCAAGCATCAGAAGCTCGGAGGAAACAGCAGTAAAATTTGTACTTCGCTTCTCTTCATGATTTGAGGATAGTATTCGAAATTTCCGTTGAAGTTTATTTATTTTTGTCACAAGTAGGCTTACGTTAACACTGCAATGAAGTCAGTGTGAAAATCCCCTAGTCGCCACAGTCCAGCACCTGTTCGGGTACATCGAGGGAGAATTTTAGCATGGCCAATGCACCTAACCAGAATGTCTTTCGGACTGTGGGAGGAAACCGGAGCACCCGAAGGAAACCCACGCAGACACGGGGAGAATGTGCAGCCTCCACACAGATAGTGAACCGAGCCAGGAATTGAACCCGGATCCCTGGGGCTGTGAGGCAGCAGTGCTAACCACTGTGCCACCATGCAGTGAAAATTATGTCAAAGGAGAGAAATCTGTTGATGAATTTTTAGGAAGTTATTTAAAAGGTGAAATAAATGACTTGCATTTATTTATGAGCTTTCGTAACATTGAACTCCTCAGAATGTCTGCAATTTTCAAGACCATATTTTCAAAAGGAACTGCGTGATTGCTTTATAAGTTTATTTATTTCCTAGTGTCACAAGTTGGCTTACATTAACACTGCAATGAAGTTACTGTGAAAATTCCCTAGTCACCACACTCTGGCACCTGTTCGGGTACACTGAGGGAGAATTTACCATGGCTAATGCACCTAACCAACACTTCTTTTGGATAAATGGTGATGCCTTGGTACCGTCAATTTATACAAATCCAATTCCGCAATTACCTATCAGTAATAAGTGGATACACGTGGGTGCCAGAGGAGACACGACCCATAGTGCCTGCTTTGCAGCAACATGCTTTGTTCTGCATGGTTCTAGGGTTCTGTTGTACGTCTTCCACCAACTGTTGGTCAGTTGTTTTTGAATGCAGAAGGCGACAGGTTTACACTTTGCATTCCATTCCCCTGGCCTTTGGACCTCATCATATTTCATTCCACTTTGGACTGCAGGAAATGGTTACCGTAGATTTCTGTCCAGTTTGGGGATGGTTTATGACAACTTGACAGTCTTGGGGAGTAAAACAAGAAGACTTAAAGTTAAATTATTAGTCACAAGTAGACTTACATTCACACTGCAATTAAGTTATTGTGAAATCCTCCGAGTCGCCACACTCAGGCACCTGTTCGGGTCAATGCACCTGACCCGCACGTCTTTCAGACTGTGGGAGGAAACCGGAGCACCGGGAGGAAACCCACGCAGACACGGGGAGAAAGTGCAGACTCTGCACAGGCAGCGACCCAAGCCGAGAATCGAATCCCCGGTCCCTGGCATTGTGAGGCAGCAGTGCTAACCACTGTGTCACTGTGCCGCCCTTTAATAAGGAATCACTTGATGGTTCTGCAGAACTAGCAAGTGACATCCTGCGGCAGAAAAGGCTGCAGGTGTGAGCTGCGAATTACTTAATAAAATATCAAAAAGTACCATAGTTAATTGTATCCACTAACAATCCAGAAATACAATAATTGAGACCTACACAGCTATATGAGTGTCGTGACACATCGTGCGTTGACATTTGAATCCCAGAACCATCCAGTTCAAAGATAGACACCACAATATTGAGACAGGGATATTTCTAGTGCCCCACAATGGTTTACTCCGTGTTAGCAGTGACAGATTTTTCATTATCATTTGCCAAAGTTTATACATTGAGTCATTCTTCCTTTGACTGGCCCTTTTAACAGTAAACCTCACAATGAGAGTGGAGACTATTAATCCGAAGGTTATTTATCAATGCCAACAACTGTCAGGGTTCCCTCTTGTAACCGACGAAAAAGCAATTTTACATTATGCCATTTCATTCTGAAGACACTGTATTTACGGATCTGCTTTGCCTCTTCTGCTGCCTATTATCAGGTGAAAGAGTTGCGGCTGAGATGTTGTTTGTGACACAGGCGACCTGTTAGGATTTGATAAGTATTTACTGCACAGCAGCCAAAAGGTTGTCACATCTGTTGTTGGCAGAAGCGACGGAAAAAAATAACCTGGAAATGAGGCGTTTGATTTTCCTGGTTCCTACACTCAAGCATCTGTTGCTATAATTAAGTGGCGCTCAATGATTGCAAACCGATGGTCAAATAAACACAACTCTCTGAATTACCAGCGTAGAATCTTCTGTTCTTAAAGCAACGAGGGGAACAAATACACTCACTCCAGCCGGAACAGAAGGACAACTTTTTTTTTTGACGGCAGCTGCTTGACTTTAATAATTAACTTTCCCAGAAGATTGAACTGTTTGTATTATTAATCACTAACTTCGAATTGTAAGAGAGAAGTTGGCACTGGCGAACAATGGGACAACTGTCAATTCAAGACAGCTCAGTTTCATTTTAACCACAGTTTTAAACAGTAAACTATTGCAGCTCTGCTTAAAGTGGCCACCTATTAAACAACTCAGCCTTGGTTTGAGAACGTGTAAAGATCAAGAGGCGGCTGTTTAAAGCAGACATCAGCAATTCACCATGGTGAAAATAACATTGCACTTTATAGAATTCTATCGAAGACATTATATATTTGAATCTCCAGCTGAGATAAAATTACTTGTTCGTTAACTGTGAAAGCTGTATACACACTCGCACACAGAGGGAAAAATAAATCCCACCACGTAAACGATTCCTGTTTAGTATTCAGCGCTGTCTATGGTGGTAAGATGAATGAGAATGGAAAAATAATTACAATCAAAGCCCTCATTATTCTGCACAAATGGATGTACAACAAGTGAATCTGTTTTTTTAAAAAACAATTGTCAGGTAAATAGAGTACCTCTCTACATGCCCAAGACTGACAGGCTAATCAGTAATGTCGCACTGATGCTACGCCAGTCACATCAACTGGGATGTGGCGACTCTCTGTTCGCACCACAAGACTGCTGGCCTCACAAACTCTGTTAACACTAGTGACAGAATGTACATACATGAAGTACAGCGTCGCTGGTAGAGGAAGAAATGCAATTCAGATACGCCTTCAGTTAGTAAAACTAACCAAACGTCATAGGAACAGTCTGTGACAGTGTAATGTGATTGAAATAGACTCAAGAACAGCTTCTTTCCTGCTGCCATCAGACTTTTGAATGGACCTACCATATATTAAGTTGATCTTTCTCTACACCCTAGCTATGACTGTAACACTACATTATGCACCCTCTCCTTTCCTTCTCCCCCTGTACTCAATGAACAGTATGCTTTGTCTGTATAGCACTGTTTACCAATACGGGATGATAGGGAGGAAATAGCTTGATCTGGGTTTCAGACAAAGCTCGGCACAACATCGTGGGCCGAAGGGCCTGTTCTGTGCTGTTCTATGTTCTATGTTCTAATACACGTGACAATAATAAATCAAATCAAACTCAAATACATGTAATACAAACTAATTAAAATAATATATTACATGTAACATTTATATATAAATATATTTATGCAGCAAAATAAAGATAATAACGGTTCTTCATTCTTAATAAGTAAAGTTTATTTATTAGTCACAAGTAGGCTTAAATTAAACATACTGCAATGAAATTACTGTGAAAATCCCCTAGTCGCCACATTCCGGTGCCTGTTTGGGTACACTGAGGGAGAATTTAGCATGGCCAATGCACCTAACTTGCACATCTTTCAGACTGTAGGAGGAAACCGGAGCACCCGGAGGAAACCCACGCAGACACGGGGAGAATGTGCAGACTCCACACAGACCCAAGCCGGAAATCGAACCCGGGTCCCTGGCGCTGTGAGGCAGCAGTGCCACCATTTAATAGTATAAACCAAACTATAAAACTTTTGCTTTAATAATCTCAGTAGCACATTCTTGCTTTCAACTGTTAAAGGGGTACAGTTCCACTTATTAAATCCCACATTAGTAAATGAATGATATCCTAGGACTGGTTACTAAATGCTTACAGTCTATGTGCAGATGCTGGGATTATCTCCAATGTTTTCATTCAATCTGCTGTAGGAATACATGGAATAAATAGTATAAACTAATTAACATGGCACCAGCTGTTGCCACTGTTTTGGCAAGCATCTGCGGATCGGGAGTCGCAGTATTTCCTTCAGTGTAATTTGGTTTGCAGAGCAAGTGGGATCCGAATGCTTTTGAATGTAACTTAAGAACCCGTTGACTTTGCGCAGACTGTTACCTTGTGGATGGTTATATGTGCGTGTGTGAGTGTGTAAGCAGTTATTATTGCAGACGGAACAGATGGCAGATGTACAACAGTGAAAATTGATAGATGGGATATGATGTCATTACTTAGTCTTAGCGGAGGAATAGGTTCTTTTTTTGTGTGCGGCGAGGAGAGATATCTGACCTCCTGAGTTTTGACCCACACTAATCTTCATTTTTAATTCTGACACGTTATTCGTGATTTAAAATGTGTTGCTTGTATCCTTTTGTGTCACAGCTTAACCTCTGTGTAGCAGAGATTTGTTTTAAAAGCGCTGCTTTAAAAATAAATAAATTAACGAGATTCTCACCGTGGCACTCAGTAAATACTGTGCTGTATTTTGTTTGCCCGAACGCAATGATATTTGCAATTCAGACCGGTTTTCTTAAGATTAGATTACCGTTAGAGCTAAAAATATTAAGCCTGCTGTATCTCTTAACCTGATACAGGACGGAAAAAAGATAAACACAACGCATGCATCGATTAAAATGTATTCGTTAGAAATCTAAACTGAGAGGTAAAGTTTCCTTTGTGAAACTGAGCAATTCTACAAAGGATCTCACGGATGTGCAGCAGAGAATATCAAAAATCAATCTATTTCTCTTGGTTGTTGCGGGTCTGGATGGTAGAAAGAGTCATTAAAGGCATTGCCAGTTTCAAATTGCGTGAGAGCTTGTCATAAGATGTGAATTTACACATAAAAAAAATAAATGCAAGGCAGTATTTGTACAAAAGGAAAGAAAAAATAATGCAATGACCTTGAACCGGCAGAAAGCAGCCGCAACATTGTGTCTCAGCCAGCCGATGGTTAAGAATGGATGCTCACTGTTCTGGACTTGAACTCCAGTGTCAGAACTTGTGGCATACTGCGTGGAGAGGATAAAATATTAATGCTAGGTAAATGAGTGCTTGCTGAGCTGACCGTGCCATATGGCCATGGTACTGGAAGCAGGATGCTAGCCAGGCTCAGCTTGCCATATGGAGTGGGTGGATAAGAGAGAGGTGGAGGGGGGCAAAGCCTGGACCAAGCTGAGTTCCCCATATGGGCTGGGTGGAGTAGGCCACGAGGTGACTGCTGCAGACACATCTGCACGCTGACGCACTCCGACCAAAATGTGCACAAACACGTATAAATAATGGAAACCCGTAAACATTAATAAAAGGGAAGGTAGGCTGGATGGTTCGGATTAAAGTGGGTGAGCTCTGCTTTTCATCGCTCCTTTCCAGGACTGACGACGCCCACATAAAAGATGAAGTCTGTTAAAGGGTAACATCAATCATTCATAGTACTGACATTTTTGCATTACATTTAACATACGGTATACAAGAAGACTTTACAATGGAATGTGAAAGATAGACAAAAGAACGTGTTTCAATAATTATTTTACATGAGAAATATTAATAATATATTGTCAATTTTGTATCAAAATATCGTTTTGCTTTGAGCTGATACATACCTTATTGATGCCATTTATTATAGATGAGCTTAGTGCTTATTCTTCCCACTCTGCGCTCAGTTAATTTATGTATTTTTTTGAAGGGAAAATGCTGAAAGGTGCACTCGGTCTCCTTTTAGCCTTAAAAAGGAACACGTTCCCACAATCAAAACTTGAGAATATTTACCAAATTGGCAAATCAACAATAAGAATCAACATTGAGTTCTGCATACATGGGAGTTGCTAATGTGCTTCTGTAATAAAGGCTGCATGGCCTGGTGAACTCCCTGGTTGTTTGCCAGGTTTGGAGAAAAGATGTGACCCTGGTTGACTGCTGCTGTCCTGATGGCAGTAGTAAGCGTGTTATGACTAAAATTAGGTCATGCATACGTTAGTTCCTGACCTTCCAGCAAACTTACTGGGTGGCATGGTGGCATTGCTGCCTCACAGCGCCAGGGATCCAGGTTTGATTCCCGGCTTGGGTCACTGTGTGGAGTTTGAACATTCTCCCCATCTCTGTTTGGGTTTTCTCCGGGTGCTCCGGTTTCCTCCCACAGTCTGAAAGACATGCTGGTTAGGTGCATTGGCCATGCTAAATTCTCCCTCAGTGTACGCAAACAGGCACCGGAGTTTGGCAACTAGGGGATTTTCACAGTAACTTCATTGCAGCGTGAATGTAAGCCTCCTAAAGTTTAAAGTTGATTTATTATTGTCGCAAGTAGACTTACTGCAATGAAGTTACTGTGAAAATCCCCTACTTGTGACACGAACAAATAAACTTTAAAACTTTACTGGAATATTACTAAAGAAGATTCACATTGGAGTTGAAACTCTCTCCCTGCAGAATTCCTGAGTTTTTCCAGCACATCTGTTCATATTTCAAATCTCCAGCATCTGCAGAATTTTGCGTTTATTATACTGGAAGGTTCTAGTAGGTGTGAAGCTGAATTATAGGAGTGGAGGCTGGGCCAGGGCCAAGGTTGGAGCCTTGATTTCCCTCCAATTAGGCATCTCTACAATCTCAATGCTCAAGTGGTCCAGCATGTACTCTCTCCAGTAATATCTGTTGAGACTGGGCCCATCAGCAGATCGAGCCAGTGGTGGATATGACCATAAAAGTTCATGGTGGAATCTTTGCCTGTGCTGTCTTGAATATTTACCATCGATTTTTTAATGATGTTTAAAGTTACCCCATTCCAAAAGAATGGCTTCTTATTTCTGGGGTGCCTTGACAACCCTTTTTTGCAAGTTTTCCTGCTGATTACTCAAACCTCCCTGTAGGATCCATTCATTCCTCCGAATAGACCATGGGGACAGCACTTAGTATGATTTTTAAAGTGATTTTCTTTATTGAATATAGTTTGAAATTAAAAATTTACAGAAGCAAAAAAAATGAGAGAGAGAGGGCCCAGAAAACTGGAACCGATTACAGACTTGATCTTGTACAGGATTCAACACACCAACTGAACAACATAGCTGTATAGAACATTATAACTTTTCAGTTACCTTGTGTTATGACATAGCTGGGCACAAGCAGTGTCTATAACTTTCAAAAACAATTCGCAGCTGTGCCCATGAAAGCTTGTTTACGACAAAAAACCATTTCTGTTAACATTGCACTTTCAAAGAATGTAGCCAATTTCTAAGTTCAATCCAGAATTCCAAGCTGAATTTTAAAATGTGGTCAAGTTAGTTTAAGTTAGCTTTAAAGCATAGCATAATTAGTTACATAGGCAGAAGCGCCTATTAAGTAAAGCAAACCGTACAGAGGACCCCACACTTCCCGACCCCCACTGGACTCATCTCAAGTTGAGCTTTGATCCAAACATAGGACGTGACATGGACAACAGGAATCACAATTTACATTAGCTAAGTCCAGGTTGGTCCCTCTTATGTTGCTTTGGATCATCTGTGTTGCAGCCTTTTAAAAATCATTCTTGAGATGTGAGCATTGCGGATAAAACCAGCATTTATTACCCATCCCGAATTGCCCTTGAGAAGATTGTGATGGGTCTTCCTGAACCAATGCGGTCCATGTAATGTAGGTACGCCCACAGTGCATTTGCCTGTGCTGGTTTGATACAACTGAGTGGCTTGCTGGGCAACTTCAGAGAGTAATTAAGAGTCAACCATAATGAAAAGTTGGGTCAAAGCAGGAAATTTGCTTTCAGGGATTGGAATAGGATTTTGCTAGCTGTACTTACAAGTAAAATAGAATGTATTATTTTTATTTATTAGTTTCAAAAGTAGGCTTACATTAACACCGCAATGAAGTTACTGTAAAAATCCATTTGTTGACACACTCCGGCACCTCTTTGAGTACGCTGAGGGAGAATTTAGCACGGCCAATGCACCTAACCAGCACGCCTTTCGGATTGTGGGAGGAAACCGGAGCACCCGGAGGAAACCCATGCAGACACGGGGAAAAGGTGTAGACTCTGCACAGACAGTGACCCAAGCCAGGAATCGAACCTGGGTCCTTGGCGCTGTGAGGCAGCAGTGCAAACCACTGTGCCACCGTGCCGCCCTCACACTTGCACCTAACATTGGTCCCGAAGTTCTGGGCAAGAGCCAGCAATACTATATCCAGTGATGTTTTGATGGCAGCTAAGATTGACATAGGAATTAATAGGCTGCCACCTCGGGCACTCTGTTATCAATTAAATGACCAAACCAATCTTTCCACTCATCTCTTATGAGCATCCTTTAACAAAAAGATTTTGGGATTCTTCTATAAGTAAAGGTCATTTGATTCCATTCTTGAATCCCAGTATTGGCAGTCACAGGTTAGTTGTCTTCTGTTGCTTTCGTATTGATTGGTGTAAAATTCTTTGATCTCAGAGGGTTGCCATTTAGCTATTTAGTTTCTACTGCTTTTGTTGTGTTTAATTAGTGACGATTGGATTCTGGGGCTGTAGAAACCGCTTTGAAAGCTGGAAATTGCTGTAAGCGATGTTGCCATAGGAACATTTAAAACATTTGTGCCAAAGTCCTCTTTCTGCTCTTCTAATGGCGGAGTTAAGCCATCTATATTAAATGAGTTGCCAGCCACTCTATAATAGCATCGAGAAGCTTGATGCAAGCATATTCAGTGTTTATACAATAACATTAATAACAGTGATTCTAGGTTTGGGAATCTACTTCCCTGTGGTTGACAGAAAGACAATTCGCGCACCACATGCCTGTGATTTTTAAACTGGAGCGAAAGCAGTGGAATTTACCGGAACGTTTAAGCAAGCTGAATTCCACAGCATTGGCATCCAATATTACAGAATTGAAATGTATTGGAGGTGGTTAACACTGCTGCCGCAGAGTGCCAGTGATCCGAATTGAGTTAAGGCCTTGGGTGACTGTCTGTGTGGAGTCTGCATGTTCTCCCCGTGTCTGCGTGGGTTTCCTCCGGGTGCTCCAGATTCCTCCCACAGTCCAAAGATGCACAGGTTGGGTGGATTGGTCATGGTAAATTGCCCCTAAGGGCGGGATTTTCTGATTTTGGGGAGAGTGCGGACGGAAAATCCCGCCAAATGTCAATGGACCTCCGAATGGTCCGCCCCCCACCTCCACCCCGCCCCCCACCCCCGCCCGCTATAATTCCCTTCGCAGGCGAGACGGGAAAATTTCCCCTTTAGTGTCCCAGGATGCGCAGATTAGGGGGATTAGCGGGGCAAGCACATGGGGCTGCAGGGATAAGGCTTGGGTGGGATCATCTTTTGGAATGTTGCTGCAGAGTTGATGGGCCAAATGATCTCCTTCTGCACTGTAGGAATTGCTATGATCCTATGACAGTGTTCGTGCTTTCTACAATGTTGTCAAGAATAACTCGTCAAAACGACCTGAGCCACAGGTAAATGGAATGGAGTAAAGAGGAATTAGCTAATTTTGTGGTGGAGCTTCATGCCAGACAACATTTTGCATGTAAACAGAGTTAAAGGCTTGGTTTTAACTTTCTCAAATCCTGTTCATTTGAAGGCGAAGCCAGTCACACAATGGTCAATAAGATAGACTTCTGTCAGAAACTGGTTTGGAAATTGTTGCAAAGTTAACAAATTGGACAAACCGATTTCTGTTTGCACAGATGAGGTCCTGATCTCCACTCCAACCACACGGGAGTGTTTTGAGAAGCTTTCCCTGGCCGGCCAGCATCTACCTCCAGGATTCCCAACTCCTCTTCTCTTCCCTGATGGACTTTCCTCCATAGAAACCCTGCTGACGAATATCCAGGTAAGCACAATGTACAGGTTCTGGGTCTTGGGGAGTAGCCGTTGTCAGTAATCAACACGAATGACACACAGTCACCTGGAAAGGAAAATGAGCATTGGATGTCAAGTGAGAACAGCAATGCTGGAAATGCACCATCACTAGTATTTCAGAAAACAAGGCCAATCATAGGTCTGATTATCTCTGAAGGATGGTTGGATAACCATGATGTGGAGATGCCGGCGCTGGACTGGGGTAAGCACAGTAAGAAGTCTCACAACACCAGGTTAAAGTCCAACAGGTTTATTTGGTAGCACAAGCCACAAGCTTTCGGAGCGCTGCCCCTTTATCAGGTGAGTGGACCTCTCACCTGATAAAGGGGCAGCGCTCCAAAAGCTTGTGGCTTGTGCTACCAAATAAACCTGTTGGACTTTAACCTAGTGTTGTGAGACTTGTTACTATGGTTGGATAATCCATGAGTAATAACATTTTCCAGAACTGTTCACAGGGTTCTTACAGAAGGCAGCCTTAGAGCTATCCCATTAGTTCTATTCCTTACCTTTTCCCTTTCAATGACTAACTAATTCCCATTGAAAGCTATCATATAGAAACATAGAGAATAGGAGCAGAAGGGGGCCATTCAGCCCTTCAAGCTTGCTCCACCATTCATTATGATCTTGGCTGATCATCCAACTCAATAGCCTGAAACAGCCTCCCCCCACCATATCCTTTGATCCCCTTCATCTCAAGTGCTATATCTAACTGCTTCTTGAAAAACATATAGGGTGCGATCTTATCTGCCATTCACGCCACGCTCCTGTTGCAGCAAAAATGGAGATTTTGGCGACAAGCCGCTGCCGTGAACGGTGGTAAGATTCCGGCCACCATGTTTTGGCCTCAATTAGTTTTGGTGGTAGCGAATTCCACAGGCTCGCCACTCCTGGGTGAAGAAATTTCTCCTCACCTCTGCCCTAAACAGTCTACCCTGTGTGCTCAAACTGACCCCTGGTTCTGGACATCCCCAGCATCGGGAACACCCTTCTTGCATCTACCCTGTCTCGTCCTGTTAGAATTTTATAGGATTCTATAACACTCCCCCCTCATCTTCTGAATTCCAGCAAATACAATTATAACCGACTCAATCTTTCCTCGTACGCCAGTCCTGCCATCCCATGAATCATCCTGGTAAACCTTCTCTGCACTCCCCCGAGAGCAAGAACATCCTTGGTCAGATATGGAGACCAAAACTGCACATGATATTCCAGGTGTGGCTTCACTGTATAATTTCATCAAGATGTCCGTGCTCCTGCTCGAATCCTCTCGCTATGAAGGCCAACATACCATTTGCCTTTATTTACTGCATCTGCACGCTTACTTTTGAATCTGCTTCCACCATTCTTTCAGGCCTTGCATTCCAGATTACAACTCACTACGTTACAAAAGTAATTCCCCTCCTTTTGTTCTTTGTCAGCTATTTTAAACCTGTGTTCCTTGGTTACTAATCTTCCAGCCAGTGGGAACAGTCTCCCTCGATCTACTCTATCAAAACCTGTCATAATTTTAATACCTCTATTAAATCTCCCATTAACCTTCTCTGCAGTTCATTATTGCTTTGTTATTTACAACATCTGTACCACAAACTTTGCTCAGTGGAATGTAATTTTTTCCACCATTTATTAACTTTTCCGTCACTACAGCTAGTCAGTGTTTGTGTAAAATCTTTTCAGAATTGGTTTACCTGATGGGAAAGGTGTTATTATTGGTGTTTGACATGTACAAGATTAATGTAATGTGATGCAAGTGCCACCTACTGGAAGCGATGATTGGAACTGTACATCTATCGGTTTGTTACACTTTATCTGAAACATGACTACTTTCAAATATAATGTTGACCAAAAAATATCAGCCCTTATATTACAGTCTCTGTAAAACACATTTGGTCGGTTGCTAGGATTGTTTTACCCCAAGCTCGGTGACTCGAAGTACAAGTGTGCTCTGGGGATATTGGATATGAGAGCTGGAATCCCTCCGACCTTGCCCATAGCTGGGTTTATCCGATCCGGCTGCCATGAATGGAGATTTGCCTGAACGCCAAATTTTCCGTTCTCACTGGTAGTGGGGCGTGCAAGATTGGAGAATTCAGGCCATGGTGTCCCAGTCCTTGTTTCATTAGTCTAACTCAATGATACAGTTTTCTAGCTGTCTTCGCTGTAAACTGAATCTTTTGAAAGAAAGCAACTTTTCTTTAATTTGTGGAATGTGGGGGCTGATGACAAGACCATCATTAATTACCCATCCCTCCTAGCACGAAGCATTGGCGCAAGGCCTTCTCCTTGAAGCCCCACTCCCATATCTCCCACTAGGTTGTTGGATAACGGGTGGCACAGTGGCACAGTGGTTAGCACTGCTGCCTCACAGCGCCAGGGACCTGGGTTTAATTCCGGCCTCGGGTCACTGTCTGTGTGGAGTTTGCACATTTTCCCCGTGTCTGCGTGGGTTTCTTCCAGGTGCTCCAGTTCCCTCCCACAGTCCAAAATTGTGTATGTTAGGTTGATTGGCCATACTAAAGTAACTCTATTGTCAAGGGGATTAACAGGATAAATATGTGGGGTTATGGGAATATGGGATGGTGGTCGGTGCAGACCTGATGGGCCGAATGGCCTCTTTCTGCACTGTAGGGATTTTATGATTCTGTGAACAGACTCCAGGATATTCACCCAGTGCTGATGACAACGGATCTATTAGTGTCCAAGTCAAGATAGCTTGCAACTTGCAGGGCAAAGTGACGGATGGTGCTCCACTCAAATATGGCTCGGTGGGTAAAACGCACTTTACAAAATGGCACTGAGGCTTATCAATCAAGTTGATGCCCAATTCAATTTTTGGTCTGAGTTTATCCATTTGCACTCGACAGTGGCGGCAAATGGGGTTTGGGAGGCACGTAATTGACTTCAATGTCTTCCGAATAGAGAAACCGAGGAATGAAGCCACTATCATTGTTCACTATCCGGCAGGCAGGGAATGTACTTCGAAACATTAAGAAGTCTCACAACGCCAGGTTAAAGTCCAACAGGTTTATTTGGAATCACGAGCTTTCGGAGCGCTGCTCCTTCACCCACTCACCTGATGAAGGAGCGGCGCTCCAAAAGCTCGTGATTCCAAATAAACCTGTTGGACTTTAACCTGGTGTTGTGAGACTTCTTACTGTGCTCACCCCAGTCCAATGCCAACATCTCCACCTCACTTCTAAACATTGTGAGAGGAAGACTGAATTTAACAGCAAAGTTATTGAACATTGCCATATGGCTTTCAATAAAACTCACTCTTTAATCTCACACATAAAGATTGGTTAATTAGAGTTACTTGAAGTCATGGAACTATACCAAACATCAGTAACTGCTTTCTGAAGAGACAAAGAGGAAAACAAATGGGAGGATATTGGGGATATTTTATTTGATATAATACAGTAAGCTGGAACATGGTGTAAAGGTGGCTAAGTGGCTGCTGTGAATGCACCACCAGACAGGAAATGTATTAAAGAACCAGGGAATAGCAATGCAGAGCTTCCTAACTTCCCATGTTGCCTAATATTGCAAAACTGGGGAAAGCTTTATTCTTCAAAAGTGTAACTCTTCACAAATTATTTGGCAGTCTTTTGAAAACAGGACAAGCAAACTGACATTGAATTCAATTCAATCATTCAAGACCCACCAAGAGGCAAAGTAAAACCGCCAGAATAAATTTCTCTTGCTACTCCGAAAAGCTGTCAGTGTAAAAAGACATTCGTTCAGACTTCTTGTCTTAAGCCTAGGTTTCTGGCACCAGCATTTTGAATGATTTGCTAATGGCGTTGTGTTGTTCTCTGATTTAAACAGGGGCTCCTGAAGGTTGCCATAGACAATGCCCGAGCTCAGGAGAAGCAGGTGCAACATGAAAAGACAGAGTTAAAGATGGAATTGTTCAGGGAGCGAGAGATGAGGGAAAGCTTGGAAAAGCAGTTGGCTGTGGAGCAGAAAAACAGAGGTAAGTGAGTAGAAGACAGGCCGGAATTTTACCGCCTCGCCCCGCCCCAGAATCGGGGCGGGCAAGGCTCGCAGAGGGGCATTCTCCATTGGCCTTGGGTGGGATCTTACGCGCCTCGGGCGGGCAAGGTAGTAAAATTCTGGCATGCATGTTCGCCTGACAGAGAGAGAGAGAAAGGCAATGCAAGGTGAAACAACATGGTCTTCCCACACATAGATTGACACCCCTGCATCCCTCTTTCCAGCAATAATTCAGAAACGATTAAAGAAAGAAAAGAAGGCAAAGAGGAAATTACAGGAAGCACTTGAATTTGAAAGCAAGCGACGAGAACAAGCAGAGCAGGCGTTAAAACAAGCTGCCTCTGCAGACAATCTTCGGGTCCTGAACGGTAAGAGCATGTAAATGACCTGTGATTGAATCTCATGAAATGGTGTGGGCTCTTGTCACTTATCAATGCACAATAAACTTTGACAGAGGCCGTAGTCACTTTGTATTCAGATTGCGGAACAGGCTGATGAAAGCGTTGATAGCGGGGGGAAACAAAGCGGTATGATTCACCGAGATTTCAAAAACAAAATAATGACAATAATTGCTTAGTCCCACATGTCAACGTGGAATAACTGACAAAAGCATATTTTGTCCCAAGCAGCCAGTTTGAAAAGTGAACTCGGTACTCTGATCTTTCCCATTGTTAGATTCGGTGACCCAAGAGATGGAAGCTGACCGCAGCACTGGACGCACAGATGCTGAAAGGACAATACAAGGTACTTGACAGCCGTGGTTATAAATCTGCCTCATGTGCTATACATTTTGCTTAGCTTCAGATTGTTATTCAACCATGCAGTGTTCCAGCTGGGCCACATTAAAATGAGCTTTGGCAAGGTCGATCTTAGTCTGAATGTTTACACACAGTCTGCGCATTGATCCAGATCTAAAAAAAACTTTCCTTTAAAAGGCGCTGGACTCTTTTGATTTCTCTTTAGAATTAAGGGTGTACTTAGTTAGCGATGATCCACGTGAAACTTTGCCTGTTTGGTGAAATCAGATCACAGAATCCATGTCAAACCCCGCTAAGTATCTGCAATAAGGTATCTGATTGTAATTTGGCGAATTAGGCCTCAGAATGTTTTATCTTCCCTTGCCTGCGTGATCACCTCTCATTATCTCATGGCTTGATGCTTTCCTCATCATTCCTTGCTTCAGAAACATAAGAGCAGTTGGCACATGTATATTGAAGATGTTCTGGATATGTTGTAATATGCTTTGTTTCTCTTCTCACATCTAGTGCTGCACAAGGCAGACTTTTATCTGTTTCCACAGCTAGATTTTTTTTTCCCCTGGAGGCTTGGAATCATAAAATCCCTACAGTGCAGAAGGAGCCATTTGGCCCATCGAGTCTACACTGACCACAATCCCACCCAGTCCCTATCCCTGTAACCCCACATATTTGCCCTGCTAATTCCCCTGACACTAAGATCAATTTAGCATGCCCAATCAACCTCACCCGCACATCTTTGGACTGTGGGAGGAAACCGGAGCACCCGAAGGAAACCCACCCAGACACGGGGAGAACTGCTGCCTCACAGCGCCAGGGACCTGGGTTTAATTCCAGCCTCGAGTCATTGTCTGTGTGGAGTTTGCACACTCTCCCCATGTCTGAGTGGGTTTCCTCCGGGTGCTCCGGTTTCCTCCCACAGTCCAAAGATGCGCAGGTTAGGTTGATTGGCTGTGCTAAATTGACCCTAGTGTCAAGGGGATTAGCAGTGGCTATTACATGGGGTTACGGGATTAGGACCCGTGGGATTGTGGTTGATGCATACTCGATGGGTCAAATGGCCTCCTTCTGCAGTGTCGGGATTCTATGGATTCTGTGAAAAAATACCATCCCTGTGACGAATCATTAATTAAGACAGATCTGTGAGTCATCCTCCTCTTTTCTCTTTGCCAGTGATGCAACATGAAATTTTCCAGGCTCAAATGGTACATTTTTGTTTAGGTACAGGGATCAAGTGAGATGAAACAAAGAAAAGAAAAAAGGACTTTGATTAATATAATGGGCGTGATTTTCCAGCACCCCTGTAGCATGTTTTCTGGCAGCGGAGGCATTGAAGCCAAAGACTACTGACAGGATCTTCCAGTCCCACCCATATCTACAGCGTTTTGCATGGCTCACCCATCATGGCACCAGGGAACCCAATGCAGGGGTGGGGGGATCACCTTTGGTGTGACCGGGAGATCCCGCTTGCCGGAAAGGGCCGGAAAACCCGCCCAGTGGTCTTTCACAATCCTAGGACATCCCAGTGTGCTTTGCAGCCAACAAAGTACCTTTGAAGATAACAGCAAAATACTGTGGATAATGGAATCTGAAACAAAAACAGAAAATGCTGGAAAATCGCAGCAGGTCTGAACAGCATCTGTGGAGAGAGAATAGAGCCAACGTTTTGAGTCTGGATGCTCCTTCGTCAGACTCGAAATGTTGGCTCTATTCTCTCTCCACAGATGCTGTCAGACCTCCTGGAAGTACTTTTGAAGTGTTGTTGTAATCTAGGAATGGGGTAACAAATTTGCACTCAGCAATCTCCCACAAACAGCGACGTGATAATGGCCAGATCATTTGTTTTTGTGGTTTTGGTTGAGGGATGAATATTGACCAGGACACTGGGGATAATTCCGCTGCCCTTCTTTAAAGTAAAGCAATAGGATTCACCTGAGAGAGCAGACAGAAGCTCACTTTAACATCTCACCCAAAAGCTGATACCTCTGACAATACAGTCTTTGGAGTGTTCACCAATATTTTTGTGTTCAAGTCCTGGAGTGGGACTTGAACCTGGAACCTTGTAACTCGGAGATAAGAGTGCCACCAACCGAACTGCAGTTGACTCTCACCAACTTTTACAGATGCACCATAGAAAGCATTTTTTCTGGTTGTATCACGGCTTGGTATGGCTCCTGCTCTGCCCAAGACCGCAAGGAACTACAAAGGGTCATGAACGAAGCCCAGTCCATCACTCAAACCAGCCTCCCATCCATTGACTCTGTCTACACTTCCCGCTGTCTCGGAAAAGCAGCCAGCACAATTAAGGACCCCACGCATCCCAGACATACTGTCATCCACCTTCTTCCGTCGGGAAAAAGATACAAACGTCTGAGGACACGTACCAAGAACAGACTTTTGAATGGACCTAACTCGCATTAAGTTGATCGTTTTCTACACCCTAGCTAGGACTGTAACACCACATCCTGCACTGTTTCCTTTCCTGCTCTATGAATGGTATGCTTTGTCTGTATGGTGCGCAAGAAACAATACTTTTCACTGTATACTCATACATGTGACAATAATAAATCAAATCAAGTCAGAAAGGAAGGGCAGGTGAATGGGGTTGAGATACAGGGCAGCCTCATTCTGGTTCACAGAAACAGACATGAGGGACTGAGTGGCCTACTCCTCAAGTCCAATGTTGCCCAGTATTAATTGTCCTAACCCCAGTGGCGGTGCATTCACCCACCTCTTTAATACCCTACATTATAGCACTGATTTTGCAGATTCTCGTAGCTGTGATCAAGGTGGAATGGGCAGAGGGAAATATTTCTCCACCAGGCAGTTTGAGGGTGAAATTTTGTAATGAGTCAGAAGGAATGATTCGAAAAGATTAGCCGGCATGTGACAATATAAAATATTTACCTTCAAAAACTTAATTCGCCTGCAAAAGCTGCTTTTGCATGGCCCTGCCCCTACTTTGCATGTCAGAAGCATTAATCTAACTGTCTACATTTTAGTTTAAAGAAAATTCGCCGCCTGATTCTCCCCGTTTCCTCCACCCACCCCCCACTTGACCATCGTCACTTTATTTCATTCCCAGGATAACATTATCACAAATGTATTCCTTTAATGTCATCTCAGCTCCACTTACTCTGACACCTTTGATCCATTTGTTACCCATCATTCATGTTCATTGGGGAGAGAATCTTCGTATTATAATGTCACCTTTTCAAGGGAAGGTGAGATCAGTATGGTAATGAGCTGTAACTGATGCCAGGAGGCAAGGAAAGGAAAGTGCAGGTGCAAAGTGTTTTATATACCACCCCCGGGGCATCTATAAATCAAAGCTGAGGTGGAAATGCTTTGTTGCAGGCTGACAATGATGTCACTTTTTATTACCATTGTATCCACGGTGACTGAGTTGGAGGCAGCCAGCAGTTAGGCTAGTTCCTTCTTTTGCTTTCGATTAGCTATGTTCGAAGCGTCGGTGCAGTTCGATATACACCATTTATCTCAACTATTTCAGGCACAATCTAATAAAGGTGTGATCCATTTTAAATTGTGTCAAAGGGGTAGATTTTCAATTGGACCAAACAACACCCCTCCACCCACACCCTCAGACATCACAGAGCTTTCCATTATCTATCTCTTTCCATTATCTATGGGCGGCACGGTAGCACAGTGGTTAGCACTGCTGCTTCACAGCTCCAGCGACCTGGGTTCGATTCCCGGCTTGGGTCACTGTCTGTGTGGAGTTTGCACGTTCTCCTCGTGTCTGCGTGGGTTTCCTCCGGGTGCTCTGGTTTCCTCCCACAGTCCAAAGATGTGCGGGTTAGGTTGATTGGCCATGCTAAATTGCCCCTTAGTGTCCTGGGATGCATAGGTTAGAGGGATTAGTGGGTGGATATGGGGGTAGGCCTGGGTGGGATTGTGGTTGGTGCAGACTCGATGGGCCCAATGGCCTCTTTCTGCACTGTCGGGATTCTATGATCTCACTCTATTTATCTTTCTACCTGTTGTAGCTTCGCTCGTCTTAGCCCCTGCTTAAACTTATTTTTCACAATAAGTTTAAGTTTATATATTGGCGTCACAGGTATGCTTACTTAACACTGCAATGAAGTTACTGTAAAAATCCCCTAGTCACCACACTGGCGCCTGTTCGGGCACACTGGGGGAGAATTTAGTGTGACCAATGCACCTAACCAGCACGTCTTTCAGACTGGTGGGAGGAAACCGGAGCATCCCAGAGTAAATCCATGCAGACACGGGGAGAACATACAGACTCCGTACAGACAGAGACCCAAGCCAGGAATTGAACCTGGGTCCATGGCGCTGTGGGGCAGCAGTGCTAACCACTCTGCCACCGTGCCAGCCTTCGTGCCTTTTCATTTATCCCCAGTGCTCCCTCGGATGCACCCACTTGACCCAAAGCTCTGTGGTCCTGGTCAAGGTTTACCATTCAACTAACATATATATTCAGGCTACCTGGTTATAATCACCTTGCTGATTGTGGGATCTTGCTGTGCATACATTCTCTGCTACCTTTCCTACATTATAACAGTGACTACACTTTGAAAGTATTTCATTCTTTGTAAATCTCTTTGGGGCATATTTAGGGCATTCTACATAAACACAAATCTCTGTTCTCTTTGGCCTGTTTTCCATCTGAGAACAAATTCCATTCATCCATCACCCCCGTGCTTGTTGACTGACAGGAGCTGCTGGTCTGGCAACACGTTCGTTTTTTAACACTCTCATCCTTCTTTTCTAAGCTCTTTGTAGCCTCACTCTTTCCTGTCACAGTCACCTCCTCCAACTTGCCATCCCCTGCACCCCGCCCCCCCCATCCCTATCACAGTAACCTCCACCAGCTATCCCAAGCTCCTCTCTCTATCATAGTTACCTCCTCCAACACCCCACCCACTCCCTATCACCGTAACCACCTCTGCCCAGCTCCCCTCCCTATCACAGTCACCTCCTCCAACTTCCCATCCCCTTCCCTATTGCAGGCACCTCCTCCTGGGTGGGCACCCCTTTAAATTCCACCTCACTATGCTTCCGAACTGTGTTCCAGAATGTGACCATTTGAAAGTTGCTCCCAAAGCCTTTTTCATTTGTACTTATTCATTTGTAGCCATTTTTAAGATCATATGCAGACTACCAGATCATTTTCAAAACACAGTTAGATCTCCAGTGGTGTTGCTCATGACTAAACCTGGATTGGAAGGGTTTTATTTTGCTTTGAGTCACAGCTATAGGTTAATCCCAACAAATATAACCGCTAAAAATATCATTAACTAACTGCTTCACCAAACTTGATTTGGAGCAAATAAACTTTACTCTCTTCTCTGTCAGTACTGTATTGAGGTGTTAAACCTAGCTTATGTGCGCTCCAGCCTCTGAAGTGAGGTTTGAACCCATGATCGCCGACAGACAAGTGATAAGTGCCACCACTGGACAGAATCTTCCTGGCCCTATGGAGGTGCACTAGCTCTCTGATGCATTCTGGGATGGCACGGTGGCACACTGGTTAGCACTGCTGCCTCACAGTGCCAGGGATCCAGGTTCAATTCCCAGCTTGGGTCACTGTCTGTGTAGAGTCTGCACATTCGCCCCGTGTCTGAATGGGTTTCCTCCGGGTACTCCGGTTTCCTCCCACAATCCAAAAATGTGCGGTTAGGTTGATTGGCCATGCTAAATTTCTCCTTAGTGTCAGGGGGGATTAGTAGGGTAAATATGTGGGGTTACGGGGATAGGGCCTGGGTGGGATTGTTGTCGGTGCAGGCACAATGGGCCGAATGGCCTCCTTCTGCACTGTAGGAATTCTATTACTCATTCGTGCCTCCGAGGCACATTGCCAGGGGCGGGGTCAATGTGATAATGGCTACTTTCCCAGCAGCATCGTTGCATTGGCTCTAGCACCAAGTTGTGTGCCAAATAGCCATTTGGATGTGCCCTCCAGCAACAGGTGGGAGGGCCAATGGAGCGCCCTGTAGCAGGCCCGGTGAATGCCATAATCTCAGACACAACCCTTCCTTGAAGCCTTCCCTTTTTCCAAATATTAATTAGGCTTTTGGGGAGGCCTGTTTGGAACTGTTCTGTTTGTTTTTTTTTACACATCATTGAATCATTTGACGTGTCTATCGTTTTTTTTAAAATGCAGTACTGAGGGAGCAATGTCAAATGATTCATCTACCTCCTCCGGTAGTCATCAGAAAGTCTGACACGATTCAAAGCAGAGCGGGCTAGGGGAGGTCCCCATTGGTATCTTTCTTGATAAATGTTTATCCCTCAACCAATATGTATATAAAAGCAAATTACTGCAGATGCTGGAATCTGAAAGCAAAAGAGAAAATGCTGGAAAATCTCAGCAGGCCTGGCAGCATCTGTAAGGGGAGAAAAGAACTGTTTTCTCTCCTTACAGAGGCTGCCAGGCCTGCTGAGATTTTCCTGCATTTCTTCTTTTGGTTATCCCTCAACCAAATTCCTGAAAACAGACCACTAGGTCATCATCACATTGCTGTTTGTGGGAGCTTGCTGTGCATAACTTGGCTGCCATGTTTCCTACATTACAACAGTGACTGCATTCCATTTGTAAAGTGATGCCTGAATGTTGCAAAAGCTGTTCTGTAAATGCAAGCACTTTCTTTCTTTCAGAAGAGGAAAAATTCTCACCGAGCTAATGTCTTTGTATTGGGAACACAGTTCTGATCTCTGGGCTGACAGATTTCACTCAGTGCTGGGGATTCGGAGCAAATAATCTCACACTACTCCCACATGAGAATTTGGTTGGAGTCTAAGTGTAAATTGAGTGCAAACAGAAATTTACAGCCTTGGCTTTAACATGGTTTACAAAACAAATGAGACACTTGTCAACGCACACATTTTTTAAAAGAAGTATCAATCTGAAGATGTAAGGTTTCTTTTGAGGGAGTTTGCTATTAATAATCATACCCAGAAACTTACAGGAGCCTGTGGGATAAAATGTAATCATGCAATCTCTTCTTATGGGAGTTGACCACACATATAGTAACTCCTCTTAGATTTTTATTCCTCTCTTTTGTTTTGCTTGAAAGTGGTAACATAGGATTTTTTATCAGGCAACAGGGTTTTGGTTATTTTAGTTAATTAAAGCTACATTGTGCACTGTTAATATATGGTCTAAGGCTTCTAAGCTGCTGTTTTCATATACTTGGAAGTCCAAAAGCCCTCCTGCATAAAATAAACCCATGTGACTATGTCTGAATTGAAACTGAGACCAATAAACCTCCCATTGTTTTCTTTTAATAAAACGTCCAAACCCTCCTTTACAGATTACCACACAATGCACAAGAACCAAACATCATACACTCCCTTGCCCTCCCTCCTTTTAATCTTGGCACTGCCATTTTGGTGCTTGACTGCCTGTTAGGCTTGTGTAATCGAACAAAAACAAAAGATGCAATTTATTGCGGGCATCAGCAGAAAGGATAAAAAGCAAACGGCAATATTCAGTAGTTTAAAGGTTGCCGTTAGATAAGGATTTACATCTGTGCCGTGTGCGTTAATTGCTGGGTATTGTCCCATTGTCAGAGGCACGGGGCTGCAGGCGATTTTGCAAACTCTATACAGCCGTGACCTAGAACCTTTGGAAATGTATTTTTAAAAAATGACACCGCCAACAAGAACTCTTAATTTAGACGTGTACCACTTCATCACGGTCACTGGCAGGGGACAGCACACAGACCCGGTGCAATAATGTTTTTGCACTGTTAAAACTGCATTAATGAGAACATCATTTTGGGGAACTAATTATTTCTATTTGTCTTGTGTCATGCTTTATAATTCCACTATATTAGCACAGGCAAAGCAAATTAATTGCTTTTGCAGAAGTTGAATCATTTCCAAGAATGAGTGCAAATTCACTTCCAGGCTCTTAATTACTGGCAGTACATTGTGTCAGAAAATTCTGTTGATCTTCCCCACAGCACCTGGAATAGATCTATATTATATAAATGTATATACGTTTTAATGCTATCTTAACAGAGACGATAGTTTATTATTTTTTGAACATTCATGTGGGGAATGTTCCCTGTACATTGGTCACAAACGCAGTCATCACTTAAAGGGTTAAACCGTAGAGGGGAGAAAAGAACAAATCTCATTGAAGCAAAAAGGCAGTAATTAATGCCTCCCTTAATTGTCTTCATAAAATATTTGCATGTGTCTAATTTGCATAATGTGCATGTATTAATTAATCTTTCAAAGGTATTTTATGCTGAAAGAGGCCAAAACCATTTTTTTTTGTTTTATTCAACACCTAATTGAATATTTATTCTTTTCTTTAAAGAATATTTACAGTGTTCAATGGCCCTGGATCGGTTTTAATTTTTTTTTCATGAGAGCAGCAAAAATTCAAAGTTATTTTATTAAACTGAATATTGCACGTCTGAGTTCCCTCGTATATTGGTGGGGGATGCTTAATAGACCACAAAGCATTGTTCCACCCCCACCTCTCTCTCTCTCTGCCTAATCCACATTGTTTCTAAATTTACCCAGGCCCCAGTAAATTCCTCCCCTGTTGCATAACACACAGCTTGAACTTTATTATGAAGCATTGGTGGGAAAGGTAGCGGAGACCAACTGCAGCTTGGAGCTGGGTTTGACTAATTAAATGGCGTTACAATTCATATTACAAATAATTAATTTTTTTTAAAAACTTAGAACACGGCAAGTATCCCTTTTAATTGGCCTCTGTAGACTATTTTAAGCTATTGAAAGTGTATTAAGCTCTTCCATGAAGGAGGTCTCTACGATGATTCAAGCTGGGGCTTTGACAATGCTAACCTTGTGGAAGATATGACATTTACAAATGAGTGGATTCTGCTTTTCTGGGGTGCAGCGAGATATTTGATGCTGATCATTTTCTCCCTTTGTGGGCGGCACGGTAGCACAGTGGTTAGCACTGCTGCTTCACAGCTCCAGGGTCCCGGGTTCGATTCCCGGCTCGGGTCACTGTCTGTGTGGAGTTTGCACATTCTCCTCGTGTCTGCGTGGGTTTCCTCCGGGTGCTCCGGTTTCCTCCCACAGTCCAAAGATGTGCGGGTTAGGTTGATTGGCCAGGTTAAAAATAGCCCCTTAGAGTCCTGAGATG
Organism: Mustelus asterias; assembly: GCF_964213995.1. Taxonomy (NCBI): domain Eukaryota; kingdom Metazoa; phylum Chordata; class Chondrichthyes; order Carcharhiniformes; family Triakidae; genus Mustelus; species Mustelus asterias. The sequence continues at coordinate 11,108,503 of NC_135810.1, read as the reverse complement.
CGTAGGTTAGTGGGATTAGCGGGTAAATATGTGGGGGTAGGGCCTGGGTGGGATTGTGGTCGGTGCAGACTCGATGGGCCGAATGGCCTCCTTCTGCACTGTAGGGTTTCTATGATTTCTATGAAACAAATACAAGGAGCAATGGGTAAAGCTTAATGTATGTTAATGATGATTTGTTGCCATGTTAGCACTGGGGAGCAATATAGATTCAGCACCTTTCTCCAGCATAGACTACCATTCACCTTTGGGGGGGACGATATTAACCCATATTCCTCTTTAGACTGTAACTCCAATACACTTGCCCCTTTTCCTGTGGGCTGTGTAAAAAAAACACGATCTGCAGGTTATGATATTTTTCAATCAATTTACTCTGTGGAATAGAAATGCCAACTGGATAACCATGAGCACTTAGTGCTTTAATAAAAGTTGTTGTGTGAGAATGATAGGAAAGCGAATCACTTAGGTCTATTTTCATGCACAATGTTTGTTATGTTTCCCCTGGTCTTTCCAGAGAAGAACAAGCTGCATTTATACAGCCGCTTTTTAAAGAAATAAAGCATCCCATATGCTTCATAGGAGCATTTTACAACAAATTTGACATTGAGACATGTGAACAGACATTGATAATGCTGAAAAACAGGGAGGTGTTAAAAGGCATCATAAAGGAGAAAAGAGAGAGGAGTTTTAAGTTTATTTATTGGTGCCACAAGTAGGCTTACACTACATTGCAATGACGTTACTGTGAAAGTCCCCTAGTCACTACACTCTGGCTCCTGTTCGAGTAAACTGAGGGAAAACTTTTGCATGGCCAATGCACCTAACCAGTACTCATTGTTATCTGTTGTTCTTCCATACTATCTCCTCCAACATGCATTTAAAATAACCGCAATGGTCTTCAAGATCAACAACTCTTTGTTCTGTGTCTTCACCTGCAGCTTTATGGCTAATTCCAGGCATTCCCCGAAGCAACCCTCACCACACAAACGAAAAAGGAACACAGTAATATTCAAAGCACAGCTTTATTTTCCAAAACTGCAATGATAAATCAACAAAACAGCCCATACTGAAGTTTAAAAACTACTGTCAGTAATAACAGTCCAAAGCTGTGCGGGTTAGGTTGATTGGCCACGCTAAATTGACCCTTAGTGTCCCGGGCTGTGTGTGTTTGAGGGATTAGCAGGGTAAATATGTGGGGTTTTGGGGATAGGGCCTGGGTGGAATTGTTGTTGGTGCAGACTCGACAGGCCGAATGGCCTCCTTCTGCACTGTAAGGTTACTATGCTTCGATGAAGTGTTGAATATATTGGTATAACATTCCACTGTCAGTATTTTAACAGGAATATTGGCCTGTTTAAAGAACAGAAAACTCAAGACAACAGGTGTATCGCCTGATTTTGTTTTCCCAGAATTAATTTCTGCCTTTAACTTCCAAATTTCAATAATTCCATCTCACATCATTTCTGAAAAATGATGCACAAAAATTCTGACGAAAAATTTTGACAAGCATTTTGGTAAAATTGAAATCTGTAGGGTGATCCCAGAGATCAACGAGAACTCTGACTATAATAATTTCCAGCATTGGATTTGGGCAAATTAGCCCAAAATGTTAAGGTGGTCAGCTTCTAAAGTAACTGACTCTAAATCTGCGATATGGCAGAGGCAATGTGATTATTAATAAGTTTATAAGGATGTATGACGCTATCAAAACCAGAGCATGACTCTAATAGTGGGAATTATACATTTTTAATTACAGCACAGTAATGTTCTCTCTATCATCTTGATCTGGGAGTAGAGTACTTGATCTTCAGTTCAAATTACCAAACAATTAACACTTTGATTCTGGGTTTTTGAACCTGAAAGGTGAGTCTGATCTGACGACAACCCATGCTAGCGGTCAAAGTTTCCTTTTGACCCCACTTTATCTCACATTCCGTGAATAGTTTTGAAGGGAACCATGAATAAAGATGAAAACAGGTGACAATAACTTGCTATTGCAAGAGAAAACTATAAGGAGAGAGATTATTTTTAGATGTCTCTAACTGAAAACAGAGTGAAACTCAACCTTTGTACTGGGGGAATGAAGATCTTTTTTCCCCACTAAGGACAGACAGGCCTGGACTTTTTGATTTGAGTTATAATTGTCACGTGTATTGGAATACAGTTAAAAATATTGTTTCTTGCATGCTATATGGACAGAACTTAGCGTTCATAGAGTACATAGAGGAGAAGGAAAGGAGAGGGTGCAGAATGTAGTGTTACAGTCACAGCTAGGGTGTAGAGAAAGATCAGCTTAATATAAGGTAGATCCATTCAAAAGTCTGATGGCAGCAGGGAAGAGACTGTTCTTGAGTTGGTTGGTACGCGATCTCAGATTTTTGTATCGTTTTCCCAATGGAAGAAGGTGGAAGAGAGAATGTCCGGGGTGTGTGGGGTCCTTAGTTATGCTGGCTGCTTTTTTGAGGCAGCGGGAAGTGTAGAAGGAGTCAATGAATGGGAGGCTGGTTTGCGTGATGGACCAGGCTACATTCACATCCCTTTGCCCTCTGCTCTGGCGTGGGATACAAATCAGTTTCACGCCAGCCTCCAGTGGGTTTTCCAATTCGTCATGGTGGACACCAATGGAAGATCTCGCTGGAAATTCACACTGGTTGTAAAACTGATTTCGCCGACGGGGGTGTAAGTTGCTTTGGAGATGCACTTGAGTATGTTTCAGTCCACCAGTTCCCATCCACTTTGGTTGCACCTTTACAATACTGCATTCAAAACATCCATGTTCGTAATTTCGTGCCAACTCATGCTAAATAATGGACAGTTTTGTAATGGGAGAGGGAGTGCATGTTGACTTGGAATGGATTGAGGCTGCCAAAGGACATTTCACAACCATCAAAAAAGAAGGATCCTCAATCTTTGCTCAATTAAAACCAAAACTTATACGTGTTAGAAGACAACAGTGAAACCTTGACATGCCATTCCTGATTTGGGAGTGTGGATTTGGTAAACTTACTCAATAATTGCTAGACTTTTCTTCATTTACCCTCTGCTTCCCACTTGCGGCCATGGCCATATCCCAGACACCTGGAATAACAGACACTGATTTGATTTGATTTGAGTCCAAAGATGTGCGGGTTAGGTTGATTGGCCAGGTTAAAAATTGCCCCTTAGAGTCCTGAGATGCGTAGGTTAGTGGGATTAGCGGGTAAATATGTGGGTGTAGGGCTTGGGTGGGATTGTGGTCGGTGCAGACTCAATGGGCCGAATGGCCTCCTTCTGCACTGTAGGGTTTCTATGATTCTTTCTATGATTTATTATTGTCACATATTTAGTATACCGTGAAAAGTATCGTTCCTTGCATGCTATACAGACAAAGCATAGCATTCATAGAGAAGGAAAGGAGAGAGTGCAGAATGTAGTGTTACAGTCATAGCTTTGTTAGAGAGTTTAAAAGAGTTAGAATGAAGTTTTAGAAGCATAGAGCGAGAGTAAAAGATAAAATTATAAGGTATGCTGGGCACAGCTTGCAAGAAGTTGCCTTGCTCCGGTGCCATCTTGGTTGTATAGTTTTAGTTTGCAATGCCTCTGTAGCCAAGTGAACAAAGGAAAGACCCATGATGAGGTATGGACATAATATTAAATTCACTGATTCTTTGCTGCCAATGGGAAGAGGTAGAACAGATTGGCGAGCTGGTTTAGTTTGGATTAGCCTTTGGGACTGAGACAGGATTTTATTTAACGGGGGCTCAGCAACTCAGTAGGACGTGCGAATGATTTAAAATAATGGTGAGAATGAAGCTTGGCAAAGAGAATGACTGATCAGGGAAGGCCTTGTACCATTTTTTGTCTCAGGGTGGGATTTTCTGTCCCTTCTGCCGTCGGGATGTTCTGATTCCGGCGTGGATGACCGCTGTGGCGGTTTCCCTGATGGCGGGGCGGGTAGACATTACAGCGAGGCCGGAAGATCCCGCCAGCAGCCAATGGCGAGCTGCCTCTGCCACTGGAAAACCTGCTGCATCGGGGCTGGAAAATCCCACCCACAGTCCATAGTCTGATGGATCAGCATGATTATATCATCGCACTGCACGCTTCCAAACCACCAAAAGAAAAGTTTACTTTTCTACATATGTTATAGCTCCAATTTTAAACCTTGCTTTGTTTAAGTGCAGCTCAACGCCACACCAGTGTAGTAACCTTTAGATAGTGTTACGACGCACAGGTGATTTTTACCTCTGTGCAATTTTGGAACCACCCAACGGAATATACCTTGCCTCGTAATCTTATACAAGTGTTTGTGAGGTAATAGGATGCTACTGGTTTTGGTAAATTAAAGCAGGATCTGACACTCTCTGTCATGAACAATTAACAGGTCTTTATTTTAAAACTGGTAACAACCTTATTAAAACAATTAACAAACGGAATAAACTCTCCAATAGAATGCTGTTTGAATATTACAAGACTCATTCAGGAATAGCAGAATACAACATTACAGAATTTAGTCACTCTCAAGTAAGATACAAACAGGTGTCTTTGGAAATATGACCTTTCTTTCAATGATGCTCATGTCTGGAACCCTTTCTGGGTTGGTATCTCTCTCTATTCTGATGGTGTTCTATGAAGATATACAGGCAACTGTAGGATTTACATGAGAGCCTCGCCGTTTCCTCCTTCCGACTTAAGAGGTGGCAAACATTCTCTGCCAGTCATTCCCCCTTGTCCGGGTTTATATCCTTGGAATAACCTCACAGTATTCCTGTGACCTGAATGGCTTGAGGCTGTCACATTTGAATTCCATTGGTTCTGTGCCTCTGTGTGCTTGCTTTAAACTCATTGGTCCAAATCAAAAGCCTGTTTTGGTTAGGTTGGAACACTGACTACTAGGCTTTGACACAAATGTTGCAAAGACCTGCTTCTGCAGCCTGCTCCTGCACTTTAAAATCCACAGAGAGACTCATGTTTTTTTAAAGAGACAATGCAATATGATTTCTTCTGTTTGTTCTTAGCATTTCTTTTCACTATTTCCATTTTCAAACACGGCAGTTAAAACCTTACATATGCAACTTCACAACAATGGTTATCTCCCAACGCCACAGTGGGATCACACTGACGAAGCCACCAACACGCTGACTGAGTGTTGCGGTAGCGGCTTAGACTCCCAGCCCTAGTCACTGTTCTGCCTGGCTAGTTTTCAACCTCCTTCCCTGCTCTCAAAAGACACGTCAGCAACAGAAGATTGTGCAACGCTACACCGCACATTGCAGGACAATGAGATAAAGGGCTATAATACAGGAACAATGCTGAGCTCAAGTATCACAGGTTCTGGCCTGCAGGTGTTTTGTAATAGTAGGACAAGTGTGTCATGAAAGCTACCTTTGGTTTGTAAAAAGTATCTATTGTGTGTAGGGTCCATTGAGCAGCTTACATTGTTCCTGAAATGACAGCCTCATTTTTATGTTGCATAAATGAGGGCATATTTCCATTAATCACTAATTACTCAATTATAAGAGTTACAGCAGTCTGTAAGACTAATTCATCTTTCAGAAAATTTGGATCGAGTTAATTAAAAGCCATACACGTATTTTGCAGTTGGCATTTTATTGAGCAGAGCATAACTTGGATGCACACCATTCACTTGTCCACCACACATTATAATCCAACCGCAAGTGTTTGAAAGTTTAGTGAACAGAATGTGATGTGATTAATGTAACTGCAAAATAATCTCATTGTCACACACTGTGGAAGCATTGTGTGGCCTCAGTTATAAAACTCTATTCTAGGAGCTAACTAAAGAATGGCATGGTGGCACAGTGGTTAGCACTGCTGCCTCACAGCGTCAGGGACCTGGGTTCAATTCCCGACTTGGGTCACTGTCTGTGTGGAGTCTGCACGTTCTCCCTGTCTCCGCGTGTGTTTCCTCCAGGTGCTCTGGTTTCCTCCCGCACTCCAAAGATGTGCGGGTTAGGTTGATTGGCCATGCTAAATTGCCCTGGAGCGTCAGGGGGATTAGCAGGATATATACTTGGGGTTATGGAGATAAGGCCTGGGTGGGATTGTGGTCGGTGCAGACTCGATGGGTCAAATGGCCTCCCTCTGTGTTGTAGGGATTCTACGACTGATTTGTTCCTCTACTAAGTATGGGCTTGAATCCTTAGGATTGGCATGGGGGGGGGGGGGGGGACTGTCCGAAGAGTTGGCAGGGAACATGTCCCCTCTGAATCCTACAGCCCGACTGCTATTTTACGCTCTTAGTGAATGTTGATTGGCATAATCATAGAATCCCTACAGTACAGAAGGAGGCCATTTGGCCCATCAAGTCTGTACCGATCCCAATCCCACCCAGGTCCTATTCCCGTAACCCACACATTTACTCTGTTAATCCCCCTGACACCAGGGTCAATTTCACATGGCCAATCAACCTAACCCGCACATCTTTGGACTGTGGGAGGAAACTGAAGCACCCAGAGGAAACCCACGTAGACACGGGGAGAACGTGCAAACTCGACACAGACAGTGACCGGAGGTTGGACTCGAACCTGGGTCCCTGGCGCTGTGAGAATCCTGTTAAGGGAAACAACTCATAACAATATTAAGGAAACAACCAGCAAGTGGCTATTAAACAGGCATTAAAGGGCCATCTTTGGGGCAAAGGTGGACTTCTCGACGTAAACTTGCCCATCCCAATGCAAAATCACTGCAAGGTTGGGGCAGGCAGGGACCCGGAGGGAATCCTGTCCATGCAGTTTCAGGCTCAAGAACCACTAGGAGGGGGTGGTCTAAAATTCTGGTAATGGATTAACGATGGCTTATATAGTTCTTGTTCAAATTGCCCACTGTAGACCATCGTGTATCTGCCTGAATGTACGCAAGTAAACTTTTCTTCTCAACACACAGAATTATACAGAAGAGCATAGAGAAAGCCCATTTGGCCCAATAAAGACGTGGCAGTGTTAATACTCCACTCAAACTTTCTCCCATCCATCTTGTCTATCTACCAGCATTTCCCTTCATTTATTTCTCCTTCATGTGCTTATCTAGCTTACCTATAAATACACCATACTGTGCTGGCCTCAACCATTTCATGTGATAGCGACTTTGACACTCTTGCAGTTTATGAGGAACTTTCTCCTGTTCCCCAACTTGTTTCTTGCCGCCTACAAATATTGTCATTCTCCAATCTTGCCGATGTTTTCGGTCAAAATGGCAGAGATTCTGCTCTCAGGATGGAGGCTGGTTTGATGAAGAAACAGAATAAGTAACCTGTGCAGAAGAAGGAATTTGTACACAATGAGGATTCCACCATTTTGGCTAATTCTGACTTCGTGGTTATTCAATGTCATCGCCACCTGTCTATAATACAAGACAAAAGTCATACAGTCACAGAGGTATACAGCACAGAAAAGACCCTTTGGCCCATCGCTTGCACACTGGTCAAACACAGTCACCCAACAATTCTAATCCCATTTTCCAGCACTTGGCCCATAGCCTTGTTTGTCTTGGCATCATAAGTGCGCATCTAAATATTTATTTAGTGTTATGGGGGTCTCTGCCTCCACCACCCTTTCAGGCAGCGAGTCCCAGACTCCCACCACCCTCCGGGTGAAAAAGTCTTTCCTCACATCCCCTCCTGCCCCTTCTCATAAATCTATGCCCCCTGGTCATTGATCCCTCCACCAAGGGGAAAGAATTATTTCTGTCTATTCTATCTATATCCCTCATACTCTCATACATCTCAATTATGTCCCCACCTCAATCCTGCTGTAAATCTGTGTCGCTTCACGTGTGAGTGCTGCTCTTTTTAGATAGTTTCCCACATAACAGAGGGATCTTTGAAATGTACTCTAATCAGGAAAAAGGCATTTTATTCTACATCTTGCATGGTTGCTGTCTATTGACAAGTGGATCCTTTGATACCCAGCTTCAAGTTTGCTACCTGGCCCTGTTGCGAAATTACCCAAATCGTGAAATGCGAAACGCAGAGCAGGCTGGCTATGGTCTGCAATAAAAATGCAATTTGATTCCGTCACTGTGAAACAACGGTCTCTATAATCAGCACAAGAGTCACTCAAGTAGCTCCATATTATTGCTCAAGTGCGCGGTGAGATTCGTTGGGTCACACTCCATTTTATTTTTGAAAGAATTATCTCACCCTTTAATGAATTTTACACAGCATCTCTGTACTCAGTGCTTGAATAAAAATCACAAGAATGCAATGCCTTGGAGGTTTATGGCAAACTGCTTTAATTAGTCCTGCTGCTGTCTTTTCCCGGAATTGCTTAGATTCTGTTGACACAAGGCACAACAACAGTAGCCAAGTCCGTAAGGTAAGAGAAAATATTCATTAAAAAAAATGAGGGGCCAACTGTTCGACTTGCTCTCTTTAGTGACATGTTCTCTCAGTGTCTATTTATAAGTTTGCAACATACTTTTAATGGCAATTGTGATCTTGATGGGGACATTAAACTTTGAGGTGGTTCCCCTTTATGACATAATTCTTAAACATTTTCCCATGCTAAAAATTAAACCCCCATCGGCGATGTTTCCTGCCTCGAATCCAGAGCACTCCTTTGCACCTTCCTGTCAATGTCTCTGTCTAAAATTCCTAATGGCTTAAAAGCAAACACAAAATTTGTTTTTACAATCCTGGCTCATCTCTAATTAGCCGCTTCCTGTTTTAAGTAATCTAAATAAAAGGGGCTAGGAATCTGCAACAGATGTTCCCCGATGTTTGTTTGCTTTTTATTTTGACTTCTCCCGGCTGTGTTATCAGCTACTGATGGAACATTACCACTTGTTTGTCATCAACTTCTTTTGTGTTCCTTGGAAAAAAAAATGATTAGCACATCAGGTTATAGCATGACTGTGAAATGAATTATGCTTCTCTTTTCTCCTCTAGGCACAGTAGCATTTTAAAAATAAACCACAGCTTTCCGATACATTAAAATGAGTCATGCTGCATCTAATAGATGCTGTAAATGGTTGTATGACAAGCGGGGGTCAAATGCGTTCAGACCAGCACGTAGCTCTGATCTTTCAAATGGACAGGACACCTCTTCCATTCCAGGTGTGAGCGAAAGGTGCCAGATAACCCTGTCCTCTTGCCCATCGTCGAACTAAAGAACCATAGAAGCGCTACAGTGCAGAAGGAGGCGGTTCGGCCCATTGAGTCTGCACCGACTCGCCAAAAGAGTGTCTTACCCAGACCCACCCCTCCGCCCTGTCCTTATTACCCCACGCTTTCACCATGGCTAATCCAGCTAATCTACACATTTTGGGACACTAAGGGGCAGTTTAGCATGGCCAATCCATCTAACCTGCACATTAATGGACACTAAGGAGCAATTTAGCATGGCCAATCCACCTAACCTGCACATCTTGGGACACTAAATGACAATTTAGCATGGTCAATCCACCTAACCTACACATTTTTGGACACTAAGGGGCAAATTAGCATGGCCAATGCACCTAACCTGAACATCTTTAGACTCTGATAGGAAACCGGAGCACCTGGAGGAAACCCATGCAGACACAGGGAGAACGTGCAAACACCACACAGACAGTCACCCAAGTCTGGAATTGAACCTGCGTCCTGGTGATGTGGAGCAGCAGTACTAGCCACTGTGCCGCCTACTGTGCCACCTACTGTGCCACCATGCCACCCCAGGCAATTTCAGTCACTTCACCATTGGTGGGTGTGCCTTTGGCTGCTTGGGCTCTAACCTCTGGAGTTCTCTCCCTAAACTGCTCTGCCTCTCCTCCTCTCCCTTTTTTTTCAATCGGCCCCTTAAAGCCAATATTTTTTGTTCACCTGTCTGAATATTTAAGAAAGGGAATAGAAATGACCCTGGTAATTATAGGCCGGTTAGTCTTACTTCGGTGGTCGGTAAGTTGATGGAAAAGGTCCTTAGGGATAGGATTTACGACCATTTAGAAAGATGCAGCTTAATCCGGGATAGTCAGCATGGATTTGTGAAGGGCAGGTCTTGCCTCACAAATTTGATAGAATTTTTTGAGGAGGTAACTAAGTGTGTAGATGAAGGTAGTGCAGTTGATGTCATATACATGGATTTTAGTAAGGCGTTTGATAAAGTCCCCCATGGTCGGCTTATGAAGAAAGTAAGGATGTGTGGGATAGAGGGAAGTTTGGCCGATTGGATAGGTAACTGGCTATCTAACAGAAGACAGAGGGTGGTGGTGGATGGAAAATTTTCAGACTAGAAACCGGTTACCAGCCACAGGGATCAGTGCTTGGTCCTCTGCTATTTGTAATTTTTATAAATGACTTGGAGGAGGGGGCTGAAGGGTGGATCAGTAAATTTGCTGATGACACCAAGATTGGTGGAGTAGTGGATGAGGTGGAGGGCTGTTGTAGGCTGCAAAGAGATGTAGATAGGATGCAGAGCTGGGCTGAAAAATGGCAAATGGAGTTTAACCCTGACAAATGCGAGGTGATTCATTTTGGTAGGACGAATTTAAATGTGGAGAGATCTTGGGGTTCATATCCATAGATCTCTGAAGGTTGCCACTCAAGTGGATAGAGCCGTGAAGAAGGCCTATAGTGTGTTGGCGTTCATTAACAGGGGGTTTGAGTTTAAGAGCCGTGGGGTTATGCTGCAACTGTACAGGACCTTGGTGAGACCACATTTGGAATATTGTGTGCAGTTCTGGTCACCTCACTACAAGAAGGATGTGGAGACACTGGAAAGAGTGCAAAGGAGATTTACCAGGATGCTGCCTGGTTTGGAGGGTAGGTCTTATGAGGAAAGGTTGAGGGAACTTGGGCTTTTCTCTTTGGAGTGGAGGAGGTTGAGAGGAGACTTGATAGAGGTTTATAAGATGATGAGGGGGATAGATAGAGTGAACGTTCAAAGACTATTTCCTCAGGTGAATGGAGCGGTAACTAGGGGGCATAACTATAGGGTTCATGGTGGGAGATATAGGAAGGATGTCCGAGGTAGGTTTTTTACTCAGAGAGTGGTTGGGGTGTGGAATGAACTGCCTGCAGGGATAGTGGAGTCAGAAACTTTAGGAACATTTAATCAGCTATTGGATAGGCACATGGAGTACTTCGGGATGATAGGGAGGAAATAGCTTGATCTGGGTTTCAGACAAAGCTCGGCACAACATCGTGGGCCGAAGGGCCTGTTCTGAGCTGTACTGTTCTATGTTCTCTAATATCCCTTTATGTGCTTAGTATCAAACTTCATTTGTCAGATGCTCCTGTGAAGCACTTTGTGATACAATGCTGTTGTGTAAAATAAAAAAGCTGCCAGAAAGAACCCATTGGCTATAAAGCTGGAAATGTGGCTTATTAAGTCCTATTTTCAGCGAGTACAGATTTTATATTAAGCTGAATGGCTGTAAACTCTGATATGACTGAAATTCTAATGTAAAAATCTAAGGGGCCTTATCTGGTCGAACCATGGCAGGTGGGATATATTTTACAATTGACACCTTCAAGTCGAGGTACATTCATCCATCTGTGAGGAGCCTTATGTAAGCATGCTGATGGAGGATGTGTCAACTTTTATATCGTCCACAATGGCAGCAGATTAAATCTCGCTATTCTTTTTTAATTTGATTTTTATTCATTATTATCACAGGTATAGGTGTCCAATGAAAAGTATTGTTTCTTGCGTGCTTTACAGACAAGGCATACCATACATAGGGAAGGAAAGGAGAGAGTGCAGAATGTAGTGTTCCAGTCATAGCTAGGGTGTAGAGAAAGATCAACTTAATATAAGGTAGGTCCATTCAAAAGACTGATGGCAGCAGGGAAGAAGCTGTTCTCGAGTCAGTTGGACCATGACCTCAGACTTTTGTATCTTTTTCCTGATGTAAAAAGGTGGAAGAGAGAATGTCCGGTGTGTGGGTGGGGTCCTTGATTACGCTGGCTGCTTTATTGAGGCAGTGGGAAGTGCAGACGGAGTCAATGGATGGGAGGCTGGTTTACAACCCTTTGTAGTTTCTTGTGGTCTTGGTCAGAACAGGAGTCATACCAAGCTGTGATACAACCAGAAAGGATGCTTTCTATGGTGCATCTGTAAAAATTGGTGAGAGTTGCCGAGGACATGCCAAATTTCCTTAGCCTCCTAAGAAAGTAGAGGTGTGAGTGGGCTTTCTTAACTATAGCGTTTGCATGGAGGAACCAGAACAAGTTGGTGATCTGGACACCGAGAAACTCTTGACCATTTCCACTTCGTCACTGTTGATGTAGAATGAAATGCCTTACAAATCTATTAGTAAATGCCTTTCTGCACTAGACTCCTAAATATTCAAATTCTGGCGGCCAAATAATTTATTCTGTACTTGAAAGATGAAATAGCAACACTGAGAAGAACTGAATGATGAGACATCAAATCAATCTCAGAAACAATGAAGGTGTCCTGATGTCCCACAAATCACACTAGTGATTTAACTGTCGGTAAAAGCCTCTTTCTGGTTGCACTTCAAAGGGGAAAAAGAAATTACACAGCTGTGAGGAAAGGGCGGGGAATTCGGATTAATCTGATAGTCTTTCAGAGGGCTGACATGGGTGTGATGGGCCAAATGACCACCTCCTGTGCCATCACCTATTGTATCAGTCTGCAATTCCTATGGAGAGTTACCGTCTTTACTGTTGAGAAATTGAACGGATGTCTGTCAGCCTGCAACACAAAATTGTCTCAGCTTATTATGGGGTGTCGCACCCCTGTACAGTGTAAAGCACTGCCACTCCAATTCAGGATGTGGAGATGCTGGCGTTGGACTGGGGTAAGCACAGTAAGAAGTCTCACAACACCAGGTTAAAGTCCAACAGACTTTTTGGTGGCACAAGCTTTCGGAGTGTCGCTCCTTCTTCAGGTGAGTGAGGAGTTGTGTTCACAAACAGGGCATATATAGACACAAACTCAATTTACAAGATAATGATTGGAATGCGAGCCTTTACAGGTAATCAAGTCTTAAAGGTACAGACAATGTGAGTGGAGAGAGGGTTAAGCATAGGTTAAAGATATGTGTATTGTCTCCAGCCAGGACAGTTAGTGAGATTTTGCAAGCCCAGGTAAGTCATGGTGGTTACAGATAGTGTGACATGAACTCAAGATCCAGGTTGAGGCTGTCCTCGTGTGCGGAACTTGGCTATCAGTTTCTGCTCAGCGATTCTGCGTTGTCGTGTATCGTGAAGGCCGTCTTGGAGAATGCTTTACCCGAAGATCAGAGGCTGAATGCCTGTGACTGCTGAAGTGTTCCCCGACAGGAAGCGAACACTCCTGCCTGGTGATTCAGAGCATAATATGGTTTTAAATATCTCTACCGCAACAATAGGACTCTGGATCTGTCCTTGATGGAGTTTAGAAGGATGAGGGGTGATCTCATTGAAACTGACAGAATATTGAAAGGCTCGGATAGAGTGGATGTGGTGAAGATGTTTCCAAGGGCACAGCCTCAGAGTAAGGGGACAAACCTTTAGAATTGAGATGAGGAGGAATTTCTTCAGCCAGCAGGTGGTGAAAGTGTGAAATGCATTGCCACAGAAGGCTGTGGAGGCCAGGTCATGGAGTGTACTTAAGACAGAGATAGATAGGTTCTTGATTGGAAAGGGATCAAATGTTATTGGGAAACTGCAGGAGAATGGGGATGAGAAACTTATCTGCCATGAATGAATGGTGGAGCAGACTCGATGGGCCAAATGGCCTAATTCTGCTCCTATATTTGATTTGATTTATTATTGTCACATGTATTAACATATAGTGAAAACCATAGAACCATAGAACCATAGAAAATTACAGCTCAGAAACAGGCCTTTTGGCCCCTCTTGTCTGTGCCGAACCATTTTTTGCCTAGTCCCACTGACCTGCACTTGGACCATATCCCTCCACACCCCTCTCATCCATGAACCCGTCCAAGTTTTTCTTAAATGTTAAAAGCATTTACCACTTTATCCGGCAGCTCATTCCACACTTTCTTAAATGTTAAAAGCATTTACCACTTTATCCGGCAGCTCATTCCACACTCCCACCACTCTCTGCGTGAAGAAGCCCCCCCTAATATTCCCTTTAATCTTTTCTCCTTTCACCCTTAACCCATGCCCTCTGGTTTTTTTCTCCCCTAGCCTCAGTGGAAAAAGCCTACTTGCATTCACTCTATATGTACCCATCAAAATCTTATACACCTCTATCAAATCTCCCCTCATTCTTCTACGCTCCAGGGAATAAAGTCCCTACCTATTCAATCTCTCTCTGTAACTCAGCTTCTCAAGTCCCGGCAACATCCTTGTGAACCTTTTCTGCACTCTTTCCACCTTATTTACATCCTTCCTGTAACTAGGTGACCAAAACTGTACACAATACTCTAAATTCGGCCTCACCAATGCCCTATATAACCTTACCATAACACTCCAACTTTTATAGTCGATACTCCGATTTATAAAGGCCAATGTACCAAAGGCACTCTTTACGACCCTATCCACCTGTGACGTCACTTTTAGGGAATTCTGTACCTGTATTCCCAGATCCCTCTGTTCAACTACACTCTTTGGTTTGTCCTTCCAAAGTGCAATATCTCACACTTGTCTGCGTTAAGTTCCAGTATTGTTTCTTACGCGCTATATAGACAAAGCGTACCATTCATAGAAAAGGAAATGAGAGAGTGCAGAATGTAGTGTTACAGTCATAGCTAGAGAAAGATCAACTTAATGCAAGGTAAGTCCATTCAAAAGTTTGACAGCAGCAGAGAAGAAGCTGTTCTTGAGTCGGTTGGTATGTGACCTCAGACTTTCGTATCTGGGCGTAACACTGAAACTCAGTCCATGCATTGTTGATTGAATTTAGGTCACCGCTTTGTTTTTGTTTTTTTTTGTTTCAGATGGAAGGATGTATCTGAAGTCATCTGTCATGTACTGAGATAGCTGCAAGTGGCACGCCACATGACACAAAAAGACAATTAGGAACACGAAAGAAACAATGTAAAAAAAAATAAAGACAAAATACTGTCCTCTACGAACAAGCGGGTTAACAGCGCTTTCGAGACAGCTTTACCCAGTCTGCATAACTATGTTACGGTGCCATCCATGAAACGTTTGATGTATTACGACGACAGTCCTCTCGCAGCAACTGACTTCGATGGAAGAACTTTCTGAAGCAGATGCTGTGGCTGAAGCTTAAATGACCAAACTCAAACAGTGACTGACTTCAGGAGGTCACTACTTGGCAGGCACACATGAATTAAGTGGCTCAAACGTGAGCTTTGTGTTTTGTCTTTTGGACTAAATTAAGAGCAGTGCTGACGAGTACAATGTTAAGCACATCACGCAAAAAAAAAGAGGAAAATACTCACCAGTAGTCAAAAAGAAGCGAACGCATTTTTCTTTTCAAATGTCTATTGCTCCCTCCTCCCCCTCTCTCACTCCCTCTTTTTATTCTGACCGTCGCTGTGTTTCATAGCTCCCGAACTTCCTGAATTCAATGGAATTTAACTGATAGGGCTGAGAGGGCTATTAAAAATCAAACACTACATCGATGTTGTACGTTTCGACTGGGCAAAGAGAGAAAGCCACATTGGGTATTCAGGCAAGACTTATAGAAGAGAGGCCTAACATTGAGATTTCTCAACCTTAGGAAGCAAAAATCTGGAAAAAAGAGACACACAATAAATGAAAGTGAATGTAAGTTGTTTTAAAAGTCACAAAAGATATATATTTGTGCACTCCACCCCCTGATATGTATCTGTGAATACTTTTTGCTTCTTTGAACCAAACTACTGGTCGGTGTGTATATATGAGGCAGTAGATTACTAGAGAATAAAAACTACACAGTACTTTTGAAATTTAGATGCTGATATGTTTTGTCACTCTATTTGTTCCAGAAACTGCAAATTTTTTTTGTGATGAAGCTCATTAACGAAGCATGCAGGCATGTAAATATTTGTTCTCAAGTCACAGTATTACTGATCGGAATCCTTGGCGTCTGCTGTGCGCCTCTGCAGAAACAGCACGGTGGGTCGCAAGTTCCTCTCTGCCTGCCACTCATGTGAGGAGAGCTTGTCTCCAACTCTCTGATACAGAACTGATGATATTAATTAAGATTTGTGGCGGTTGCGGTGAGTTGGCTCAAAATGCCACAGAAATGTTTTTCGTTTTTATTTTCCAATTATTATTTTTGCGTCACCTTGAAGCGTTACTCTTCAAAAAAAATAGGAACTTTGCAACACTTGATGTAACAGTTGAAAAAAAACCTAGCTGAGTGGTGAGTTAAAAGTCTGTATTCTCCCTGTGTAATAGGGAAGGATGGTTATGTGTAATTATCACTGTCTTTGATAAACTGTGTGTTCACCTTTGTGCAAATAATTGGAAGTAAACTCCAACACAGTGCTAATTTGCTAGTGTAGCTTTTTCTCTTCATTTTGCCTTTGTTGACTGCCATGGTAACCCTTAAAAGACCGTCCTTGCAAACGAAAAACAAACGGCCACTGTTGACAACAGTTCAAAGGAAGCTAGTCCTTGGGGAAGATGTTTCCATTAGTAGGAGAGACTAGGACCCGAGGGCACAGCCTCAGAGTAAAGGGACGACCCTTTAGAACTGAGATGAGGAGGAATTTCTTTAGCCAGAGGGTGGTGAATCTGTGAAATTCATTGCCACAGAGGGCTATGGAGGCCAGGTCATTGAGTGCATTTTACACCGATAGATAGGTTCTTGATTGGTAAGGGGATCAAAGGTCACAGGGAAAAAGCAGGAGAATGGAGTTGAGAAACTTACTCGCCATGATTGAATGGCGGAGCAGACTCAATGGGCCGAACAGCCTAATTCTGCTCCTATATCTTATGGTCATATGGTCTAAGTCAAACTGCACCTTATTGTACTCCATCATTTTTCTTGGTCATTGGTGAACTTTGAACCATCAGACCAGACAAGCTGATAGGTGTTACAGAGCCCTCTGAATTCACAGCTCGATAAATACTTTCCCTTGCCAAAGGATCAATCTGACTGGCCTTGTGAAATCTGACTCCATCTGTCAAGCATTTTGTTTAAAAAAAACAAGGGCATAAGAATGAGAAAAGATGTATTGGTCTTGAAATCACAGCTCAGAAATGTAGCAGAAAGGGTGGGGTGATGGGGGATGGGTGGAATGATCAAGGTTGTTACAAACCTGACTGGATCCAACAGTTCATTTTCCAAATGGAAGCAAGACCATCCAGGTTTTTAAAATGGGAATTCTGAATTAGCCAGACTCCGGAAGCTGGAAACAAGGTACCTTTTGAATATCCAAAGAAGTCGGCATGAGGCTTTGTATTCAGGTGGTGATTATGGCATGATATCTGAAAGAAAAGATGATGCATAACCGTTGCACCCACATAATAACTGAAGGCAGTATCTGACAGCTGAAGGGATGCCGATCTTCTCTTGCCCTCCCACTACCCTAATCTGCAGGCATAGTATCTCAAAGAGTTGCAAGAAGGGAGAATTAGAAAGGGAGCTCCTTGTTTTTCTAGCAGCGATGGTCTTGAAAGGGTTAACAGCCGTCTTGATGTGCATTCTGGTAAGGAAAGCCAACTTAATTGTCCATGTGATCTTTATTTTTAAGACGAGAGAGAAAAAAAATATAAAAACTCTTAACCGAGCATTTGTTGTTCCTCAGCTCCTTGCATAGAGACTTTACTTTAGCGTAGATCACCCTCGGACAATTACCAAACAGGACATTCCCCATTCCCTCATAGATTTAGTGCAATTGTGATGACTCGCATCTCAACAGTTAACATGCTACTGTCAAGACATTAGACAAAACCATATTCTACCAATCTAAATCAGACATTCCCACATTCCAGTTGGCACACGGTGGCTGGCACTTTGATGGTTAGTGGCCTATCATCTTTTGTTGAGCTGTTTAAGATGCCAGATACTTCTGGTGTTGAAAACAGAAGTGAAAAAAGGGTAAAAGGAAGCTTACAGGAACCCAATTACTAGAGGGGGTTTCAAAAGAAAGAATATTTTAGAATATTATTGCAAGTTTTCAAGGGAAAAAAGTCATAGGAAGGTTGTGCTGTAGTTTTTTTTAATTACTCCAGTTTTATTGTTTATTAAGCTCTGTTCATTGACTCTCAATACAATACATTTTCCCGTTATTGTTTATATACTTTTTATCTCAAGCATTTTAATGTTTAGCTATCCTGTATTATAACCACATTTTTGCTCTATGCAAGCCCTTGGAACAGAACACACTCATCTTCAACTAAGACATACGAAAATTGTCTATTTTTATCTATATATTTAAAGTTTTCTAAAAAAAAAAGGTTATTACGAATTTTGTTGTACAAAATCTGTACAAAAAAAATCTGTTTTTACATCATAATGCAAGAAATCGAGATTTTTCTATGGTAGCTTAGTTATTTGAGCCTGGTTTAAATGTGAGAACCACGTTTACTGTATTGTATTTAATTTTCTTTCTTTTCAACAATCTGCTAATAAAATTGTCTGAAATCTCCATATGATGTCCACAAGTTTATTTGTTTCCTTCCTCGGGCAGCTTTTCAAGTACATTTCAAGATATCTGCCCTGGCTGAGCTTTTTCCTGTAAGTAGGAAGTTACTCAAACACAAAGGATGTCTCCAGGGCTATGGGGAAAGAGGTATGGAATGGGACTAAATTCGGATGCTTTTTTATGGAGCTGGGACAAATATCATAAGCTGAACCTACCTTTGGGCGGCACGGTAGCACAGTGGTTAGCACTGCTGCTTCACAGCTCCAGGGTCCCGGGTTCGATTCCCGGCTCGGGTCACTGTCTGTGTGGAGTTTGCACATTCTCCTCGTGTCTGCGTGGGTTTACTTCGGGTGCTCCGGTTTCCTCCCACAGTCCAAAGATGTGTGGGTTAGGTTGATTGGCCAGATTAAAAATTGCCCCTTAGAGTCCTGGGATGCGTAGGTTAGAGGGATTAGCGGGTAAATATGTGGGGGTAGGGCCTGGGTGGGATTGTGGTCGGTGCAGACTCGATGGGCCGAATGGCCTCCTTCTGCACTGTAGGGTTTCTATGATTCTTCTATGATTCCTGTGCTGTACGATTCTATGACATTACACAGTGGTAGGTTCGCCATTAAGCCTTATGAATAGTCTTGTTGAACTGCAGGCACTGGTTTGAGGTTTTACTGCTGGCTGTGACTTTTTTCTCTTATGCATATGGAGAGGCATTTGCCCAGTGGTATTATCGCTAGACTATTAATCCAGAAACTCAACTAATGTTCTGGGGACTCGGGTTCGAATCCCACCATGGCAGATGGTGGAATTTGAATTCAACAAAAAAATATCAGGAATTAAGAATCTACTGATGACCATGAAATCATTGTTGATTGTTGGAAAAACCCATCTAGTTTACTTTGGTGAAGGAAATCTGCCATCCTTGCCTGGCCTGGCCTACGTGTGACTCCAGAGCCACAGCAATGTGGTTGACTCTCAACTGCCCTCTGAAACGGCCGAGAAGAAAGCCAGGGCAATGCTCTGAGGACCCAGGTTCGAATCCCGCCATGGCATATGGTGGAATTTGAGCTCGATAAAAAATATCTGGAATTAAGAATCTACCGATGGCCATGAAACCATTGTCGATTGTCGGAAAAACCCGTCTGGTTCACTAATGTCCTTTAGGGAAGGAAATCTGCCGTCCTTACTTGGTCTGGCTTATATTTGACTCCAGAGCCACAGCAATGTGGTTGACTCTCAACTGCCCTCGGGCAACCAGGGATGGGCAATAAATGCTGGCCAGCCAGTGACACTCATGTCCCAAGAATTAATAAAGAAAAATACACAGAGATTTGGCAGCTGGTGATGAGCTGACTGTCGAGCCTTTGATTTTTGGTCATTACTGGTTGGACAGACTGCTCAATTGCAACGCTAAAATGATTGACAAATAATATTTGCGAAACAGGATTTCTTTTGAGGTGACCTTACATTTTTTATGCAACTTTGAGGTGCAGTCAGTTTTCTAAATCTTCACAAGATCTTGAGTTGGATTTATAATTGGCGTATCACATGACTCAGTTGGGCTTTCAGGTTACCCAGCATGCCTGAGGTAAAAGGTCATTCTCCATTAAATACGGGGTTCCACCTTTCCATTTCAGCCTCAAACTCTGCCCCTAACTCATGTTGTGCTGCACAGTGGAACAATTTAGGAACATTAGAGCAGGCCATTCAGCCCCTCAAGCCCACTCCAGCATTCAATGACATCATGGCTCATCTTCTAGCTCAAGGCCAAAAACTTCCCCCATATCCCATGGTAACTTTAATAGCTAGAAATTGATTGAACTCGATCTTCAACTTAATGACTGAGCCAATACAGCCCTCTGGGATAGAGGCTTCCAAAGGTTCACACCCCCAGAGTGAAGACATTCCTCCTCCTCTCAATCCTGAATGGCCTACCCGTACCTCCTCATTGTAGAATGCCTGACCGCCCCCCAAACCAGGAGACAACATCCTTGGGGCAGCACAGTGGCGCAGTGGTTAGTGCGACTGCGTCACAGCACCAGGGACCTGGGTTCGATTCCAGCCTTGGATGACTGTCTGTGTGGAGTTTGCACGTTCTCCCCGTGTCTGCATGGGTTTCCTCCCACAGTCCAAAGATGTGCAAGTTAGATGGAAATGACATGCTAATTTGCCCCTTAGTGACCCAAGGCGTTTAGGTTAGGGAGATTAGCGAGCTAAATATGTGGGGGTTATGGGGATAGGGCCTAGGTAAAATGCTCTGTTGGAGAGTCGGTTCAGACTTGATGGGCCAAATGGCCGCCTTCTGCACTGTAGGGTTTCTATAATTCCAAACTGCATTTACTTTGCCAAGTACTGTAAGAATTTTGACAACTTCAATGAGATTATCTCTCATTCTTCTATACTCTGTAGAGAATACAGGCCCTATTTCCTCAATCTCTCCCCATAGGCCAATCGCACCATCCTGGGAGTCAGACTGGTGAACCTTTGTTGCATTCTCCCCAGGACAAGTGAGGAGACCAAGACTGTACACAATAGTCCAGGAAGGTTCCCACTAAGGTTCGATACCACTGCAGAAATTTATTATGTCTCACTTTTGTCATGACCTTCCATTTCATCTTGTTAATGAACAGGCAACATGAAGAATCTGTTGGTTATCAATAGTTAAATGGTTCAAGTTATTTATTTTACATTGTTATGCGGATATCTGTGTTGGTTTGCTTGTGTTACTTGTTGGGTAGCTGTGCACTTAAACACTCAGTTGCTGAAATGAGCAACTTGCAGTGATAGTGGAGTCAGACACTTTAGGAACATTTAAGCGGTTATTGGATAGGCACATGGAGCACACCAGGATGATAGGGAGTGGGATAGCTTGATCTTGGTTTCAGATAAAGCTCGGCACAACATCGTGGGCCGAAGGGCCTGTTCTGTGCTGTACTGTTCTATGTTCTAGTCTGAAATCAAGCTCTTCCTGCACAGCTATTTATTATTGATAGTGATTTGGTTGCACAGAACTTGAGTATTGCTGAAAAAAAGAACACATGCCGCTGTAACTTTTCATCTTGCATTCATCAGGACAGCTCGTAAGAAATACCAACAGTAAAAGGAACAGCAATTTGTACTGCATGAGAAGAATCTGCTGATCAGTTACCATTTGGGCTCTGATTGTTAGAGGTGCTACCATGGATAATGTAACAGGGGATAGTTAACTGCCAAGCTTTTGTTCAAATTCAAGACATTGCTAGGGGTCAGCCATTCCCTGGTTCATTCCCCATGGCAATCAGGTTTGATGCACATTTTAAGGAGCATCTTAAAAGAGGTGAGTATGTGAGGAGGCAATGAGGTTTGGGGGGAATTATGCAGCTCAGAGTTGAAGCATAGAAACATAGAAAAACTACAGCACAAACAGGCCCTTCGGCCCACAAGTTGTGCCGAACACATCCCTACCTTCTGGACCTACCTATAACTCTCTATCCTATTAATCTCCATGTACTCATCCAGGAGTCTCTTAAAAGACCCTATTGAGTTTGCCTCCACCACCACTGACGGCAGCTGATTCCACTCGCCCACCACCCTCTGTGTGAAAAACTTACCCCTAACATCTCCCCTGTACCTACCCCCCAGCACCTTAAACCTGTGTCCTCTTGTAACAGACATTTCCACCCTGGGAAAAAGCTTCTGAGAGTCCACCCGATCTATGCCTCTCAACATCTTATACACCTCTATTAACTCTCCTCTCATCCTTCGTCTCTCCAAGGAGAAAAGACCTTGATTTGATTTGATTTGAAAAGTATTGTTTCTTGCATGCTATACAGACAAAGCATACTATTAATTGAGAAGGAAAGGCGAGGATGCAGAATGTAGTGTTACAGTCATAGCTAGGGTGTAGAGAAAGATCAACTTAGTACGAGGTAGGTCCATTCAAAAGTCTGATGGCAGCAGGGAAGAAGCTATGCTTGAGTTGGTTGGTACGAGACCTCAGACTATTGTATCTTTCCCGACGGAAGAAGGTGGAAGAGAATATGGGACAGTATGAGAGCTGGGATAGTGGTCACCAATAGTGGAATGACTAAAATCCGGGATCCTCAAGAGACCAGAGTTCGAGGAGTGGCAATATCTTGGAGGGTTGTGGGGCAGGGGATTGCGGTGAAAGGGAGGGTATGACCATGGAGAGCTTTGAACGCAGGGATGAGAAGTTTAAAATTGAAGTGTTGCTTAGTCAGGTGCTGAAGTGGGTCAGCTCAGCAGGCAGAGAGATGAACATGGCTTGGTACAAGTTAAGACATAGACAGCAGAGTTCAAATGAACTCACGTTTTACAGATAGTGTGGAATAGTCAATTCTAATGGTGATGAAGGAGTTAGGTGTAGGGGGAAGTAGACAGTCTTGGTGATGGAGGGCATTTGTGGTCAGGATCTCACCTCGGGATCAAACACAATGACGCATTACAGTCCCCAATTTTGCATGACATTTGCACGAAGAACTCTTTTAGTCTGAAGAATTCTTCTCTTTGTCGTTGATGGCGCACATGCTTTTTACAACATGCTTGCAGCTTGGTGACAAACATTGAACAGAAGGATTCTTCTCATCTAGTTTTACAAAGTGTTAATGGGGGTGACATTTGTCATGGGCTGTGAGCATAAAGAGGCTGGTAATGAATCCGGAGGTGGTTTTACACACGGACCACACCGTGAGAAATTAGTTGACATGCATGAAGAGACCATTAGAAATGTAGGAGCACAAATCAGGAACCAAAACGACAAATGCTGGAAACACTCAGCAGGCCAGACAGCACCTGGAGAAAGAAGACCAAGGGTTCATGGTTCAGGTCAATGATCTTTCCAATATCTGCAGTATTCTTTTTAAAGTTTATTCTTTAAATTTATTATTTAATTAAGCTTATTAAAGTTGGGGAGTCCAGAACTAGGGGTTAGTTTGAGGTTAAGAGGTAAACCTTTTTGGATTGAGGTGAGGAGAAATTTCTTCACCCAGAGGGTGGTGAATGTGTGGAATTCACTATCACAGAAAGTAGTTGAGACCAAAACGTTGTCTGATTTCAAGAAGAAATTAGATATCGCTCTTGGGGCTAAAGGGACCAAGGGATATGGGACGAGGGGGGGAAATCAGGATATTGAATTCGAAGATTAACCATGATCAAAATGAATGGGGGAGCAGGCTCAAAGGGCCGAATGGCCTACTCTTGCTTCTAGTTTCTATGTTTCTATGTGGGCATCAAGCAGGCTTGGCTGCCTGCCCATCCTGAGTGGTTTGTCAGGCCACTTCAGAGAGTGGTTAAGAGTCAACTGCATTGTTGAGGACCTGGAGTCACATGTAGGCCAGACCGGCTAAGGATGGCTGATTTCCCTCCCTGAAGGACATTAGTGAACCAGATGGAATATCATGACAAACCATTGTAGTTTCATGGTCACCATCACTGAAACTAGTTTTGAACTCCAGATTGTATTAATTTAATTTTCATCAGCTGCATTTGATTTGATTTGATTTATTATTGTCACATGTATTGGGATAGAGCGAAAAGTATTGTTTCTTGCGCGTCATACAGACAAAGCATACTGTACATAGAGTCCATAGGGGAGAAGGAAAGGGGAGAGTATAGAATGTAGTGTTACAGTCATAGCTAAGGTGTAGAGAAAGATCAGCTTAATGCAAGGTAGTTCCATTCAAAAGCCTGATGGCAGCAGGGAAGAAGCTGTTTTTGAGTCGGTTGGTACGTGACCTCAGACGTTTGTATCTTTTTTTCTGATGGAAGAAGGTGGAAGAGAGAATGTCCGGGATGTGTGGGGTCCTTGCCCCTGTTCCCAGAGAATTAACTTGGTTCTCTGGGTTGCTTGTCCAGTGAAATTACACGCTGCTACCCTCTCCCCTAGCATGAAGTGGTGTTTATATAGCAGTGTGGGGGAGTGAGGGTAGAATGAGGGGATGTTTTAGAAAGAAAGTGGTCTTGACTGAGCTGGATGTTCAGTTGGGAAGAGGGAGTTGTGAACATGAAGGAGTTGGTGACAGACAAGCCATTGGCCTCATTTCTGAAAACAAAGAAGTGCGAGGATATTCAATGGTTAATATCACAAGTGAAGTTGGAGAATGTGGAGAAAGAAGATTGGGTTGCCTTTCTCCCTGGAGAATTGATTGTTTACAGAGTGAGTGTTTGTATTATGTGAAGCTGTCGAACTGAATCCACTGATATTTTGTGTTCGATAGTTCATGAGTCTACACACCTGGTTTTTGTGGTAGGGCAATGGTGGATTGGGAGACTGTGTGAGATCTGGTGGTGATGAAGAAGTGAGCGTGTAGCCAATGCAGTTATGGAGCAGGTTGCTGGCGTTGGCACTGAGCCAAAGGAGAGGGAATTAGGGGTTGTGTTATTTCTAAGAAAGTTAAGGGAAGTTTCTTACTCCCCGAAGGGCAGAACGATAAAGTGGGGGCAATGTGTTTCTGTCACTGGTTGAGGGGATGAGCTTTCAGTCCAAGTCAAAGCTTTGCCCATGGTTGTGGGTGGCAGTGTTTCTGTTGTGCGGAAGTTAAAAGCTATGAGGAGGACACACAACTCAGAAGGGGCAAGGGCAAAGTGATTTTAGCTTCAGATTTAAGTTGCCAGAGATGAGGAGTCAATGGGTGAAGAGTGTGAGTGAGAAGAGAACAGGAAATAATTCAGAAAGGGAAGAACTGAGAAGCCAGTGGGATGGGAGACCAGAAACAATGAGGATTCTGAAGCAGAGGTAATAAAGAATGTCAAAGGGTAGATCAAAATTTAACCCAAATGGCTGGATTTTCTGCCATATGTGAGTTCTGAGCCTGTCCATGATGTCAACGTGCCCTCCAGAGCAACGTACTAGGAAGCAACCCCACAATTGTTTACCTTTGCTCTTGTCGTCCTTCACAGCCTCCTGATGCAGCAGGGTCAGATCAGAGGATGCACAGTGATGTCGAGCTGGCAGCCCACCAGGTGAGATGGGTGCAGTCAGGGTAAGTGAGCACAAAGTCACCTGAACATGGAGACACCCTAGGCTTTCAACACTAAAGTGCAAAGTGAACATGTCCGAAGCTGATGGTCCATTTGGGGTGGAAGGACACAGATTGGGCTGTGGACTTTGACCTCTGGGTGCTGTTACTGGGGTATGGAGCCTCTGGCTCCATCGGCCCCACTGGCCTGCCACCAGGATGCTACTTCAGTCGAGCTGGACCCTCCACAACCAGTGAGGGGCTCTTCTGTCGTGCACTGGCCACAAAGTAGCTTTTAATCGGTGCTTTAGTTGGACTAATTGGCAGCCCATCTCCATGGAGCAGCACCTGATCTGGTTCACAGCCCACACACACACACACAGACACACATACACTCTCACACACACACACAGACACATTTACACACAGACACACACACATGGACACACAGACACACACACATGGACACACGGACATGCTGGCACACACACAAGCACACACACATGCTCACACACATAGAACATAGAACATTACAGCGCAGAACAGGCCCTTCGGCCCACGATGTTGCACCGACCAGTTAAAAAAAAACTGTGACCCTCCAACCTAAACCAATTTCTTTTCGTCCATGAACCTATCTACGGATCTCTTAAACGCCCCCAAACTAGGCGCATTTACTACTGATGCTGGCAGGGCATTCCAATCCCTCACCACCCTCTGGGTAAAGAACCTACCCCTGACATCGGTTCTATAACTACCCCCCCTCAATTTAAAGCCATGCCCCCTCGTGCTGGATTTCTCCATCAGAGGAAAAAGGCTATCACTATCCACCCTATCTAAACCTCTAATCATCTTATATGTTTCAATAAGATCCCCTCTTAGCCGCCGCCTTTCCAGCGAAAACAATCCCAAATCCCTCAGCCTCTCCTCATAGGATCTCCCCTCCATACCAGGCAACATCCTGGTAAACCTCCTCTGCACCCTCTCCAAAGCCTCCACATCCTTCCTGTAATGTGGGGACCAGAACTGCACACAGTACTCCAAGTGCGGCCGCACCAGAGTTGTGTACAGTTGCAACATAACGCTACGACTCCTAAATTCAATCCCCCTACCAATAAACGCCAAGACACCATATGCCTTCTTAACAACCTTATCTACTTGATTCCCAACTTTCAGGGATCTATGCACACATACACCTAGATCCCTCTGCTCCTCCACACTATTCAAAGTCCTCCCGTTAGCCCTATACTCAACACATTTGTTATTCCTACCAAAGTGAATTACCTCACACTTCTCCGCATTAAACTCCATCCGCCACCTCTCGGCCCAACTTTGCAACCTGTCTAAGTCTTCCTGCAAACTACGACACCCTTCCTCACTGTCTACCACACCACCGACTTTGGTGTCATCAGCAAATTTGCTAATCCACCCAACTATACCCTCATCCAGATCATTAATAAATATTACAAACAGCAGTGGCCCCAAAACAGATCCCTGAGGTACACCACTTGTAACCGCACTCCACGATGAATATTTACTATCAACCACCACCCTCTGTTTCCTATCCGCTAGCCAATTCCTGATCCAATTTCCTAGATCACCCCCAATCCCATACATCTGCATTTTCTGCAGAAGCCTACCATGGTGAACCTTATCAAACGCCTTACTAAAATCCATATATACCACGTCCACTGCCTTGCCCCCATCCACCTCCTTGGTCACTTTCTCAAAAAACTCAATAAGGTTAGTAAGGCACGACCTACCTGCCACAAAACCATGCTGACTATCACCTATCAATTCATTACTCTCCAAATAACTATAAATCCTATCCCTTATAATTTTTTCCAACATCTTGCCGACAACAGAAGTGAGACTCACCTGTCTATAATTCCCGGGGAAGTCTCTGTTCCCCTTCTTAAACAATGGGACAACATTCGCTAACCTCCAATCTTCTGGTACTATACCAGAGGCCAACGACGACCTGAAGATCAGAGCCAGAGGCTCTGCAATCACTTCTCTTGCCTCCCAGAGAATCCTTGGATAAATCCCATCCGGACCAGGGGATTTATCTATTTTCAGACCCTCCAGAATATCCTGCACATCCTCCTTATCAACTGTAATACTGTCTATTCTACTCCCTTGCAACCCAGTGTCCTCCTCAGCTATATTCATGTCCCCTTGCGTGAACACCGAAGAGAAATATTGGTTCAATGCTTCACCAATCTCCTCCGGTTCCACACATAACTTCCCTCTGCCATCTATAACTGGCCCTAAACTTGCCCTAACCAACCTTCTGTGCCGCACACGGACATTGACACACTGACACACACTGTAACACATATACACTCGCACACACATGCTCACACACATGTACACCCACATGCATGCACACATCTACACACACATTGATACACACACACACTGACACACACACACTGACATACATAAACTGACACACACATATATACGCACACACATATACACACACACACACACACAGTCACACATACACACTCATACTGACACACACACACACACACACACACACGTACACACTCTGGAGGGGATATAGTGCAAAGTCACCTGAATAATATTGAGAGTAAGAGAGTTAAACAATGAGAATAGCAGATGCACACACTTGTCCAGGTGTTTAAAATGATCAAAGTATTTTACAATGAAGAACAATGGGGAAACCCAGTAGTTCCGGCCATTCAGGCATGAACTCAGCAGGCATGTTTTCAGACAAAGGGTAATGAAAATCTGGAACTCCCTCCCCACCCAATCCTGTGGATGTTGGATTAATTGAAGCTTTCAAGACTTGTGATTGAACATTTGTTCATTAGGTAAAAGTATCAAAGATTTCAATCAAAGAAAGCTTTATTTTATTCATTCATGAGATATGGGTGTCACTGGCTAGGCCGGCATTTATTGCCCATTCCTAATTGCTCTTGAGAAGATGGTGGTAAGTTGCCTTCTTGAGCCGCTGTAGTCCATGTGGTGTAGGTACACCCACAGTGCTATTAGGGAAGGAGTTCCAGGATTTTGACCCAGCGACAGTGAAGGAATAGCAACATATTTCCAAGTGAGTGACTTGGAGGGGAACTTCCGCTTGGTTGCGTTCCCATGTGCCTGCTGCCTTTGTCCTTCTGGATGGTAGCAGTCTTGGGTTTGGAGGGTGCTGCCTAAGGAGTCTTGCTGAGTTCCTACAGGGGCGGCACAGTAGTGCAGTGGTTAGCACTGCTGTCTCACAGTGCCAGGGACCCGGGTTCAATTCCAGCCTTAGATGACTGTCTGTGTGGAGTTTGCATGTTCTCCCCCATGTCTGCATGGGTTTCCTCTGGCTGCTCCGATCAAAAGTCCAAAGATGTGAAGGTGCGATGCATTGGCCATGGTAAATTGCCCCTTAGTGATCCAAGATGTGTAGGTTGGGGGGATTAATGGGGTAATAATGTGGAGTTACGGGAATAGATGGGGAGTGGGCCTGGGGAAGATACTGTCTGTGAGTCAGTGCAGACCCGATGGGCTGAATGGCCTCTTTCTGCACTGTAGGTACACTATGATAAGATAGAGTTGAGGTACAGATCGATCATGATCTAATTGAATGACAGAATGAATCTTGGAGGGCTGAATGGCCTACTTCTCCTCCTTTGTTCCATGGTCTGTGTAGAAGTTCAGGTAGGGAGCAGGGTCGATCATAAAAAGCCTGAATTTTAAATTAAGTTAATTTAAACTCAAGTGGAATCGTGATGATGTCTCTGGATGGGTAAACTAGAAGCTCAGATTATACACTACTCTGGGAATACAAATTCAAAATCACACCATGGAAGCTGATGGAATTTAAATTCAATTAATGTAATCTGGGATTGGAAACTAGTTAGTAATTATAACCACAAAACTATCCTCAATTGTCGTTAAAAACCCATTTGGTTTGCTAATGTCCTTTAAGGAGAGAAATCTGCCATACTTACCAGGTCTGGCCGACAAGTGACTCCACAGCAATGTGCTTGACTCTTAACAGTCCTCAAGGGCAATTAGGGATGGGCAAATGATGCTGACCTCCGGGTGCTCCGGTTTCCTCCCACAGTCCAAAGATGTGCGGGTTAGGTTGATTGGCTAGGTTAAAAAAATTGCCCCTTAGAGCCCTGGGATGCGTAGGTTAGAGGGATTAGTGGGTAAAATATGTGGGGGTAGGGCCTGGGTGGGATTGTGGTCGATACAGACTCGATGGGCCGAATGGCCTCCTTCTGCACTGTAGGGTTTCTATGATTTCTTACCAGCAACACCCACAACCTATGAGCTAAAAAGAAAAGAATGGATTTTGGGTGAGTTGTAGTCACTTTCAATGAAAACAGAACTATTCTCAATGAGCCAGATTTTAAACAAGTTAGAACAAGTCAACATTCAGCCGAGGACAGACAAAAACCCGGGATAATGATTCCCAAGAATTCAGCCTGGAAAATAATAATGGATGAGATATCAACATGACCATAATGCAGGGGCTCAGGAAGAAGGTTAGGAATATGATTGTCCAACAATGAGGAGAGGAAGGGTGGAGATGAGGTGGAAAAGCATCTGGGAAGGGCGAAGCTAAATGGGGAGGCTGTGGGCTTTGAATTTGAGGCCGGAGCTGGTATGTGGAACCGACAGTTATAATAGATGAAGGGGGTTTTAGAATTGTTTGCTTGACACTTCAAGCGATGGTCTTGCAGAGCAATGATGGTGGTGAAACTGGCTGTTGTAAGGCTCCAAATAGTGGTTGAATTGAATTGAATTGATTTATTATTGTCACATGTATTGGCATACAGTGAAAAGTATTGGGAGCGATTCTCCCATCCTGCTGCGCTACTTTTGTAGCACAGCGGGCCTGGAGACTCAAGCGGAGGCCGTTTCGCGGGCTCCCCGCTGGGCGCCATGGCTTCCACACGTCTCCGGCAGCCGGATTTCCGGAGCTGCATATATTATGCAAATTCTAATTGTCATGCGATTTAAATATTATTAGCTGGCCCAGGAGTGATATTTCTGGGCCTGCTGGCATCTCCCACCCCCACCTCCCCCACCCCCGTCAGGAGTGCTTCACTCCAGTGGGGTTTATTATAGCTCCCCACTTGCGGGGAGCTGGCGGCCCACCCCCGTTGGAGTATGGTGGGGGGGGAGCAATTGAGGTGCCAAGAGGGTCGGGCACTGGGGGGGTTTCCCTTGGGCTTGGCAGTGCCAACCTGGGCCACCTGCCACTGTCCAAGGGGCAAAGTGCCAATGTCCAGGAGGCGCCTTGGCACTGCCCACCTGGTATTGGGCAGTGCCAAAGGGGTGGGGCCTAATGGGGGGAGGGCTGCCGGGTGGGTGATCGGTGGGGGTGGGAGGACCCGCTGCCACTGTGCACTTGGGCTGAGTGACAGGAGGACGGAGGCCAGCGATCAGGGCTGACCATCGGAGTGGTGGGGAGGGGTCAGCCTGCTGGGGGATGGGGGGTCGGGACTGACAGTGGGGCGGGTGGTGGGATTGGGAGATCAGGGCTGCGTGGGGAGGGGGGAACATTTGAGGTGGGCTGGGGGAGGCGGGTGGGGAGGGGGGGGGTCGAGGTTGACCTGGGCATGTTTGGGGGGCCAGCTATCGGGCTGTGGGGGGGTCAGAGGGGCAATGATGTGATAGTGGCGGACTGGCCAGCGATCAAGCTGGCCAGAAATCGGGAGGCCGGCAGTGCTGGGCCACTGCACATGCGTTGATCTCGGCGCTGACAGATCAGCGCTTGTGCAGTGGCCCGCTCAGCGCTATGCTGCCAGCCTCTCCAGCGGGAATAGGCCCCACCCACTGATTTTTGGAGTGATTTACACTCGGGCACTCTGCAGTGCAGAGTGTGGGAGATTCATTTTGAAACTCCCACTGAAAAAGAAACAATGGGATTTACTCCAGTTTTTACGCAAATTTGACATGTAGAATTTTTTTGGGAGAATCCCACCCATTGTTCCTTGCGAGCTGCGACAGGCAAAACATACCATTCATAAAGTACGTAGGGGAGAAGGAAAGGAGAGGGTGCAGGATGTAATCTTACAGTCACCGATAGGGTGAAGAGAAAGATCAACTTAACCTGCGATAGGACCATTCAAAAGTCTGATGGTATGAGAGGAGAAGATATTCTTGAGTCAGTTGGTACGTGCTTTCAGACTTCTGTATCTTTTTCCCGATGGAAGCTGTACAATCCACAATTTAAGCAGTATGTCTTTTGGAATGGAAACAGGGGAATTTTGTTTCGGAATGCTGGCGTTTCCAATTCCTACTGTTCATGCTGTGGCCCTGTGGCTCCCTCAGCAATCCGCATCCTTCAGCTCCTTAGTGTCACATTGTTTGTTTAAGTCCACAGTCACAGAAAATTTCCTCTGTGCATTGGCGATGGTGAAATCATAAATCCATTCTTTACAAGCAAGTTTACAATTTCACCGCAGCAGAGAAGGCTCCCCATATATTTTGCGAAACAGCCTACTGCTAATATTTTCCCCTGCACATTAGTTTAACAAATTTATAATGGCATTTGCAAACATCATTAAAATTAATGGGTAAAATATTGAGATATATTCACCAATGTCCTATCACAGTGGAAAATTACGTTCAATCCTACTTGATTGGAACTTGTTGGAAATGACCTCAACCACTTCTTAAACTGTTCCATTCTCTGTTCGCCAGTTCTGAAAAATGTTTGCAAAAAAATCCATTTAAAAGCAAGATGCTGAATTAACAATGATTCATTTGTGCACACTGGGCTCTTGTTTTCCAATTTAAATGCTGATGCAAAGCAATGCTAACAACTGTGGGTAAATTAATGCTTACCTTTTGAATTAGGACCCAGGGGTGTTAATTTAAGGGAGGATACTTTCTAAAAAAAAATTAAGAAAAACACAACACGCAATAAATCACGCGAGCAGAGAAATTATCGTTGCTAATGATCTTTAAAATCACCTTCGCTAACAAACAAAACCTCATGGAAGACACAGCACAACTCACTGAGTGAAACCGGGAGTTCCACATCTTTTGTTTGCAGTTTATTTTATTACCAATCCCAGAAAGCGTTCTTCACAACTCCAGCGAACAATTGTCCAATAAATTAACCGCGAGCTTTAGCAACCGAAAGCCTTTTAGCACATGTTTTTTCCAAATGAGACTAATGACCGCAGAAAGTCTATCCTTTTGTGATCCAATTTACTGCAGACCTGCACGTTGCATTTTTGTCTTTTTAAAAGTCTAAGCATTTTCTTCCCTCTCATTAATTTTTTTCCCCAGCTTGTCCTCAAAGCACTCAAGGCTACTGGCCATTCAGTGATTCTTCACCAATTGACCATTCTTGTGTGAGACGGCTGGACGGCGGTTCATAGAATCATAGAATCGCGACAGTGCAGAAGGAGGCCATTCGGCCCATCAAATCTACACCGACACTCAGACAACACTCAGGCCCTTTCCCCATAAGCCCACGTATTTACCCCGTTAATCCCCCTAACCTACACATCTTTGGACACTAAGGGGCAATTTACATTGGCCAATCCGCCTAACTTACACATCCTTGGACACTAAGAGGCAATTTAGCATGGCTAATCCACCTGACCTGCACATCTTTGGACACTAAGGGGCAATTTAACGTGACCAATCCCCCTAATCTACACATCTTTGGACACTAAGGGGCAATTTAACATGGTCAATCCACCTAACCTGCACATCTTTGGACTCTGGGAGGAAACTGGAACACCCGAAGGAAACCCACGCAGACACGGGGAGAACGTGCAAACTCTGCACAGACAGTGACCCAAGGCTGGAATTGAACCTGGATCCCTGGCGTTGTGAAGCAGCAGTGCTGACCACTGTGCCACCCTGCCGCCCACTGCCCGAGTGGGAATGGTCCTCAATATCAATCATGATCCTTACTCCCTTTCCACTACAACTCCCTCAATAGAGAACCAAAATTATTTTTGGGCACAAAAGGAATGAAGGGACAGAGGGACAGGGCGAGAAAATGGGATGATGTAAAAGCTCAGTCATGATCATATTGAATGTTGGAGCAATCTCAAGAGAGCATTATCCTAATTCCTAAGTTCTAACCTGGCTTTATTTCCTCTTGCCAGCTTATTAATGCTGCAACTAGACCAGACATTTTCCATGTTTGCTTTCGATAGGTCACAGATTTTAAATAAGTCTTTCTTATTTACCCCACCTCCAACACACGACACCCCAAGAATATAAGACTGATAGGAATCCAAAGAAGGCAGAGGGCGACACAGTGGCACAATGGTTAGCACTACTGCCTCATCGCACCAGAGTACCGGGTTCGATTCCTGGCTGGGGTCACTGTCTGTGCGGAGTCTACAAGTTCTCCCCATGTCGGCGTGGGTTTCCTCTGGGTGCTCCAGTTTCATCTCACAGCCCAAAAGACAGCATGGTGGCACAGTAGTTAGCACTGCTGCCTCACAGCGCCAGGGACCCGGGTTCGATTCCCGGCTTGGGTGATTGTCTGCGCAGAGTCTGCACATTCTCCCTGTGTCTGCGTGACTTTCCTCTGGATGCTCCGGTTTCCACCCACAGTCCGAAAGGCTTGCTGGTTAGGTGCATTGGCCATGCTAAATTCTCCCTCAGTGTACCCAAACAGGCGCTGGAGTATGGCGACTAAGGGATTTTCACAGAGGCTTCATCGCAGTGTAAATGAAAGTCTACTTGTGGCACTAATAAATAAAAGGTGCTAGAGACTGGTTCACAATGGGTTAAGCCTGAGGCAGTTTACATGATACCATAAGATTGGAAGGATATTTAGTTACTGTGGGAGGTTTAAAACAACAGAAGTCAGCTATTTGCAATGGCAAGAGAACAATGCACTCAGGATTTGTGTACATTCAAATGCTATTTTCTTGAGATGAATTACTGTGGGGCAAAACAGCATAAAAGCATACTCGATAGTTCTTGTTAAACAAGCACATTTTCCATAATTGTACTGCCAGCTAACCAAACTGCTTGCATTTCGATGATTTATTTATGCACATTTCTGTATTTATGATGCTGTTATTTGTGTTTTTATTTCTGTTTTTCATTCATGAGACAAGGGGAAGGAATCATTCACCTCCTCAATTAGATCTCAGCTAAGACAAAAGGATTTTGGATGAGTTTTTCGCTTTACGAAATATGTTTCGCCTTAAGAAGGATTGTGGCAAATATTAGCCTAAGCCTATTTACATTCTAACATTCAATATATTTGTATTGCGTAACAGGAGTAAAATAGAAACAGCTGCATGAAATGGTACTTAGAGTCATAGTCATAGAGGTTTACAGCATGGAAACAAGTCCTCCAGCCCAACTTGTCCATGCCACCCAGTTTTTGCCACTAAGCTAGTCCCAATTGCCCTCATTTGGCCCAGATCCCTCTTATTTATTTATTATTTATTAGTCACAAGTAAGGCTTACACTAACACTGCAATGAAGTTACTGTGAAAATCCCCTACTTGCCACACTCCGGTGCCTGTTTGAGTACACTGAGGGAGAATTTAGCATGGCCAATCCACCTAACCAGCATGCCTTTCAGACTGTGGGAGGAAACCGGAGCACCCAGAGGAAACCCATGCAGACACGGGGAGAACGTACAGACTCCGCACAGACAGTGACCCAAGCCGGGAATCGAACCCAGGTCCCTGACGCTGTGGGGTAACAGTGCTAACCACTGTGCCACCGTGCTGCCCTCTATACCCATCTTACCCATTTAAACTGTCTAAACGCCTTTTAAAAGACAAAATTGTACCCGCCTCACCTGCCTGTACTTTGTTTCCTCCTGTTAAAATATTTTACCCCTCTGCAAGATACAAATTAACCAGTCAGTCACATACACTAACCCAATAAAACCCGTACAAAAGCTCCAGTGATATGATAAAATAACTCCTATATTCGAGCCACCAGCTTAGAGTCTGCAGTTTGATCTGTAACAGGTACCTCATTACAAATCAGCACGGTGGGGTGGGGGTGGGGAGGGGGGGGGGGTGGGAAATAGAATCAATGTTGAAACAAAAATTTGTCTTGTAAGCAATCTGAAGTGAAATGTGTTGACACAGCAGACATAGCATTCTGTAAAGCCATTTCTGCATGCTTTTCAAGCACAGCCTTCTCAGGCTGGGAGAGATGAATAATTGACTGATTACTGCATAATTCAACATACTGTTGTAAAAATTCAAGGTCTGGCAAATTTGAAGCTTTTTTTTTATTGAGACTGAGGTTAAAGTTTCAATCAACCTTGAAGTAAAGCTCTTCAAAAAAGGCAGGGATTAATTATTTATTCTAGATTTATTTATTTCAGCGATACAAAGGCTTTTCTTTTACATTTTTAAAAAACTTTAAGGCAGACCTTACCTCCCACCCCCCGCCCCCCCCTACACACACGCACACACACACCATCGCAGTTCCCTTGCCTTGTTGCCTGTCACCAGGCAGTATTATCCGTTGGCTCATATGTCTAAATGTGTCAGAATTTAAAATGGGAGAAGTGGCATTCAACAGCAATTGGCTTTTCAATCAATAATGCAATCAATATATTTCACAGATATTTTCCCATATCTAAATTACTCCGCCTAGATGATGTACACTGAGCGAGTGTTTTTAGAATTCAATAGAGTGCACTGCCAGAGGACGTTTGATATTGCTGTTCTACTACAAGGTGCTCAGCAGCTTGGATTGCATGCTGTGTGTTTTAAAGATCAGCGATTATTGATGTATTTTTGAATGTGCAGCCATCTCGCCTCCCCTTTCTCTTCCATATTAAAATTGTCCACAATGACACCTCCTTACCCACATTCGGTCCTTCGGTAGTGAGAGGAGAAATTAGTTTGTAGCCCTCACCTTAAACACCTATCTCCCTCCACAGGTATAGATTGGGAAGTACAACACTTGAAGGCAAAAGGGTGCCGGTTCTCTCTGCAAATGCGTTAGACAATCACCACCAAACTCTCACACCCTTTCTCCCCTGCAATCTCCAACACCATCCATAGAATCCCTACAGTGCAGAAGGAGGTCATTCGACCCATTGGGCGGGATTTTCATTGGGTCATGTTCGCCCCAAGACCAGAAAATCCCGCCTGAGGTCAACGGACCTTTGCACGGTCCGCCCCACCGCCTGCTGCGATTCCCATGGTGGACGGACAGGAAAATTCCACCCATTGGCCTGTATTTTACGACCTCACTCGGGTGAAGCTTGTAAAATCCCGCCCAAGGCCAATGGAGAATTCCGTTCTGTGAGCCTCTCCTGCCCTGTTTTCGGGGTGGGCGTTCCGGCAAAATTCCATCCATTGAGTCTGCACCAATTCTCTGAAAGAGCACCTTACCCAGTCTCATACCACATGTGCTATACCCATAACCCCGTACATTTTACCATGGCTAATCCACCTAACCTACACATCTTTTAAACACTAAGGGACAATTTAACATGGTCAATCCATCTAACCTACACATCTTTGGACTGTGGGAGGAAACCAGAGCACCCACACAGAGATGGAGAGAATGTGCAAACTTCACACAGTCACCCAAGGTCGGAATCGCACTCGGGCCCCTGGCACTGTGAGGCAGCAGTGCTAACCACTGTGCCACTGTGCCACCCATGTCCCACACACAGGAACAAACAAAGTCAATTAATCTACATGCAGCCCCGCTGATAAAGGCATCAACAGCTAGTATGACCAATCTACTGAATGTGGAACATAACCATTGCAGCAATAGGCTGTGCAAAAGCTTAGAATTCTCCACAACATTTTTGGCAACCTCTTTTTAAACATATAGGCCAGAATTTTACCAGCACACCCATCCCGGGATCGGGGCGGGTGAGGCTCGCAGAATAGCACTCTCCGTTGGCCTCGGGCGGGATCTTACGAGCCTCGGGCGAGTGAGGTGGTAAAATTCCGATAGTAGATTCTTAAAAGTATCAAATCGTAGTCAAGTGCTTTACTCAACTCTTATACCTCTTCTTCCATCATCCTAATGGTGTACCAAAATCACTTTTACATAAATATCTGCACATGCAATTAACTCTCAAAATACCACAGTGTGTGACACCCTTTAAGTAGCTGTTGATAGATTGGTGTTTTCAGAATGGATGATATAATAGCCTGAAACTTCAACAGCTAATATATTGGTTTTGTTACATGTACAGCCTAAGTAATATTTTCTTTTGCACTGAGGGAAAATGCCACTGTCACATGTGCAAATTTGCTTTTGTGTTTGCACAGGCAGGGGTAGTGCTTTTATGTCCATTTTGGGCAATTTTCTACATATTGGTGCATGCAGAGAATTGTTGAATATGATTACTTTTGCAACTCATGAATAGCTCAATTACTGGCATAACCAGCCACTTTGGCCATCTTAAGTTGTTTTTGCAGATAAAGTATGTGCTGTAATGAAATCGGTTTGAACCAGTTTTAACCGTGCAAGCTATAAAAATATGACCAGACATACAGCAACACTGAACTGCTGGAAAAGTGTATCAGGACAATGCTTCCTAGAGACAGAACATACAAGGGCAGAAATGACAAAAAGAAGCATCTCCCTTGTATCAGCCTCGAATGCAGATCCGCTTAATTTAATGCAATTACTTTGATTGCAGGATGCTGACGTAAGTTGCATTTGTAACATACAGTCTGCATGGCACAATATACATTGCAACTTGGATTATTGACCTTTATTGAGGAACTTAGGTTCGGGCAAACTTAGATTCAGAGTGTCCAGGTTGTCTGCGGATATTATTTTACAGAGAGGATATCAGGCTGCTGTTTTCGAATTGATCTTTAGGTTTTCCTGATTCAGATGTCATGGATCCTGCTTCAGGTCCTTGGTGCGTGAGCAACATGGGAAGTGTCATCGGGGAATCAGACTTTGAAGGATCACTCCCTGTTTCGCCTCAGGGAGGACATATTAGAATAAGCTCTATGAATGTGACACTCCTGGTACTTTGCCTAATCATAGAATCATAGAGCGTAGAAGAGGCCATTCGGCCCATCGAGCCTGCACCAACACGTGAGAAACACCTGAACGTCCACCTAATCCCATCTACCAGCACTTGGCCCATAGCCTTGAATGTTATGATGTGACAAGTGCTCATCCAGGTACCTTTTAAAGAATGTGAGACATCCCACCTCCACCACCCTCCCAGGCAGCGCATTTCAGACCGTCACCAACCTCTGGGTAAAAAAAGCTTTTCCTCACATCCCCCCCAAACCTCCTGCCCCTCACCTTGAACCTATGTCTCCTCGTGACTGACCCTTCAATTAAAGGGAACAGCTGCTCCTTATCCACTCTGTCCATGCCCTTCACAATCTTGTACACCTTGATTTGGTCACCTCTCAGTCCTCTCTGCTCCAATGAAAACCACCCAAACCTCTCCAGCTTCTCTTCATAATTTAAATGTTCCATCCCAGGTAGCGTCCTGGTGAATCTCCTCTGCACCTCCTCCAATGCAATCACATCATTCCTATAATGCGGTGACCAGAACTGCACACAATATTCCAGCTGTGGCCTCACCAAAATTCGATTCAGCTAATCTGTCAAGAGTGCATATAAAGAATTTGTGGTTGGACGCTCCATAATATTTCATCCATTTATTTCAACAGAGACAAAATTGGGAATATCTTCCATTGTCCAATCAAGGAGTTGCATCAGGAATATGTTTCCATAAAATTTATTTCAAATCTTCTCTTTTGGCAGGAGTTCCTTTGGCTTGGGGAGAGATCTGACAAAGAGAGAGTATGATACACCTCTAACAATCCAAATTCCTCCTTCAACCCAAAGTGAAAGTCAAAGAGAAAGTGAAAGTCAAAAAGAAAAAGCTTGCCAGCATTATAGAATCTACTGTTAGTGCAAAGTGATGAAGACAAGTCAATTAATGTCATAGTCCCAAACATTAAGTACAGTTTTTAAAGTAAAGTTTATTTATTAGTCACAAGTAGGCTTACATTCACACTACAATGAAGTTACTGTGAAAATCCCCTGGTTGCCACACTCTGTCGCCTGTTCTGACACACTGAGGGACAATTTAGCATGGCCAGTCCACCTAACCTGCACATCTTTGGACTGTGGGAGGAAACTGGAGCACCCTGAGGAAACCCACGCAGACATGGGGAGAACGTGCAAACTCAAACAGTGACCCAAGCCAGGAATCGAACCCGGGTCCCTGGCGCTGTGAGGTGCGCCCCCCCCCCCCCCCCGCTCCTTCCCCACCCCCCCACAACTCTATTTCTCTCTCCTCAGATGCTGCCAGACTTGCTGAGTTTTTCCAGCCTTTTCAGTTTTTATTTCAGATTTCCAGCATCTACAGTATTTTGCTTTATAACATTAAGAACTTGTTTTCATATAGCAACTTTAACAGTAAAAAAAATTTTCATGGTGCACAGAGATGGCCGAGAGATGGAATAAGATGTGGGCACACTGACAGGCAGGAGTCCGGCTACACTTTTGATGGCAAAACTGTTATGGAGCAAAAGTATAAACCTAGAAATGGGCAGCAAATATAAAACACGAGTGTTGGTCAGAATTCAATGAGCTATGGTTCATAGAATCATAGAATCTCTACAGCGAAGAAGGAGGCCATTTGGCCCATCGAGTCTGCACCGACAACAATCCCACCCAGGCCCTATCCACGTAAACCATGTATTTACCTTGTTAATCTCCCTGACGCTAAGGGGCAATTTAACATGGCCAATCAACCTAACCTGCGTATCTTTGGACTGTGGGAGGAAACTGGAGCACCCGGAGGAAACCCACGCAGACACAGGGAGAATGTGCAAAATCCACACAGCCATTCACCCAAGGCCGGAATTGAACCCAGGTCCCTGGCACTTTGAGGCAACAGTGCTAACCACTTGTGCCACCATTCCACCCAAAGTTGTTATTAAAGGAATAAATCTCAAAATCTGATTTGTAGACTTTGCTATAATATGTTTTAACTTCCAAATGAGGTCAGTATTGAAAAGAAAGTCCTCTATACTTCAGTTGGTTGAGGCAATGCATAGGTTGCTGTGCAAAATGTCAATGTCTCCAGTTTCCTCTTCCACGGCAGTCCATGGATTCATTTCCGCTGTGGTGGCATTAGTCTTGTTGTAATCGGCCTCATTATCCTGAGTTAGGGAGGGGCAAAATCAGCCCGCATTCGCTTTTCTGCCGGCTATCTTAATGACTTTTCCTTGTGAGGTAAGAACAGGAGGTAGGAGTAGGGGAGGTAGGGGAGTTTAAAACTAGAGGGCATAGGTTTAAGGTGAGAGGGGAGAGATACAAACGGGTCCAAAGGGGCAATTTTTTCTCACAGAGGGTGGTGAGTGTCTGGAACAAGCTGCCAGAGGTAGTAGTAGAGGCGGGTGCAATTTTGTCTTTTAAAAAGCACTTAGTTACATGGGTAAGATGGGTACAGAGGGATATGGGCCAAATGCGGGCAATTGGGACTAGCTTAGGTATTTTAAAAAAAAAGGGCGGCATGGACAAGTTGGGCTGAAGGGCTTGTTTCCATGTTGTAAACCTCTATGACTTTATGATTCTATGACTCTAGGACTGGCGGGAGCTGCAGTACCCTCCATTACCTGGGGCAAATTTCACATTTCTCTCCAGGGGGGTTATATGTTCTGGTGCAGCGCTGATGTTAAGCCTGGATCTTTGAGGATTTAATCCATGGTCATTGTAGTTAACTTAATACCCCTCGATCCAATATTTAGCAATCAGACACCGAACGCTTCTTCAAAAAAACGATTGACCATTTAAGCTTTCGCCTTTCCTTTCCTCTTACAGTAAGATGCCGGGCAGCCTATTCCCAGAAGTGTGGATCAAGTATATTGGAATCAGTCAGATGTTAGTGTGAAGGATGGAGATGTTGATGGTTACCCTATAGGTTTCAATGGATGACTGGATTTCAATTTTTCGTGACGGATGATTTTTAATACAAAATGAATTTAAAAAATAATTTATACTAAAATGGGTTAGACGCAGCTGCTACAGATTGGATAGCTTTGGCAGAAGTTGATTAGTTCGCTGACCGGGAAGTATGGGCTTCTGTCCCTGATAAAGCAGCATTTATGGCTTGTAGTGACAAGTAAAGAACACATTACAGGAAATGGTGCTTCATCTTTTTTATGGCTTTAGCAACCTAACCAAAAAAAGTGTTCGGCTTGCAGCGTTAGACAAAGCAACCTCCTCTCAGTGCATTGCTGCTATGGAGTTTAATTGATTTTTAAAAAATCTATCAAGAAGTTAATCATTTGCCCTACTTAACTCAATTATTTCAAATTGAAAGTGCACATTCAGTCACATTTTCCACAGAGGCCAACTTAACCCTTCATTTCCTCCGCGCCGTCTTTGCTTTCGTTCCGACAGAAAGAGGGAACGAGAGACATTAAAACCCACCGTGTCCAGGTAAAGGAGAGAAAACCTGGAGGGATTACTACCGTGGCACGGTGCTTAGCACTGCTGTCTCACAGCGCCAGAGACCCGGGTTCGATTCCCGGCTTGGGTCACTGTCTGTGTGGAGTCTGCCCGTTCTCCCCGTGTCTGCATGGGTTTCCTCCGGGTGCTCCGGTTTCCTCCCACAGTCCGAAAGACACGCTGGTCAGGTGCATTGACCGTGCTAAATTCTCACTCAGTGT
This sequence comes from Mustelus asterias, assembly GCF_964213995.1. Lineage (NCBI taxonomy): Eukaryota > Metazoa > Chordata > Chondrichthyes > Carcharhiniformes > Triakidae > Mustelus > Mustelus asterias. The sequence goes on along the minus strand of NC_135810.1, from coordinate 11,066,496 downwards.
ACCCGAACAGGCACCGGAGTGTGACAAGGAGGGGATTTTCACAGTAACTTCATTGCAGTGTTAATGTAAGCCTACTTGTGACACTATAAATATTAAACATTGCCATTGATTCAGTCATGAAGTACAAGCTATTTTCGCTATCCAGGAGTTGACTGTTTCTAACTCTTTGAGGAAGAAGTCCAAAGGTGTGCAGGTTAGATGGATTGGCCATGCTCTATTGTCCCTTAGTGTCCCAAGATGTGTAGGTTAGGGGGATTAGCGGGGCAAATATGTGGAGTTACAGGGATAGGGCCTGGGTAAGATGCTCTATCGGTGAATCGGTGCAGACTCAATGGGCTGAATGGCCTCCTTCTGCACTGTAGGGATTCTATTATTCTATAAGTTACACTAGCAGTTAAGGGCAGCACTCTTGTCTCCCGCTCAAATGGTTGTGGTTTTTAAGCCCTATTCCAGACACTCGAGTTCATAATCTTGACAAGTGATGCAGTGCAGTACTGGGGAGTGCTGCACTGTTTGGATGAGCTGTTTAATACCTTTCAGGAGCATGTGAAAGATCACAAGGTAGGTGGATTAGCCATGCTAAATTGCTCCTTAGTGTCCCAAGATGTGTAGGTTAGGGGGATTAGCGGGGCAAATATGTGGAGTTACAGGGATAGGACCCGGGTAAGATGCTCTATCGGTGAATCGGTGCAGACTCAATGGGCTGAATGGCCTCCTTCTGCACTGTAGGGTTTCAATGATCCTACTTTGTCTGAGCCAAAACCTATCTCCCAACCAACATCATTAAGATCATTTAATTGGTCATTAAGTGATAGCATTTTCAAAAGTGCTTCATTGCATGTGAAGCACATTGAAACTCCAATATAAATGAAATCATGAGTTTTAAGGATTAAAACCAAAGATTCCCGACAGAAGCCAGGTGAGATGCTTAATAAGAGGACACCAGTTACGCAAGTGTGTAGTTTTTAAAAACAGGTACATTTTAAATAGTTTCAAATCAAGAATGATAAAGGACAAGAATGCCCTTGAGAGCTTGTTACCTTGGTCGGAATTATATACTGAGAAACAATCTTCTGATGACTCCAGAATAGTGGATTTAAAATATAATGTAAGCTAAATTGACTGGTTCTTGGTAACTCTAGCTCTAGGCTTGCGTTCAGAAAGCTGGGAGTTGAATTTGTGCTACAGTTGACAGTACTGGCCATTCCTCCAATGGATGAATTACGCTGTTTGAGAAGGTGCCAGATGGAGCACTTAATCTCTGGGGGGAAAGAAGAAAAATAAAAATTGGTTAGGCGTCCAATTCCTCTGAATGGAATTGTGGAACAATTCCAGCCCAGTATCCTAGCTGAAATAAGACTGTGCAGAAACACAGAAGAAATTAAGGGATAATATCGAGACCAATTTAGTTATAAGGTGATCAGCATTGTAGGTCTGTCAACATAGCCGGTAAAATAGAAAGCAGGGATGGACAGGCATTTCTATTGTTCCCAACATAAATTGCGACCACTGAAGATTCTGTCAATTTGTGATTGATAAATGTCATCTGAATTTCAGCAGTAGATTGATACTTTAAATTCCCGGAAAAATATTGCTTATAATGCATATTAGTTAATATCATAGCCAAAAGACAGTGTGCACTTCCTACCTTAACGTGTCTGTTGTTGCGTTTCACGCTTTGCAGCTTATATTACACTGGATGATGACAAGAGGTGCCAAAAGCCGATAGGACAAAGAGAATTTCTGATTTTGATGATGGATTTGAAGGCACTTGATGGAATCTTTCGTAATTTTAACAGCGCATTCAAGACAAATTCTGTTTATCTGGGAAATGTGAATGTGCAGCTGCAGACAGAATATTTTGAGGAGAAAAATGGTTTGGCTCTATAGACCTAGCTGGCAGTACATCAATAAACATGTCTGCGAATGGGCATTAAATGGAATTGATCAGCTTGGTTACATACTATTTCTAAATCATAGCAAAGAGTAAGCTGATTTTGAAGAAAGCATAGGTAAAAAAATCAACTCCTGAACACCCATTTTTAATCTGTAACATTGTCATTAGTTTTCAGAATTTCACACTCCCATCTCTTGTACGTTTTTATGGGGCGTCTCCCTCATGTCAGTCATAGTTCCATTGGTAAGCACTCAAGAGTTGTCAGTTCAAGTCTCGCTGCATAATTTGAGCACAGAAATTTGGGCTGACCCTCCAAGTGCAGCAATGAGGGAGTGCTGTACAGTCGGAAGTGCCATCTTTCAGATGAATGCCGGAATTTTACCGGCACGCCTGCCCGAGGCTCGTAAGATCCTGCCCAAGGCCAACAGAGAATGCGAGGCCAATGGAGAATGCCGTTCTGCGAGCCTCGCCCACCCCGATTCCAAGCCAGGCATGCCGGTAAAATTGTGGCCGAAATGTTAAATAAAGGCCCTCCATGACTTCTCAGGTGGACATTAAAGATCCCATGCCATGATACTTGAGAAGAGCAGGGAAGATACCCCCAGTTATCCTTCAATCAGCATTACGAAAAGGATTATCTGATCATTATCATGTTGCTTTTCGTGAAAGGTTTATAAGAATGTTGCCAGGGCTAGAAAAGTGTATCTCTGAGGAGAGGTTGGATAGAAACCATAGAAACCCTACAGTGCAGGAAGAGGCCATTTGGCCCATCGGGTTTGTACCGACCACAATCCCATCCAGGCCCTACCCCCATATCCCTACATATTTACCCGCTAATCCCTCTAACCTACACATCTCAGGACACAAAGGGGCAATTTTAGCATGGCCAATCAACCTAACCCGCTCATCTTTGGATAGGTTGTGGTTATTTTCCTCAGAGCAAAGAAGGCTGAGGGGTGACTTGATAGAGGTGCACAAAATTATGAGGGGAAGAGATAGAGTGGACAGGATAAAATTATTTCCCTTGGCGGAGAATTCTAGAACCAGGGGACATAGATTCAAAATAAGTGGCAGTACGTGTAGAGGAAGAACATTTTTACGCATAGGGTGGCGGGTGTCTGGAATTTGCTGCCTGAGTTGGTGGTGGAGGCAGAGACCCTCAACTCTTTTAAGAAATGCCTGGATCTGCACCTTAAGTGTTGTAAGCTATGGGTGGGATTAGAAAGAGCACCTTGATGACATTGGGCTGGCATGGACAAGATGGGCTAAATGACCTCCTTCTAACCTTGTAATTTTCCAGTGGTTCTAACTTGTGTGCAAATTGTTTTTCCAATTGCAACAAAGCCTAGACTTCAAAAGTATTTACTCGACTGGAAAGGGCTTTGGACATCCCAATGTCATGTAAGACACAAATTAGTTGCAAGTCTTTTTTTTAATGCAACATTCAGTGAAGTGCAATTTACTTGCATGGAGTCTCCACCTCAGAACTATAACGGGGACCCCTACGCTCATGTTTACAACCCAAGCATCAAACTCAACATCACCCATTCTAAAATCAGCCAAAAAACCCTGGGCATGAACGGGTCTGGATCGAGGCTGACCTAGTGATATTTAAAGGGATTGTCAGCCCCATGCATCTACTTCATCCCAATTTTGGGACAGACAGAAGGTGAATATTTTCTCCCCATTACTACCCTCCCCAAACCGTACTCTCACCCCACCCTTTCCCCATTTCCAGTTCAAAGCCACCCTGAGAAAGACTGCACACACATCGGTTGTGCATGAGAAGTGAATGGTTTGATTGAACAGGATATAGAGGTAATACTGCCTAATCAGAACAAACCATTATATATTAGTGAAACTGCAGAAGCAGGATCACACAACATGAGGGCAAGCTACATTATTTAAATTAACATTTTGCAAGCATGAACATGAAGGGCCAGCGAGAGAGGGTGAGGGTGGGAGGAGGTGGTGGGGTGGGGGGAGGGATCAGAGCTAAGAAGATGGTCTGCATTTATTCAACCTGAAGTAATTATTAATTTATGCTTGTCTACAGTCTTAATGAAAATGAGAGCTGAGAGGAATGAATGGGAAGAGATAATGTGCCATGAAATTGTGTTTTAACAAGAACAGGAGTTACCTTTTCCTTTTCCACCGCTCTCTTCCCTTTGGAAAAGAGAGTGCGTGTATCTGGGAAGAGTTTCTCATTTTATCTAAAACTGGGGAGTGGCGAGAGAGAGAGAGAGAGAGGCGAAAATGAAATAAAGCAAAAAATAAATAAAAACCCATGACATGAACCGGAATCATGAGGGTTTTTTTCTTCTCTTTGTTTAATGGTTGTGTCATAGCCGCCGAGTGAATGTGACTGTGCAAAAAAGCATGTCAGCTATTAACCTTTCCCCAGCCCATCAACTTTAGTTTGCAATTTTGCCTGTGAACCATTAGAATACCCTGAAGAAATGGCTTTCCAATTAAAGCGGATCTTTGAGAGCAGTGCCTTTTTTTTATCTCTGACTCCTTGTGTTCTTTATTCCAATAATTTAAATTGGAATTGATTTTTCAATTTGGGCCCCCGAATGCAACAGACATGCATCCAGCAAAGGCCGACCGGAGTTGCAGGGCTGAAATATGTGTCACGGTGAAACGCATCCCATAAATTCACAGGGTCCTGACTTTTTAATGCGTTTTAGCGGCTTGCCAAGACAACAGATTTTCAGAGCACCACAGACACGCTGCGAGCAAGTGCCTGGTGGAGCTTTGAGGCCCCGTGCTCACGTCCACGTGACACAGGTGATTTTTTATTTATTTATGTAGGCTTACTTATTTCTTTCTGAGGTGAAGAACGGAGAGATTCGCCGGAATTCTACCGCCTCGCCCTACACAGAATGGGAGCGGGCGAGGGGTGGACAACGGAAATGTCTGTTGACCTCAGGCAGGAATTTCAGGTCTCGCTCAATATGTTCAAGCCACCGTTGCCACAACGAGGAGTCAATAAAACGTTAGGCTAATGTTCATTTTATATATGGAAAAATTATATGTGAACAAATGAATATGGAAATGTCCAATACGACGCTCACCAACTTTTACAGACGCACCACAGAAAGCATCCTTTCTGGTTGTGTCACAGTTTGGTATGGCTCCTGCTCTGCCCAAGGCCGCAAAAAACTACAAAGGGTCATGAATCAAGTCCAGTCCATTACTCAAAGCAGCATCCCATCCATTGACTCTGTCTACACTTCCCGCTGTCTCGGTAAAGCAGTCAGCATAACTAAGGACCCCATGCACCCCAGACATACTCTTTTCCACCTTCTTCTGTCGGGTAAAAGATACAAAAGTACCAATCGACTTAAGAACAGCTTCTTCCCTGCTGCCATCAGACTTTTGAATGGACCTACTTCGCACTAAGTTGATCTTTCTCTACACCTTAGCTATGACTGTAATATTACATTCTGCAGCCTCTCCTTTCCTTCTCTATGAATGGTGTGCTTTGTCTGTATAGCGTGCAAGAAACAATACTCTTCACTGTAAACTAATACATGTGACAATAATAAATCAAATCAAAGTCAAATGGAGTGTAAAATTCTGTGAGCATTTTAGATTCCCTTGGCTTAACACTCTGTGCTGCCACCTCAGATGTGAAGCCACAGGTGCCTCAGCATACAATACGGCTGGCAATATGGACTAGCCCATTCTATGCCCAAGGTGTGCCCTGTGTCCAGAATATTGGTAGAGGCCACAGTTAAGCATCCAGGGACCCACATCAGAAACCGTCGTTCACGAACGCCTGAACTGTTTCATTGAGAATAACCACGTCCATAAAGGCTTCACCAACAGCCCTCAATGGAGGCATAGAATCCCTACAGTACAGAAGGAGGCCATTCGGCCCATCAAACCTGCACCGACGACAATCCCACCCAGGCCCTATCCCAGTAACCCCACGTATTTACCCTGCTAATCTGCTGACAAGAAGGGCGAATTTAGCATGACCAATCCACCTAACCTTGGACTGTGGGAGGAAACTGGAGCACCCCGCAAGAAACCCACGCAGACACGGGGAGGATGTGCAAACTCCTCAGAGACTGTGACCCGAGGCTGGAATTGAACCCAGATCACTTTCACTATGAGGCAGCAGTGATAGCCATTGTGCCACTGTGCTGCTCCATGGAGGCTCTGTCGATAACGTAAATGGAGTGTTCCATCCTGACTCCACCTAAGCCCTAAAAGGTAATTGGAAGCAATTGCTCGGTCCCTTCTACTTTCATTGCAGCTTTGATTTGATTTGATTTATTGTTATCACATATATTGAGATACAGTGAAAGCATTGTTCCTTGTGCTATACAGACAAAAACATACCGTTCATCAAATAAAAGGGGAGAAGGAAAGGAGAGGGTGCAGAACATAATGTTGCAGTTACAGATAAGGTGAAGAGAAAGATCAGCTTAACATACAATAGGTCCATTCAAAAGTCTGATGGCAGCAGGGAAGAAGCTGTTCTTGAGTCAGTTAGGACATGCTCTCAGACTTTTGTATCTTTTTCCCGATGGAAGAAGGTGGAAGAGACCACGTCCAGGGTACGTTTGGTCCTTAATTATGTTGGCTGCTTTTCCGATGCAGCGGAAAATCCAGGCAGAGTCAATGGATGGGAGGCTGGTTTGAGTGATAGACTGGGCCAAGTTCACAAGTAGTTTCTTGCGGTCTTGGACAGAGCAGGCGCTATACCAAGCTGTGATACATCCGAAAAGAATACTTTCTATGGTGCATCTATGAAAATTGGTGAGAGTCATAATGGACATGCCAAATTTCCTTAACTCCCTGAGAAAGTAGAGGTTCTGATGGGCTTTCTTAATTATAGTGACAGAGTGGAGGGAACAGGACAAGTTTTTGGTGCTTTGAACACCTAGAAACCTGCAGCTCTCGACTACTTCCACTGCATCACTGTTGATGTAGACAGGGGCATGTCCTCCACAATGTTTCTTGAAGTCGATGACTATCTCCTTCATTTTACTGACATTGTGGGAGAGATTATTGTCATCACACCATTTCACCAGATTCTCTATCTCTTCCCTGTACTCCGCCTCATCATTGTTTGAGATCTGATCCACTACGGTGGTGTCATCAGCAAACTTGAAAATGGAGTTGGAGCGGAATTTGACCATGCAGTCAGAAGTGTGTAAGGAGTGTCGTAAGGGCTGAGGCCACAGCCTTGCTGGGCATCGGTGCTGAGGATAATCTTGGAGGAGGTGTCATTACCTATCCTTACTGATTGTGTTCTGTGAATTAGGAAGTTTAAGATCAAATTGCAGAGGGAGGAACTGAGCCTTGGGCCATGGAATTTGGAGATGAGTATTGGCCTTGATGAGAACACATCTGGAATACTGCTTACAGCTTCTGTCTCTTTATTTGAAATAGGATATAATTGCATTAGAAACAGTTCAGAGAAGGTTCACTCGGCGCATTCCTGGGATGAAGGGATGATGTTATGCTGAAAGTTTGAACAGGTTGAACATTAGAGTTTAGAAGAATGGGAGACGACCTGCTTGAAACATAAAAGATCTTGAGGGAACTCGAAGGTGTGGATACTGAGTGATGCTTCCTCTTGTGGGAGAACTAAGGAACATTAGTTTAAGAATAAGAGTGTAAGATGGATATGGGGACAATTCTTTTTTCTCAGAAGGTCATTAGTCATAGAAATCATAGAAATGCTACAGTGCAGAAGGAGACCATCCGGCCCATCGAGTCTGCACCAACAATAATCCCACCCAGGTCCTACCCCCTGAGGAATTGTCTTCCCAAGAAGCAGTGGAAGCTGGGACATTGAATTTATTCAAGGTAGAGTTGGACAGGTTTTTGAATGGGGCAGAATCAAGGGTTACATGGGGTCGGCAGGAAAGTGAAAATAAAATCACAATCAGATCAACCACGATCTTATTGAATGGTGGAGCTTGCTTTGCTTGAGAGACCGATTAGCCTCCTTCTGCTCCATTTCCTATATTTCCCTTACTTTTAATATTCCTTCTGTCCTTTTTGATTGCTCATTTATTTTCTCATGATTGCACCCATCCCTAACTCATGGACTGTTATCCAGGCCAACTTCATCCATGCAGATCAGCAGACCATCTCAGGAGACTTAGTTAGAGACTGCAGCAGACTTGAAGTACCCAGGCCTGTATGAGTCACAGGTGGGCCAGCCACCATTCTATTTGACTTGATTTAATTTATTATTGTCATTATTGTTATTGTATTGGGATACAGTGTAAAGCATTGTTTCTTGTTCATTATACAGACAAAACATACCATTCATAGAGTAGGGGAGAAGGAAAGGAGAGGGTGCAGAATATAATGTTGCAGTTTCAGATAGGGTTTAGAGAAAAATCAGCTTAATATATGGTAGGTCCATTCAAAAGTCTGATGTGGCAGGGAAGAAGCTGTTCTTGAGGCGGTTAGTATGTGTTCTCAGACTTTTGTATCTTTTTCCCGACGGAAGAAGGTGGAAGAGAGTATGTCAGGGGTGCGTGGGGTCCTTGATTATGCTGGCTGCTTTTCCAAGGCTGCGGGAAGTGTAAATGGATGGGAGGCTGGATTGCGTGATGGACTGGGCTATGTTAACAACTCTTTGTGATTTATTGCGGTCTTGGTCAGAGCAAGAGTCATACCAAGCTGTGGTACACACAGAATAGATGCTTGCTGTGGTACAGCCGTAAAAATTAGTGAGAGTCGTAGTGGACAGAACCAATTTCCATAGCCTCCTGAGAAAGTAGAGGCATTGGTGGGCTTTCTTAACTATAGCATCAGCATGGAGGGACCAGGACAGGTTGTTGGTAATCTGGATACCTAGAAACTTGAAACTCTTGACCATTTCCACTGCATGACCGTTGAACCTGCTGAGCAGAGTCAAAGGTCAAAGCTTCTGAATTCGAAGCTAAGTGCTGTTTTGCAATGTTATTGAGGCTCTATATTTTGCACTTGCAACATCATCCAAAACAACTCACTTGAACCATAAGTTTATTAGGCTATGCTGAGGGCACAGTTAGCTTCGATACTAAGTTCACTGAAGCATTGACATTAAAATTGACCTTGGTGCTCTGCAGCGAGGACAGATTGATCAGAAGTTCCATCCAACAATCATTGCCGGAAGTGGACATGAGTGGATATAAATTGAGAACAGTTGTGACACACTCCTCCCCACATTGACAGACAGCCTGCCAACATTGGTGGCATGGTGGCAAGGGCAGCATGGTGGCACAGTGGTTAGCACTGCTGTCTCACAACGCCAGGGACCTGGGTTAGATTTCCGGCTTGGGTCTGTGCGGAATTTGCACATTCTCCCCGTGTCTATGTGGGTTTTCTCCCACAGTCCAAAAGACGTGTTCAGTAAGAAGTCTCACAACACCAGGTTAAAGTCCAACAAGTTTATTTGGAATCACAAGCTTTTGGAGTGCTGCTCCTTCATCAGTGGTCCAAAGGCTCGTAATTCCAAAAAAACTGGTGTTGTGAGACTTATTACTGTGCCAATCCCAGTCCAACGCCAACATCTCCACATCAAATGATGTACTGGTTAGGTGCATTGGCCATGCTAAATTCTCCCTCAGTGTATCTGAACAAGCAACGGAGTGTGGCAAGTAGGGGATTTTCACATTAACTAAGCCTACTTGTGACACTAATAAGTAAACTTAAATTTAAACATCTCGTTAAGAGCTACTTGGACAAGGTGGCTAGTGCTTGTGGGACTATAACCCAACATCCAAAGGAGAAAGCAGATAATTGAAGGACAGTAACCGGAAAATATATGAAGAATGTGGGCCCTTCTTGGAATTAAATTGCACTGGCTTTCCTGACCTCTGCTGCTCAAGTAGAAACACCGATTCCGGGTTCAAAGAGGACACAAATCAGGTCATGTCGTAACAACCACAAGGTTGTTGACCTGAAAATTTAACTTTATAAGGGTCTAAAGAATGGAGTTTATGTAGCATAATTACTCCAAAACATTTGCAACATATCTCTCCTTCTCTATGGGAGATCTTTATCTCTCTTGGCCTTCTGTTTAACAGTTGCAGTGAACTCATTCTGGAGGTTTATGTTCTGAGTGATACAGCCTGCAGCAGAGGATCACACTTCTGGCATGGAAATCTGTTCATGTTGGATGTAAAAATGAAACAGAAAACTTGTGGCATTATCCTCAAAACCAAATATGGTCCAAATACAGTTCTAAGAGAAAAATTTTAAGTGTATTTATTCTTATCACAAGTAGGCTTACATTAACACTGCGATGAAGTTACTGTGAAAATTCCCTCGTCGCCACACTCTGGTGCCTGTTTGAGTACACTGAGGGAGAATTTAGCATAGCCAACACACCTAAAATGATGCTTTTAGTGTTTGTCGATATGGCTGTACAGCTATGGTCATATTGAATAACAAACTTCATAAACACAAGTTGCATGTTGGTAGACATGTCACAACAATGATAACTTTTATTTATATAGTGCCTTTAACAAAATAAAACTTCTCAGAACACTTGACAGGGACATTAAAAACCATCTCAAGCCACATAAGTAGTTATCAGGACAAGTGATCGAAGGTTTGGTTAAAGAGATAGACTACCAGACGTGTCTTAACCTCACTATCTTTCTTTGATTTCATTTGAATTGATTTATTATTGGCACATATATTAGTATATGGTGAAAAGTATTTTTTCTTGCATACTATACAGACAAAACATACCGTACATAGAGAAGGAAAGGAGAGGATGCAGTGTTACAGTCATAGCTAGGGTGTAGAGAAAGTTCAGCTTAATATAAGATAGGTCCATTCAAAAGTTTGGTGGCAGCAGGGAAGAAGCTGTTCTTGAGTCGTTACCTCAGTCTGTTGTATCTTTTCCTGGCGGAAAAAGGTGGAGGAGATTGGCCAGGATTTTCCGACCTCGCTCGGGAAGGCTCGTAAAATCCCACCACAGGCCAATGGAAAATTCCGTTCTGCGAGCCTCACCCGCCCTGATTCCGGGGCGGGCGTGCCGGTAAAATTCCGGGCCATTATATCCAGAGTGCGTGAGGTCTTGATTATACTGGCTGCTTTTCCGAGGCAGCGGGAAGTATAGACGGAGTCAATGGGTGAGAGGCTGGTTTCCTCCTTTAAGAGCTGGGGCCTGGCCAGTTGAAGGCATACCCCATCCCCACAAAGGGGGAACAATTAAAATCAGAGATGCTCAAGAGGTCAGAATCAAAGGAGCGCATTTATCTCAGAAGATTGAGGCTGGGTGAGATTACAAAGGTAAGGAAGGTTGAAGCCACTCAAGGTTTGAAAACAAGGATAAGAATTTTTAACTCAAGGAATTGCTCATCTGAGAATCAGTGTAGGTCAGTGAGCACAGGAGTGATAACTGAGTGTGATTTGGTGTGAAGAAGAACATGGACAGCAGAGTATTAGTTAACCTCCAGTTTACAGAGGGCATAATGTGGGAAGTCAGCCAAGAGTGCATGGGAGGGGTTGAGACTGGAGGCAGCAAAGACGTGAATGAGGTTTTCAGCAGTAGATAAGCTAAGGTGGGATGGAATCTATCAATGTTGCAGAGGGGTAGTTTTAGTGATGGCATAAAAATGTGGTTGAAATTTCTTCTTATTGTCACATAATGTGCAACAAACTACACCTGACATTGAATAATTGGTTAAAATATGCAAAGTTCTTCCACCATTTACCACAACTGGAACACCAGACATCATTAATGCTGGGGATAGGGCTTTAAAGAAATATTAAGGGACTTTACAGACAGATTAAATGCACAAACTCAAAGGGTTGTGCCAGCTCGGAAGAACCTGCCATTGGGGGTTTGGATTATGTGTGAGGAGCATTGTTGCAGGGGGATTAAGGGCTATTTTGGTGCCTGTGTGAGAGACTTTGCTCGGGAAAAATGTAATTATTGGCAAAGAATTGGGAGATTGTTCCGGTAAGATGGGATTGGGAGGACGGGGAAAGTGAGAGGCATGGGAGGGAAGAAAAGTATTTATGACAGTAAAAACTGCTGTGGAACTGATTTGAAAAAGTATACTACAGAGGATTGTGGATGTATGCTGTTCCAAAATGTTTCTGCTGCTTTTTATGGGACTTATGTTAACACTTGTTATATAGAGCTTGTGCTTGGTTTAAATAATAAGATAACATCAAAGTCAACCATGTAAAAATGTTCTTGTACTTTGGGCTATGTATCAGTGCACAATTCGATCCGTCATCACTCTGAATTATTGCTGACACAACAACAGTTAAAGTTTATTTATTAGTGTCACAAATAGGCTTACGTTAACACTGCAATGAAGTTACTGTGAACATCCCCTAGTCGTCACACTCTGGCGCCTATTCAGGTAAACTGAGGGATATTTAGCATGGTCAATGTGCCTAACCAGCACTTCTTTTGGACAGCGGGAAGAAACCGAAGCACCCGGAGGAAAGCCGCGCAGACAGGGGGAGAGCGTGCAGACTCCGCACTGACAGTGAACCAAGCTAGGAATCGAACCCAGGTCCCTGGCGCTGTGAGGCAGCAGTGCTAACCACTGTGCCATCCATGTGCCACCGTGCCATGCCCATCAATCACAATCTTCAAAATTATTTGAACTTTGAAATATTGATGGGACACAAGAGTCAGACCTAGTCCATTTTGAATTCTTTGCAAATAAGTGGGTTTTGGGTTTTTCAGGTTCTGAAGTGGGCTTGATACGATGGATATGGAGAGATTGTTTCCACTGGTGGGGAAATCAAAAACACTGGGGGCACAGTCTCAGGATAAGGAGCTGATTATTTAGGACTGAGATGAGGAGAAATTTCTTCACTTAGAGGGTTTGGAATCTTTGGAATTATCTTCCCTCAGAGGGTTTGGATGCTCCATCATTGAATACATTTAAGACTGGGATAAACACATTTTTGGTCTGGATGAATTAAGGTGTATGGGGAAATGGGTGTGAAAATGGAGTCGAGGTCCAAGGTCAGCCATGGTCATATTGAATGGCAGAGCAGCTCAACGGGCTGTGCGGTCTACTCCTGCTCCTATGCTTGAATAGATAAGAGTCATAGAAAGACCCAGCACAGGAGGCCACTTGACCCAGTGTGCCTTTGCCAGTTCTTTGAATGATCCATCCAATTAGACTGACTCCCCTGCTCTTTTGCGTAGTCCTACATACAGTCAGAATCATGGAGGTTTACAGCATGGAAACAGGCCCTTCGGCCCAAATTGTCCATGCCGCCCAGTTTTTACCTCTAAGCTATTCCCAATTGCCCGTGTTTGGCCCACATCCTTCGATACTCATCTTACCCATGTAACTGTCTAAATGCTTTTTAAAAGACAAAATAGTACCCGCCTCTACTACTACATCTGGCAGCTTGTTCCAGACACTCACCACCCTCTGTGTGAAAGAATTGCCCCTCTGGACACTTTTGTATCTCTCCCCTCTCATCTTAAACCTATGCCCTCTAGTTTTAGACTCCCCTACCTTTGGGAAAAGATGTTGACTATCTAACTGATCAATGCCCCTCATTATTTTATAGACCTCTATAAGTTCATGCCTAAGCCTCCAAGGTTCCAGGGAAAAAGTCCTAGTCTATCCAACCTCTCCTTATAACTCAAACCATCAAGTCCCAGTAGCATCCTAGTAAATCTTTTCTGCACTCGTTCTAGTTTAATAATAGCTTTTCTATAATAGGCTGACCAGAAGTGTACACAGTATTCCAAGTGTGGCCTTACCAATGTCTTGTACAACTTCAACAAGATGTCCCAACTCCTGTATTCAATATTCTGACCAATGAAACCAAGCCAAATGCTTTCTTCGCCACCCTGTCCACCTGTGACTCCACTTTCAAGGAGCTATGAACCTTTACCTAATGAACTCTTTGTTCTATAACTCTCCCCAGCGCCCCACCATTAACTGAGTGAGGCCTGTCCTGGTTCAATCTACCAAAATGCATCAGCTCGCATTTATCTAAATTTAACTCCATCTGCCATTCATCAGTCCACTAACCCAATTGATCAAGATTCCTTTGCAATCCTAGATAACTTTCTCCACTGTCCACTGTCCCATCAATCTTGATGTCATCTGCAAACTTACTAACCATACCTCCTAAATTTTAATCCAAATCATTAATATAAATGACAAGTAACAGTGGACCCAGCACCAATCCCTCAAGCACACTGCTGGTCATAGATCTCCAGTTTGAAAAATAACCTTCTACATCCACCCTCTGTCTTCTGTTGTCAAGCCAATTTTGTATTCAATTGGTTACGCACTTTGGATCCTGTGAGATTTAATTTCATGCAACAACCTATCATGCGGTACCTTGTCAAAAGCCTTGCTAAAGTCCATGTAGACAATGTCAAATGCACTGCCATCATCTACCTTCTTGGTTATCCCTTCAAAAAACTCAATCAAATTCGTGAGACATGGTTTTCCACTTTTGGAAATGTGGAAGTTGAGATGCAAATTTCAACTGTTCAAGTACTTTGCTTACTTCTCTCAGAAAATGACTGTTCAACTCACATCCAAAAGCCATTCAGGTTGTGCATTCCAGATCATAACAATTCACAGCGTGAAAAAGTATGCTCCTCGTCTTCCCTCTGGCTTTTTTGACTACAACTTTGACTTCATGTCCTTCGGTCACTGACTCTCCTGCCGGGTGGACACACATTTTTCCATGTGGAAAGTTTATGAAATAATGCTTTTGGGAGCATGCTTTTGTTGGTGCAATGCATTTTGGGAGTACATATGCACACCCCGCCCCCCCCCCCCCCCCCCACAAGTTTTTCCAACCTAAATGGACAAAACGTATTGGGAGCAGGTACCAGTCATGGGGTTGGCATATGGAACAGTGGTTAGCACTGCTACCTCACAGCTAACACTGGTTAACACTGCTGCCTCACAGAGCCAGGCACCCGGGTTTGATTCCTGGCTTGGGTCACTGTCTGTGCGGAATCTGCACGTTCTCCCCGTGTCTGCGTGGGTTTCCTCCGGGTGCTCTGGTTTTTTTCCCACACTCCAAAGACATGCTGGTTAGGTGCACTGGCCATGCTAAATTCTCCTTCAGTGTACCTGAATAGGCCCTGGAGTGTGGGATTTTCACAGTAACTTCATTGCTGTGTTAATGTAAGCCTACTTGTGGCTAATAATAAATAAAGCAACATTCCCAATACCTCTGTGGCTCCTCTGTGGGGACACAATTTGGTAAAAATGCACAGCATGAATACAAGCAATAAGTGTCCTTATTACGAATCACAGACTGAATTAATAAGTATTTTCACAATTATTTTTGAAGGAATGGTAGCACAGGGCGGCATGGTAGCACAGTGGTTAGCACTGCTGCTTCACAGCTCCAGGGACCTGGGTTCGATTCCCGGCTTGGGTCACTGTCTGTGTGGAGTTTGCACATTCTCCTCGTGTCTGCGTGGGTTTCCTCCGGGTGGTCCGATTTCCTCCCACAGTCCAAAGATGTGCGGGTTAGGTTGATTGGCCATGCTAAAATAGCCCCTTAGTGTCCTGAGATGCGTAGGTTAGAGGGATTAGTGGGTAAAATATTTGGGATATGGGGGTAGGGCCTGGGTGGGATTGTGGTCGGAGCAGACTCGATGGGCCGAATGGCCTCTTTCTGTGCTGTAGGGTTTCTATGATTCTATGATTCTATGAACGTAAAGTTTCCAATCTGCTCTGATTCCGCTTTGACCATTATTAGTGATATATCCTCAGAAATGTTCGTTACAAAAGAGGATCCTGGAAAAAGAAATAATTCTGATGTGTAACACAAAGTGATTGCCAATCTCGTTGATCTATCTTAATGCCTTGTTGCTTCACCAGCCTTCATTTCTCTTTCTCAATGCGCCAGGAAGGGAAAGGTAACTGCTTCTCAAGGATTTAAAGCTTTGTAAAGAGAATGTGATTTCTACTTAGACATTGCCTGTTGAAAGAAAAACCTCGTTACAAACATGCGCATCGCTGCAAATAACTTCCACTTTGCCCTGAGCAAGGTACAAATAAAAAAGCTGTCCTCTTTAAATGTAATGAGCCAAGGTGAATGCAAGCCAGATGTTTCTCTGGTTTCTCAAAGCTAAATCTGTTCTTGCTGATTTTTGACTGCCATTGATGTAACGAGCAGTTATCGCTTCCTTCATGCAGCAAAAATGTTCACAGATCAGATTCTCTCGGCAATTTGCGGAATGGTGGCTGTGTATTTTATTGAAGAACGTTTTGAGATGCTTGAAAGCATCGCTCGGCTCTGGTTGCATTGTCTGCGGCTGTCGTGTTAACAAGGAAATTATTGTGCCGTGATTGCTCCTTTGCTTTGGTGCAGGTCTGGGATCTTTAGTTCAGCTTGCACACCAGCACTATATCTAGGAGATTAATGAAGAGTACCGCGCTGTGGTAGTTTTAAACAGAAAGGGGACTGATCAGACCACTGTCATCTGCGCCTCCAACAGTACCTTAAAAGATAAATAACAAAGAAACATTAATTTCTGACACGTGAATAGAAATTAATCTTGGGACAGTTAAGTCTTGAGGGAAAACTTTCTTTCCTCACCATGTTTAATTGGCCCAAATTAATTTATACGATTGTCATTTTTGTGAGGCAATCATTGCTTCTTGTCACATAATGATGGCCTTTAGTCTCTATCTTCCAGGCTTGTCGGTTCTTCTGGCCCTTTGGCATTTATCACCAGGCCCTTAAGTTTCTTCATGACAATCCGCAGATTGATAGTCACTCTGAATGTCTACGTGAATGTCACCTTGGTTAAAAGACTCATCAGAGGATTTTTCAACCCTCAGAACACCTACTTTACCTTCAAAAAAATCAGCGCGACATCCATAGAACCTGCGAAGAGGTGTCAGAGAAATGGTCAGTCGTGAAAGTATATCATTGCAAATGTCCACTCGCTCAATCTGGCACCAGGCTACAATGCAATCTATGCAATGCAGGGGGGATAGAACAGAGATAAAAGTGAAGAATGGTTGTAAGGTCAAATGCCTTGCAGCATTCTGACTTTCCATCTGCAACTGTTCTGGTTCTGTCTCTGCACTGACATGCGAGGGGAATCTCCTCGCTACGTGAGGGAGAAAGGGATGGAAGGTTATATTGATAGGGTAACATGAAGTAAGGTGAGAGGAGGCTTGTGTGTTGTATAAAAACTGGTAGGATCCAAATGGCCTGAATGGCTTGGCTCTGTGCTGTAACTTTGATATAATTTGATAAAAGGGATGGTTTCCCAATCCACTCCTTATCATTGTGTGAACATTTGTCATGTAAGAGGAAAGTCAGCGCGTGACGTTGGTTTGTGCTGGAGAGTGGTGAACATGGGTTCAAATCCCACCACGCCAATTAGTGGGATTTAAATTTGATTAAAAAAAAGGATCTGGGAATATGAAACCAATCTCATTAATGATGACAATGAAACTGCTATTATAATCCATCCGGTTGACTGACGTTGTTCAGGGAAGGAAATCTGCCATCCTTATCTGGGCTGGATCACGTTTGACTTGAGGCCCACAGCCGTGTGGTTGACTCTGAATTGCCCTCTGCAATGGCCCAGCAAACCACTCAATTCAAGGACATTTTGGGATGGGCAACAATTGCTGGCCTCTCCAGTGACACCTCAACCCAATGAAAGAATTGTTAAAAATCTATTTGACCGAAGGTTGTTTTTAAAGACAAATGTGAAATTGTGTTCAAGTAATTGAGAGTTGTTTACCTTTTCCAAGCAAATGTAATTCTGGCATTATAAATTTGTAAATTTGGACAGCTGAGATTAAAGACAAACTTATACAGCAACATTAAAGATTAGTATTCCAATTCTCTTGCCGCACCGAGTGAAGTTTATTTATTTAGTCACAAATAAGGCTTGTATTAACACTGCAATGAAGTTACTGTGACGTTAGTGATGCACTAAAGCAGACTTTCATTGGTTTCCATAGCTATTAATTCCAGGAGCAGGCCATGTATCTATCCCCAGGGACTTATAGCTTGAGGGATGCCTCTCCACATCAAGCGTGGCTGACCAGGAGTCTCTCCCATTCTTACTGCCGGCCATTGGCATGTTTGGAAGGATTTGCAGGTTGAGGTTGACACACTCAAACTGTTTCACCACGTTATCAACGCACTTTCCCTGGCCATCAAGTCCTGGAGTGGGACTTGAACCCGAAGCTCCGAGCTCCGACACAGGGACACTATGCACTAGGCCACAAGACCTCCTAAGGATTAGTACACAAATAGATGTAATCGATATAAGTATTGCCGAAGAAAGTAATGTTTTCCACCTTGCACTCATCAGGGCAGATTCGCAAGAATACCAAATCTCAAAGGGAACAACAATCTATTCTGCACAAGAAGAGGGTGTTGATATAGAATCATAGAATCCTTACAGTGCAGAAGGAGGCCATTCAGCCCTTCGAGCCGGCACCGACCACAATCCCATCCAGGCCCTATCCCCGTAACCCCACGTATTTACCCTGCTAATCCCCCTGACACTAAGGGGCAATTTAACATGGCCAATCAACCTAACCCGCACATCTTTGGACTGTGGGAGGAAACTGGAGCACCCAGAAGAAACCCATGCAGACATGGGGAGAATGTGCAAACTCCGCACAGTCACTCGAGGCTGGAATTGAACTCAGGTCCCTGGCGTTGTGAGGCAGCAGTGCTAACCACTGTGCCAATGTGCCACCCCATGAGGGATTGGGAAACCATCCCTTTTATCAAATTATATCAAAGTTACAGAACAGAGGCAAGCCATTCAGGCCATTTGGTCCCTACCAGTTTTTATACAACACACAAGCCTCCTCTCACCTTACTTCATGTTACTCTATCAGCATAATCTTCTATCCCTTTCTCCCTCCTGTAGTGAGTAGATTTCCCTCGCATGTTTGTGCTGAAATGTAGAGACAGAACTAGATTGGCAAGTGGACTCTCTTTGGTGGAGTCGTTGCGATGGAGAATGCACGAGGGAGCAGTTAATGCCAAGCTTTGGTTCAAAATAAATGAACATAAAGTATGTAACGGGGGTGGAATTTTCCAGCCGCTGACGCCAGCAGGATTTTCCAGTCCCGCTGCACTGAACGGAGATTTGGCGGAGGATCAAATTTCCGCCCTTGCTCGCAGCGGTGGCGGAATGTGAACGGCTGGAAAATTCCGGCCAGGATATCCTAGTTAGGCTATTTCTTCCTCAAACAGCAAACTGCTGCTGCTGCTTGTAGCTGCCCGTGCCAGGAGATCTGCTGTTATGGTGTATCATACTCATCTGTTTTGCGCTATCCTCACACATCCAGTAACGTGTGTGTGACCGCTCTGTGACGTACCTCATCCAACCCTTCTTCTTGTTGCCCTCCGCTTGCCCTCGAGAAGAGATCTATGTAGCTTTTCAGCCCGGTGAAATACTGACATTTTCTTTTCTGGTTGTCACTTTTGGATGTTCCAGCAGAAGATCTTGCAACTTCTGACATCTCTTCACCTGTCTTATAATCGGCAGGGGGAATTTTTAGGGTGCACCTTCGCTCTCACATTTCAAAGGTGTTTATTTTCTTCCACAGATCTTTATTTTTTGTCCAACTTTCTGAGGTTATACAGAAAGGTGGATAGAATGTAGAATATTTTGACTTTTCCTTGTTGCAAGCTGGAGTTTTCTTTTTAGCATATCATTTATCTTCCACAAACAATCCTTCCTCAAAATATCAAGTTGCAAACGTGCAGGACGGTTAAGCCGATTTAAAATCAGATGGGATTGCTTTTCACATTATCAAAGGGCTGATTTCCCATCACGGTCAGTTTAGTTCACTGATTTAGATTGCTAATGGTGGCAACTGAAGGGGTCCTTGTGATCAGAACAAGGAAAGTTATTGATCACTGTGAATATCAGGAATAACTTATAAAGTTTGTTCACCTTCAGAGGCAGAAACAAATGTTTCCGCAAGAAACTACAAAGGGTTGTGAATGTAGTGCAGTCCATCACACAAACCAGCCTCCCATCCATTGACCAAAAGATAAAATGCTGGAAAATCTCGGCAGATCTGGCAGCATCTGTAAGGAGAGAAAAGATGTTTTAAGTGCAGATGACCCTCCTGTCAAAGCTTTGACAAAGGATCATCTAGATTTGAAACGTCAGCTCTTTTTTCTCCTTACAGGAGCTGCCAGACCTGCTGAGATTTTCCAGCATTTTCTCTTTTGCTTTCAGATTCCAGCATCCGCAGTAATTTGCTTTCCTCCCAATCATTGACTCTGTCTACACTTCCCGCTGCCTCGGAAAAGCAGCCAGCATAATCGAGGACCCCATGTAACCCGGACATTCTCTCTTCCACCCTCTTCCATTGGGAAAAAGATACAAAAGTCTGAAAACATGTACAAATAGACTCAAGAACAGCTTCTTCCCTGCTGCCATCAGAATTTTGAATGGACCTATCTTATATTAAGTTGATCTTTCTCAACACTCTAGCTCTGACTATAACACTATATTCTGCACCCTCTCCTTTCCTTCTCCCCTGTGTACTCTATGCACAATATGCTTTGTCTGTATAGTGCTCAAGAAACAATACTTTTCACTGTATACTAATACATGTGAATCTAATCAAATCAAATCAAAAATGATGGGTCTCTTCTCTCCCTGCCCACTTGTGCATTCTCATCAACATTTCACGAGATTGTTCCATATTTTTGGAGAATTGTTTTGTGTGTTCCAAAGGTATCTGCAAACACTGCTGTGGTAGCATTGCAAAGGGGGAAGGGGTGCTCTATGGCTTCTGGAAATGGGTGTGAAGTCTTTGGAGTGTTCAAAGGCAGTGTTGAGTGACCTGAACTATCTTTCTGCATTGGGCCCTCATCCAGATGCTGATCTTTTTACTTCATCTCCACTCTTGCAGTGGGATTTGAACCCATGACCCGAAAGCATTAGCCTGGGCCTTTGGATTACCAGTGCTCTAGTAACAACATTACCACAATGCCACCATCTCTCTCCCTCCCCACCCACCGCTCATCCAAATGCTGCACCAATCTGCTTCAAGTTGCCAAAGTTTGTTTCAAGTAGGAGGGTGATGAATTAGTCACACCCAGGCCTGATTGGGCTGGTTCATTTGGCCTGGGAGGGGAGAATCATAGAATACGTGCAGTGCAGCAGGACAACAACACCAACAACACTCCCAGCCAGGCCCTATCCCCGTAAACACACGTATTTACCCTGCCAATTCCCCTGACACTGAGAGGAAATTGGGACGTATGGAAATTGGTCTGTAGAAATGAGAATAAAGCACTTGCCACGTTCTCCTGCCACAATATTTCGAGCAGTCCATGAGAATTAGCTTGGCATTGTCCATACCAGCGGAGAGTTCGCCCCCTGATACCCATTGATTCCACTTTCACTAAGGCTCCTTGATGCCACACTCGATCGAATGCAGCCTCAATTATCAAGGACTGTCACTCTCACTTCACCTCTGGAATTCAGCTCTTTTGTCCATGTTTGAACCAAGGCTGTAATGAGGTCAGGAGCTGAGTGACCCTGGCGAAACCCAAACTGGGCGTTACTGAGCAGGTTATTGCTGAGCAGGTGCTGCTTGATAGCACTGTTGATGACCCCTTCCATCACTTTACTGATGATCGAGAGTAGACTGATTGGGTGGTAATTGGCCGGGTTGGATTGGTCCTGCTTTCTGTGTACAGCACATACCTGGGCAATTTTCCACATGGTTGGGTAGATGTGAGTGTTGTAACTGTACTGGAAGAGCTTGGCTAGGGGAGCGGCAAGTTCTGTAGCACAAGTCTTCAATACTTTTGCCGGAATGTTATCAGGGCCCATTGCCTTTGCAGTATCCAGTGCCTTCAACCGCTTCTTGATATCACGTGGAGTGAATCGAATTGGCTCTCCCTCCTTCCTTTTTAAACAGTGGGGTTATGTTTGCCACCCTTCCATTTGCCGGGACTATTCCAGAATCTACAGAATTTTGGAAGATGACAACCAACATGTCCACTATTGAGTGTCTTTAAGACAGAGGTAGATAGCTTCTTGATCAATAAAGGCATCAAGGGAGACGAGGAGAAGGCAGGAGAATGGGGATGAGAATCATATCAGCCATGATTGTATGGTGGAGCAGATTTGATGGGCCAAATGGCCTAATCATGCTCTTATATCTTATGGTCTTATTTACATGGCCACCTCCTTTGGTACCCTGGGATGTAGATTATCAGGCCCTGGGCATTTATCAGCTTTCAGTCCCATTAATTTCTCTGGCACTATTTTTCTCATAATATTAATTTCTTCCAATTCCTCCTTCTTATTAGACCGTATAACACAATCTATAATGATGGTTAGTGAAACGGGCTTTACAAATTGAATGCTGGACATGTCACCAAAGATTCTCAAATTTCATACTAAATTAACAAACGTGTCACCATTTATATTGACTAAATGTAAATTTAGCTTCTTGAGAAACATTTTGTCATTGTGTGGCCCCTTTAAGGAGGGGGGGTGACTCCTTAGGGCCATGTGATCGGGCTGCACCCTATGGAGTGGCAGCATGTGAAGCCGAGCCAATCGGGTGCAATGGCCCATGTCCTGGGTTGGGGAGGATCCTCAGTTGGATCCAAGGAAGAGAAGTTATATATTCAGTTCTGTCAGACCCTTGTCTGTATATATCTATTTATCATTGGTAGAACATAGAACATAGAACAGTACAGCACAGAACAGGCCCTTCGGCCCACGATGTTGTGCCGAGCTTTATCTGAAACCAAGATCAAGCTATCCCACTCCCTATCATCCTGGTGTGCTCCATGTGCCTATCCAATAATAAACCCTTTATAACTTTAAGCCAGAACGAGTCACCTTCTAAGTTATTGCATATTTAGAAGATTATTATTCAAGATACAATATCAGTGTCTACTTCCATTTATGATATTATTTAGTACTAACTTGCCCGCAATAAAATTGTGTCCACCCATCACTTTGATTGAGGGTCTTTTTTTAATGAATTCTTCAAAGTTTTGGGAAGATTAAAAATAAAAACACATGTTCCCAAGGGAATTTTTCATCATGTCTCATGTCTCCAGCTGTTTGGGCCATTAATGCAGTTTAAAAAAGACAGGGTACTGAATAGATTAAGAGAGACACTGCGTAAAGAAATAGGTGATGTCCAACCAGAAATGGTTGAGATTTGGGCTGAATCCAAGTCTTTGGGAGCACACATACCAGGCGAAATTTAGATGATTAGTTTATTTATTCTGTTTTCCACCTTAAAACAGGTGTACCAAACTTGGAATGGCTCCTGTTCCAATCAAAACCACAAGAAACTACAAAGGTTTGTGGTTGTAGCCCAGTCCATCAGATAAACCAGCCTGCCATCTATTGACTCTGTCTACACTTCTGCTGCTTCAGAAAAGCAGCCAGCATAATCAAGGACCTCATGCACCCTGGACATACTCTCTTCCACCTACTTCCGTCGGGTAAAAGATACAAAGGTCTGAGGTGTTGTACCAACCGACTCAAGAACAGCTTCTTCCCTCCTGTCGTCAGAATTTTGAATGGACCTACCTGATATTGAGTTGATCTTTCTCTACTCCCTAGCTATGACTGTAACACTATATTCTGCACCCTCTCATTTCCTTTTCCCCTATGTATCTATGTCCGATTAGTGCACTGGAAACAATACTTTTCATTGTATCAATAATAAATCAAATCAAATAAAAGAAAAGACCTTGCCCATTGCAAAGGCTTTGTCTGGCCTTATTGAACTTCAAAGAACAAAGAACAGTATAACATAGGAACAGGCACTTTGGCCCATCAAGTCTGTGCCAACACAGATGCCTTTCTCATCTAATATTTTCTTGTCTCTACATGGTGCATATCCCTCTATTCCCTGCCTATTCATGTATCTATCCTAATGCCTCTTGAACGTTGTTATAGAATCTGCTTCCACCACCTCCTCTGGCAGCGCGTTCTAGGCATTCATCATCCTCTGAGTGAAAAAGTGTCCCTTACATCTCTTTTAAACTTTACCCCTCTCACTCTCAACCTATGCCCCCGAGTAATTAACCCTTCGACCTTGGGAAAAAGACTCTGACTATCCACTCTATCCAAGCCTGTCATAATCTTGTAAACCTCTATCAGGTCTCCTCTCAGCCTCTGATGCTCCAGTGAAAACAATCCAAGTTTGTTCAACCTTTCTTCATAGTCCATATCCTCCAAACCAGGCAACATCCCGGTATCCTTTTCAATGTATCAACATCCTTCCGGTGGTGTGGTGACCAGGATTTACACAATACTCCAAATGCGACCTAACCAAAGTCTTATACAGCTGCAACATTATTTTCCAATTCCTATACTCGACGCCCCGACCGATGAAGGCCAGCATGCCATTGCGCTTTCTTGATCAACTTGTCCTCCTGAGTTGCCACCTTCAGGGAACTTCAGGGCATGTCTAGATACTTCTTTCAAATCACTCTACAGTCTACTTGCTCCAGTGAATTACGTAACAGAAACAGGTATATAATACCAGCAATACAGTTTCTGTGCTGAATAATGATCTCTGCAGAGCTTGTTTTCTGTGACTTATGTTGATTGCTAGTTCAAATTCTTAATTAGCATTGGTTACAGAGAAAAATATTATTCACCTTGGTTGATTATTCTCAAAGTTCCTGCAGTAACAACCTTGGATAATTATTAATCACTTGGTTATAGCGAGTGATTATTACCATTTCTCAGTAATTATTCATGGATTCAGCTGAAGCCAGGCTGTGTGATGATACATTAAATTGATTGGCCTATTAGCTGGCCATGTACAAAGGTAAAAGATACAAGCCTGGAAATTATGCTGTGTGGTATTATTGAACGCATGTTTACCATGTTCTTTTCAAATCCCTTCATCTGTTATTTTAACAGAGGTGTTAGTTCAATTAAAACAAAGAGGTTAACAGCTCTATTACTGTGGCAGACAGGAGAATTTGCTATGCGTGCATTTAGCTTTCGTAGAATAATGCACGGTGTAATTTTTACTGTATGTTATTGGGATTCAGACTATGTAGTAAATTCCATATTTAGAATCATAGAATAGAAGCCCTACTGTGTAGAAGGAGGCCATTTGGCCCCATCGAACCTGCACAGATAACAATTCTACCTAGGCCCTATCCCTGTAACCCCACGTATTTAACCTGCTAAACCCGCTGACACACTCAGGAGCAATTTTGCATAGCCAATCAACCTAACCAGCACGTCTTTCGGACTGTGGGAGGAAACTAGGGCACCTGGAGGAAACCCAACACAGGGAGAATGTGCAGACTCTGTACAGACAGTGACCCAAGGCTGGAATTGAACCTGGTTCCCTGGCGCTGTGAGGCAGCAGCACCAATCACTGTGCCACCGTGCCGTCCAAGTAGTGAGCAACATGACAAGGAGGTAGTGGGAATAAATACTATTAGAAGTGATCAGTCATCTTATTTCAGGTGCCTATCTCATAAATAGAGAATGGATGCCAACACTTGTATTTTGAGGATGCTGTCAGCTGTCTGTACAGAAACAACCTTTCAGATGTGCACTCAAAGGAGTATGTGTGGTGGAGCTGTATCATGTGATTTGGGTGGGTAAGTAGTGTTCATTACTCATTATCAGCATTAAGTGTTAATGAGATTTTAAAAAAAGGCAAAATCATTATGTCACTGTGCTATCTCCATTTTGATAGCTGGAATATTGTCCTCAATGGGGCAAAACACCCACTGTTTGAGAGCTTTTAGCATCCTGCTGGAAATCCTATTCAAATTGCATCAACTCTCTATTGGACTCTTGGCTATAAGACTCCCCTGCCATCCCTGCATATGAGTGTTATTCCTCAATCATGGCCTCACGCTGGCCAATCACAATGGCAAAAAGGTAAAATATTGATATAGGCAGAGGAATTTTCCAGGCCCAATGGAGATGGCCTTGAAAGCAGGAGTGTTGGCAATATAGCGGAGGAAGGCATCAGATGTGGAACTTGCTACCTTCGGCAGCGGGCATCCAAATGCCTAGCGGAGCCAATTAGGGGCCACATCCCTCTTGGGAGAGCTCACTGCCATGTAGGGAGACCATCGGGTAAATGCTGATGGCTGGTTCCTATTTTTGGAAATATCATGGCTCCTTATGGCCAATGTCCACCTGTGGAAATGGCACCATGGGTGCCCCACAACCATTCCATCCCTACTCTCCCCCCACTCACCAGAGTCTTGTTGCCTGGCCCCAGTATCCTCGCAAAACTCTACTTGCTCTTCAAGTGTGCCTCAGCATTGAGGTGCCTTCATCCTGGAACTGTAGCCTCAACACTGGCCACCATTAGTGGTGGCGCTACTGAGCTGCCAGCTCGCTGAATCTGTCTGGGTGCAGAAAGGGGCTAAGTAATCTTTTTAGTCAGTTCTAACATACATCACTCTATAAGTTCCTCTCAAACATTTGTACAGTGGAAAGAAGACGCATTTGAAATCAGATAATCCTACAGTGCAGAAGGAGGCCATTTGGCCCATCGAGTCTGCACTGACCACAATCCCACCCAGACCCAATCCCCATGACCCCATGCATTTATCCTGCTAGTCCCCCTGACACTCAGGCACAATTTAGCATGGTCAATCCACCTGACCCGCACATCTTTGGATTGTGGAAGGAGCACCCGGTGAAAACCCACGCAGACACGGGGAGAATGTGCAAACTCCACACAGACAGTGACCCAAGCTGGAATTGAACCCAGGTCCCTGGCGCTATGAGGCAGCAGTGCTAACCACTGTGCCACCATGCCACCCACTAATGCTTTGCCTCAGTGCACAAATAATTGAAGTGCTGGACACATCCAGGTGAAATCGATTCCTTGTCTGGAATAGAAGCTCATTCAGCTGAATTGTATTTGATTTGGATGAGGGGACAAGAACATCCACTCATTCGGCTTGTTGTGCACAGGATCAGGTGTACATATTATTCTCTCTGTATTAATCATTATGCAGAATAAACCAACCAAAGAGGAAGACCAGGAGAAAATAAGGAGGTTTTCATTACTACAATATTACGCTGCAGTTATGGGCAGTGGCACGGTGGTTAGCACTGCTGCCTCACAGCGCCAGGAACCTGGGTTCGATTGCCAGCTTGGGTTACTGTCTGTGTGGAATCTATACGTTCTCCTGGTGTGTGGGTTTCCTCCGGGTGCTCCGGTTTCCTCCCACAGTCCAAAAGACGTGCTGGTTAGATGCATTGACCATGCTAAATTCTCCCTGAATGTACCTGAACAGGCACCGGGGTGCGGCGGCTCGGGGATTTTCACAGTAACTTCATTGCAATGTTAATGTAAGCCCACTAATAAATAAACTTTTAAAAATCTTTAAACACTTGGCTGCCAGCTTGGATATAAATGAGGAAAAAACAGTTTTTACTGATTACAGACAATGTGAAAGATAAATCAATAGCAGCCTTCTGCAGAACAATATGAGGCAGATGGTATATGGGGAAAAGAGATGGAGGTAGTCAGAGGTGTGGCAAATGGGAAAATAAACATCAATGCAGAACATGAATTAATCAGTGAGTGAGAACATTTTCAGATCAAGATGGCTTTCACAGAATATAATCAAATCAAATCAAACTGACCTCATTGTTTACCATTGCAATTTTATAGAATGTTAATAATTTAATCACCACCACAGATTTATTTTTTTCTTTAACATCAGCTGAAAAGCTTCAGAAAAATAATGAAATTCCCAAGCTTTCCTTTTTTATATTAGTGTCACAAGTAGACTTACATTAACATTGCAATAAAGTTACTGTGAAAATCCCCTTGTCGCCACACTCTGGCGCCTGTTCGGGTACACCAAGGGAGAATTTAGCATGGCCAATGCACGTAACCAGCACATCTTTCAGACTGTGGGAGGAAACCAAAGCACCCGGAGGAAACCCACGCAGACACGGGGAGAATGTGCAGACTCCGCACAGACAGTGACCCAAGCCGGGAATCAAACCCAGGTTCCTGGTGCTGTGAAGCAGCAGTGCGAAACACTGTGCCACCATGCCACCAGTTTTCACACAGTGCTTGAATTTTAAAATTACCATAGATGTTGCTATTTCTCCCTATTCCCATTCAAACCCATCCACATTTTTGAACCACTTGAACTACTTTCATGCATAGATTTGATAATTGCTATGGACTCTTAAAATATAAAGTATTGCTGTTTATTGCTAAAATATATACCATTCAATAATAACTGTGTGATTGTAAAGCAAAACAGAAGAGGTAAAGTTAAATAGAGTCCTTCAGAACACAATGCAGAATACCAATTACAGCATCCTCCCAAAAATTGTGATCACGCGGCATACCATCAGGGAAATGATCTCTCTCTTACATAGCAGAACATATCGTAGCTCTTTCGATGTTTTAAAATTCCTTGTGCTATTTAATATCATGTCAGCATGCATTAAAGTTCTGAATGGAAATACTGTTAAATTCTAGAATACTGCTATTTTAATTTGATCTTTTGGTTTGATTTATTATTGTCACGTATTGGGATACAGTGAAAAGTATCGTTTCTTGTGTGCTATACAGAACAAAAACATACCATTCATAGAGTACATAGGGAACAAGCAAGGAGAGGGTGCAGAATATGGTGTTGCAGTTACAGATAGGGTGAAGCGAAAGATCAGCTTAATATATAATTGGTCAAAAGTCTGATGGAAGCAGTAAGGAAGCAGTTCTTGAGCGGGTTGGTACGTGTTCTCCGACTTTTGTATCGTTTTCCTGATGGAAGAAAGTGAAAGAGAGTATGTCCGGGGAGCGTGTGGTCCTTGATTATGCTGGCTGTTTTTCCAAGGCGGTGGGAAGTGTAGACAGTGTCAATGGATGGGAGACTGGTTTGTGTGATGAATTGGGCTACATTCAAAATCCTTTGTAGTTTCTTGTCTTGGGCAGAACAGGAGCCATACCAAGCTGTAATACGTCTAGAAAAGATGTTTTCTGCGGTCATTCTTTAAAAATTGGTGTGAGTGAAGAAAACCTCCATGATCTCAGTCGATATAATGGCCATAATTTCCAACCAGCACCAGAAAAAGATGGCCGCAGGAATTAGAAGAAGTAAATATATTCTTACCTGACCTTGACAATTAAGCTGACACTTCCGATTGCCAGTACTGCTTGCGGCCTGCATTGAAAGGCTCCACGCAGGCCCCAGTTCAAACCTGTTGGGTGTGGACCATTGGCCAGGTCTTCAGGTCAGTTGTGTGTCTGTGTGTGTAGGGGTGGCGGAAGTGGTGGGGGGTGGGGTGGGGTGGGGGGGTGGGGTGGCAGGGGGGAGGGTGGTGGCGGGGGCGGGGAGTTGATTGGTTTAGATTCTCTGTTAAAATACTTTCTTTGACTTGATTGATCACATCATTGTGATGGATGATGCGATCCTCTACAACCAATCAAAGCGGAGAATTTGTCAATTTTGTGCTTGCAGCCAAGAAACTTTCCTCCATTGAAGTAAAAATTGAGAGAAGTGTAAGGTGGTCTGTCACCTCACTATTACCAATGTTAGACCATCACACAAAAGTCAAACCCTACCCTCAGATGTCCACAAAAACCAAGGTAAATGTTTTTCTAAAACTCCAAAGGACTCAAACATATTCTTATCCTAAGCACCATTTTAAATAAATAGAATTATATAATTAAAAAGTATAGATTTTCATCTTTTAAATTAATAGAATCATAGAATCCCTACAGTGCAGAAGGAAGCCATTCAGCCCCTCAAGCCTTCACCGACTACAATCCCACCCAGGCCCTACTCCTGCAGCCCCACATATTTACCCTGCTAATCCCCTGACACGAGGGTCAATTTAGCATGGCCAATGCATCTAACCAGCACATCTTTGGACTGTGGGAGGAAACCAGAGCATCTGGAGGAAACCCATGCAGACACGGGGAGAACGTGCAAACTCCACACAGACCTGAGGCCGGAATTGAACCCAGGTCCCTGGCGCTGTGAGACAGCAGTGCTAACTACTGGGCCACCGTGCCACCCAATACTTTGGTAAGCTTAATCTGAAATCTATTTTAATGTCATTCACTAAATAAGTATATTAGAGAGAGAACAAGGAATAGATTATTGTTAATGATAATAGCAGATGAATATTTTATAACATTTCTCTATCTGTTATATCAACCAGTAGCATTAACCCATTTATTTCACCATTAAAAACTGATTTAACTTTTACTATCATGTGGGTAAAACATTTGAAAGATTTATCATTCTAAGTTCTTTCACCATCCAGGAACATACTTGATAAAATGGTTGTGTTTTGGAGGAAGCAATTGTAATCTACCATTTTGTCATCTGTTTTAGATGACTGTTCATTTCGAACTTTCTGTCCAAGTAATTGAGAACTGACACTGCATTTCAAAGCATTTTGGCAGATATAGCAAAAGGTAGCACTTATGATAAATATTTGAGTATTTTCAGCCTCCTTTTCGTGTCATTTAATGTTCCAAGACATGAGTGTTTGTGAATAGAATCTCAAATCTATTCTAAAGAATGTGGACATTTGGATAATAATGGTCGGATTGGGTATAGTTAACATGGATTCAGGAATGGAGAATCATGTTTGACGAACCTGTCAGAGTTTTTTTGAGGATGTTACAGAATTGATAAAGGGAAGTCAGTGGGTGTAGTATACTTGGATTTTCAGAAGGCTTCTGGGACGGCACATTGGTACAGTGGTTAGCACTGCTGCCTCACACTGCCAGGGACCCAGGTTCAATTCCGGCCTTGGGTCACTGTCCGTGTGGAGTTTGCACTTTCTCCCCGTGTCTGTGTGGGTTTCCTCCGGGCGTTCCAGTTTCCTTCCACAGTCCAAAGATGTGTGGGTTAGGTTGATTGGCCGTGTGAAATTGACCCTAGTGTCAGGGGGATTAGCTGGGTAAATGTGTGGGGTTATGGGAATAGGGCCTGGATGGGATGTTGTCGGTACAGACTTGATGGGCCGACAACATCTGTACTGTAGGGATTCTATGTGGGATACGATTTTGATTTGATTTATTATTGTCACATGAATTGGGATACAGTGAGAAGTATTGTTTCTTGCACGCTTTTGTTTTTACAGACAAAAGCATACCGTTCATCGAGTACATAGAGGAGAAGGAAACGAGAGAGTGCAGAATGTAATGTTACAGTCATAGCTAGGGTCCAGAGAAAGATCAACTTAATGCAAGGTAGGTCCATTCAAATGTCTGATGGCAGCAGGAAAGAAGCTGTTCTTGAGTCGGTTGGCACGTGATCTCAGACTTTTGTATCTTTTTCCCGGCAGAAGAAAGTGGAAGAAAGAATGTCCAGAGTGCATGGGGTCCTTGATTATGCTGGCTGCTTTTCTGAGGAAGTTGGAAGTGGAGATGGAGTCAATGGATGGGAGGCTGGTTTGCGTGATGGACTGGGCTACATTAATAAACCTTTGTAATTTCTTGCAGTCTTGGTCAGAGCAGGAGCCGTACCAAGCTGTGATACATCCAGAATGGATGCTTTCTATGGTGCATCTGTAAAAATTGTGAGAGTTGTAGTGGACATGCCGAATTTCCTTAGCCCTCTGAGAAAGTTGGTGGGCTTTCTTAACTATAACGTGGGCGTGGAAAGACAAGGACTGATCGTTAGTGATCTGGACACCTGGAAACTTGAAGCTCTCGAACATTTTCACTTCATCCCCATTGATGTAGATAGGGGCATGTCCTCCTCAAATTGATGAATATCTCCTTTGTTTCACTGAGAGGAGGTCATATACTGGCATTCTGAATTACATATACTGAGGATGCTGGCAAAACTCGGCAGGTCTGGCAGCATCCATGGAGTGATAAATAGAGAGAATACTTTGAGTCCATATGACTCTACTTCAGAGCTAGAGAGACATTTCTTTACTCAAAGGGTTGTGAATCATTGAAATTCATTGCCCCGAGGGCTGTAGACGCTCCGTCATTGAGTATGTTTAAAGCAGAAGTTGACAGATTTCTAAATACCAGTGACGTAAAGGGTTATGGGGATAGTGTAGGTAAAGGGCATTGAAATGGATGATCAACCATGATCATATTAAATGGCATAGTGGATTTAATGGGCTGAATGGCCTTTTCCTATGTTTCTATGAACATGAAGTCTAGTTTCAATACACATGTCTCCAAATGACTCATTGGGCGGGATTTTCCAGCCGTGCTTGCCCTGAAACCGGAAAATCCTGCCTGAGGTCAACAGACCTACCCATGGTCCACCCTTCGCCCGCTACAGTTCTCATGGTGGGTGGGATGGGAAAATCCGCCCCCATATATGTCACCATCCCATAGATCTGGGGTCGTGAATTCCAAAGATTCACAGCCTTTGCGTAAAGAAATTTCTCCTCATCTCATTCAAAAGTGATTCCCCCTTATTTTGAGATTGTGGCCCCTCCTTCAAGACTTCTCAACCCAGGGAAACATCTTACCTGCATCTACCCTGCCTGTCCCTTGAATTATTTTGTAGGTTTCAATGCAATCATTCCCCAATTCAGAATTCTAGGGAATACCGGTCAGGAGTCCCCAATCTTTCTTCATTGGACAGTTCTGCCATCCCACGAACAAGTCTGCTGATTATTTGGTGCATTCACTCTGTGGCAATAATATCCTTCCTCAGGTAAGGAGACAAAAACTGCATACTGTACTACCAAGGTGCTATACAATTCAAGAAAGACTGGTACTCCTGTACTCAAATCCTCTTGCACTAAAGTTTAGAGCTCCATTACCTTTGCTAATAGCTTGCTGCAACTATTTGTTAGCTTTCAATGACTTAATGTTCAGATTTTAAACACTTTCATGCACCACACACACAACGCAGGTGGTTCATCATACTCCGATAGGACAATATGTATGAACATTGGACTTCAATTACTTTGTCAATCTGAAACATTTGGCAGTTTAGAAATACTTTGTGCTTTCAAAAAAATAACATTGTGCAAAAATTGAGTACCCGGAAAATTGTGTTACCAAAGACTTTCTACAGAAAGGGATTGTGTGAAGTGATGCAATTGAATGAGAAACAACAGTGAGCTGGGAACCAATATCTGGCTTTACTCTAGACCAGGTCAGAATACGTCAGAAGGTTGTGAGTTCAAGTCTCACTCCAGGGACTCGAACACACAATCCCAGCTAAGACTTTGGTGGAGTACTGAGGAAGTGGTGTCGTCAGAGGTGCCTGCTCTCAGATGAGATGTAAATGCGAGACTCCATCTGCCTTTTCAATTGACATCAAAGATCCTATGTCATAATTTTGATGAGCAGCAGGGGAGTTCGCCCCAGTATCCTGGCTAATAATTTATCTCTCCAGCAACACCCAAAAACCACGATGTGATCACAATCACATTATTGTTTCTGAGAGCTTGCTGTCCGCAAATTGGCTGCTGTGTTTCCTACATTGCAACAGTGACTACGCTTCTAAAATACTTCATTCACTGTAAAGCACCTTGAGATAGCCTGAGGTTGTGAGACATGCTATCTATAAATGCTCATCTTTTTACTGATAAGTCAACTTAGTCAAGCAGAAATTTAACTAAAGTCACTCTTTTACGCTGGATAAATATCTGTTGGATGTCTATGGAAGTGGGACAATGAAGTTTTTGCTTAAGAATAGACAATTCACTCTATGTATTTTTAATTCATTCATGGAAAGTAGGCATCGCTGGCTCGGCCAGCAATTATGGCCCATCACTAACTGCCCTTGAGGAGGCGGTGGTGAGCTTCATTCTTGAACCGCTGTCATCCATGTGATGTAGGTACACCCATACTGCTGTTAGAGAGGGAGTTCCAGGATTTTGACCCAGTGACAGTGAAGGAACGATGATGTATTCCCAAGTCAGGATGGTGAATGTCTTGGAGGGGAACCTCTAGGTGGTGAGGTCCCCATGTGTTTGAGTTATGTGTCTCCATGTGTGCGCAATATCTCAAGTTTAATGGGCAGCACGGTGGCACAGTGGTTACCAAGGACCTGGGTTCGATCCCTGGTTTGGGTCACTGTCTGTGCGGAGTCTGCCCATTCGCCCCGTGTTTGCGTGGGTTTCCTCCGGGTGCTCCAGTTTCCTCCCACAACCTGAAAGACATGCTGATTAGGTGCCTTGGCCATGCTAATTTCTCCCTCAGTGTATCCAAACAGGCACAGGAGTGCGGTGATTAGAGGATTTTCATGGCAACTTCACTGCAGTGTTAATGTAAGCCGACTTGCGACACTAATAAATAAACTTAAAACTCCTTGGTACAAGAAGCAAGAGTCCTACTGTGCAGATTATTTATTGAGAAAATTAAGCAGATATTGAGACAGTTTCTAAAAAGTACCCTTCAATTTGCATTTTTACTTTTCATGTCATAACAAATGATAACTATAGGGGTGAAATTAATCTGTTAACAAAAATGCCAAAATTCCTACCTTTCTCCATACTTAATGACCAGCTTAGAAAATGATAGGGACACAGATCTTAGAAGAATGACAATGAAATCAGTTGAAACACAAACAAAATATTTGTAATTTTGACTTCTTGTTGAATGAGAAAAAAAAACAAAATTACACTTGACACTTTAATACGAGTCACATTCGTTGATCTCACTCGTGTTCTCATTCCCTGTGACCTTCATTTCCTTAATGTTCTCCTCAGTCACAGTACACCTATGTGTTTCTCACAAGCAGTTGGTTAGTTAATCTCTGCAGACACGCCTTCATGTGCAACATGCAAAGGCAAGCTCGATATACATTGATCACTGATCTTTTCCCTCACCTCAGTCTCGCCTTTTAAAAATAATGCTACTTCCATTGTTCCTCGAAACCCTTCCCTGGAATATTTGAACCTTAAAACGACTCATAATTGTTATGGACTCCGTATTGGAAAACAGTCAAGCTACAAGATAGATGAAGAAGGCTTTTAATTGCAATGTGTCTTCCTGCAGACTGGCTTTGCACATTTTTGCAAATGTGCATGTGAAAATTTAAAAACAAACAACGTCTGGTACATTTCATAGAATCCCTGCAGTGTAGAAGGAGGCCATTTGGCCCATTACGCCTGCACCAACTCTCCATCTTATCTAGGCCCTATCCCCATAACCCCACATATTTACCCCATTAATCCCCCTAATCTATACATTATAGGATACTGAGGGGCAATTTAGATTGGCCAATCCACCTAACTCACACATCATTGGACATTTGATGCAGCATTGATTTTATAAAGGTGAAAAGAAATGCTAACACTTACAACCACTGACCTACAGGCTTGAAATGGACTTACAAAGCCATGCCTGTCCCTCATACTCACTGCACAAGAGTTTTGACATCTCTGATTGCAAAACTGATCCTTCATGCAGGCAATATAATTATGTCAACAGCTTTGAGAAGGCACATTTCCTTATTACAATTCTGATACAACCTTCCGTTGGAATTAACCATATATTCTGTTAAGTGTTCCAGCAAATGGGATATAAACCAAAGAGAAATGGGGTGTATTAAGCACTGTGCAGTTGAGTTACAGCCATAAATTGTATTCTCTCACTCCTTACCGTGAATTCTCATCAATATTAGTGCCTTTTATCCATGTTATCTCAGCTGCATATTAATAAGGTGCAGTTCCAATGTCCTACACAGCATAAACTGTTTTTTTATTCATTAACTGTGTTCTCAAGTGAAGCACAATCAAAGGACTCATCCTTCCTCTACAGCCTGGATCAATATGCCAAAGGCCAAGGGAAATATCTGCAACAAATGGATATATCCATCGATGAAAGTGAAAAAAGGCAAAATAAGCCCTCCCATCAATAAAAATGAAAGCACTCGACCTAACAATCCCCTTCATGATAGATTTCAAAAACCGAAGCCTGTGCCATGCTTCCGCGAGATTGGTTAGATGTGTTAAAAAATTGAAATTCACATCCCACTTTTTTTCTCTGATTAGGAAATTAATTTATGCAAAGATTTCATTAAAATTTAGCATGCTCCTGCAGTTTATTGAAACTGTCTCAATCAATAAAAAATTCATGCGTATAAAATTTGTGTAATACTGGGGGATAGTGCAGAGAGAAATAACAGTTAAACAATGGTTATATTTTCACTGCTGAAACAAATAACTTCCAGCCTTTTGTAAAAAAATGAATTTAGAATATTATTTAAGACTAAAATAACTATTACTGATTTGAGATTGTTTTACGGTTCCTATGAAAGTCCTGTTTCCTGCAACCAGAAGATAGTTCAACTATGCAAAACCAATTGTAAATAAAATCTAGGCTTTGCTCCACATTGGCTGAAATTATTATAAAATGATGATAGATTCTTGTACTGAAATTGGACTCATAGAGAAACTCCATCTACTGGTGCTCAAGATGCATTCGCAACAAAGAAAAGACGCAGTTTTAGCCTCAAGGAATAGCCACAATCTAACTCCTGTCTTATTTTACCCAAGACTTTGATAGTCCAGGTAACATTCCTGTCATAGAATCATAGAATCCTACAGTGCAGAAGGAGGCCATTTGGCCCATCGAGTCTTCACCGACCACAATCCCACCCAGGCCATATCCCCATAACCCCATGCATTTTCCCTAGCCAGACCCCCTGACACTAAGGGACAATTTCACATGGCCAATCCACCTAACCCACACATCTTTGGACTGGGGGAGGAAACCAGAGCACCCGGAGGAAACCCACACAGACACGGGGAGAATGTGCAGACGCCACAAAGACAGTGGCCCAAGTCGG